>NC_069501.1:13494016-13866294 GCF_027579735.1 Bombina bombina | reverse complement strand
CACGCTGTGAGGCAGGCAACTGCAATTATATTACACTAGCTGACTGATGTTTCACAGTCAAAAAAGTTTTTTTTAAAATATTTACTATACTGTTATAACAAATATGATTGGTGGCACTAGTTGGCAAGTGGGCCTGGCACAAACGCTGGCAGGCAGGAAACTGCAATTCAATTGCACTAGCAGACTGATGATTCAAAGTCAAAAAAGTTTTTTTTTTTTAAATATTTACAATACTGTTATAACAAATATGATTGGTGGCACTAGTTGGCAAGTGGGCCTGGCACACACACTGTCAGGCAGGCAACTGCAATTCAATTGCACTAGCAGACTGATGATTCACAGTCAAAAAAGTTTTTATTTTAAATATTTACAAAACTGTTATAACAAATATGATTGGTGGCACTAGTTGGCAAGTGGGCCTGGCACACACGCTGGCAGGCAGGCAACTTTAATTAGATGACACTAGCAGACTGATGTTTCACAGTCAAAAAAGTTTTTATTTTAAATATTTACAATACTGTTATAACAAATATGATTGGTGGCACTAGTTGGCAAGTGGGCCTGGCACACATGCTGGGAGGAAGGCAAGTGCAATTAGATTACACAAGCTGACTGATGTTTCACAGTCAAAAAAGTTTTTTTTTAAAATATTTACACTACTGTTATAACAAATATGATTGGTGGCACTAGTTGGCAAGTGGGCCTGGCACACACACGCTGGGAGGCAGACAACTGCAATTAGATTATGTTACAGAAGCATTAGTTATTTTGTTGTGAAGAGCTTATTTCCCAGCAGCAATGCCTGAACCAGCCAAGCCAGCGCCTAAGAAGGGCTCCAAGAAAAACCATAACAAGTATCATTTCATAAAGAGTTAACTTTGTTCAGCTTTTAGAAGCTATTTTCTAAATACAAGTTTGCTGGCATCAGCTCTAATTAAGTTTAGTGATAAACATTCCCATTGTCTAATCACCTCCGGAGTCAGACTGCTAATTGATAAGATGGACTGCATTGTTTTCTTGTGTGTAACTTGTTATCTGCTGAAGTACTGTAATCCTATTGTGGCCTGTCAAAGGGCGCTGTCTCTCTATCTAACTGTGATGGGGGATTTTATGCTTCCCCCCTGGGAGTGCCCTGTGTGCATGTAACCTCAATAAAAAGCAGGCTGGGCATCCCAGTCCTGAGTTCTTGGTTGACCCTCAATCGCAGCGTTGACTCGTTTTGTGGGCAGAAGGGTATCCTAGCTGTACTATAGCTAAGGGGGATTATTCTACATTTGCGAGACTCATATAGAATACTAGGGAAAGCAGCTTCTCCCCTCTTCAGCAATAGGAATCCAGGCTACTAAGCGGTCCATCTCTCAGCGAGACTAAGAGTAACCGTAACATTTGGCGGCAGCGGTGGGATATTCCTGGATTTCCTAGGAGAGGTACAGAACGGATGGAGAGCGCTTACGAAAAATTGAAGCGTACAACCCTAAAGGATTTACTTGAAAGCAGAGGGGGGTACACCAGCAACCGGCCGAGGAGAGAGCTGATCGCAGAATTGACCGAACTGGATCAGAGCTTCACAATGGCGGAAACACCGACCACGATTAGTGATGAAAAAAACAGGATTGTTCGGGAGAGGCTCTCACTGTACGGGCCGAACCAATCCATGGAATTTGTACAGCAGTTGATGGCGGAAGCGGACGAGGATATACGAAAGACTCGAGCCCACGAACTCAACCTAGCGAACGCACCCCGCAATGCTGAAGCCCCGCAGGTAATCATCCATGTCGAAAAAGCTGGGAGGCCCAAGATACCCTATGCGGCATTTCGACCCTTCCTAGAGAGCGAGACAGGGATTGATGAATATTTGGCGGACTTCGAAAGGCAATGTGCCCTGCACCAGATTCCCAACAGAGAGTGGCCCACGATATTGTCTGGGAAACTATCCGGGCGAGCCCTGGAAGCCTTTCGTACTCTGGGTGCTGAGGAAGTGACACAGTATGAGCTAGTTAAGGAGACACTGTTGCGATGGTACACGGTAACTCCGGACACGTATCGCCGACAATTTCGGGGCACGAAAAAGAAGCCTAACGATACCCATATGGAATGGGCGCACCGAATGCGGAGAGCGGCAAATCACTGGATGAGCGGAAGTAAAGCGGTGACTGGTGAGGAAATTTTACAATTGTTTCTCTTAGAACATTTTTATAATGGCATGGAACAGCAAGGGAAGGAATGGCTGCGAGACAGGCGACCTTCTACTTTAGAAGAAGCAGCCAAATTGGCCGATGAACATTATGACTCCCGTCTTCACGAACCCACGAACTACCGAGCTCCAGCACGGGTCGAACCCAGAGAGGTTTACCGTGCACCCCCTTGTGCTGAATTCGGAGCCCCGGTGCCTGCAGGGCCCGCCCAACACTCAGGACCACCCAATAACAGCTCTGAGCGCCCCAGACCGACTTGCCACCGATGCAAGCAACCAGGGCATTTCATGGCTAGCTGCCCCCTTAATACGCACCAGACACCCAGGAATTACAATTACCCCTCTGGGTCATATCGTCCGGCCCGGGCCCTCTGTGTTAACCAAGAGGCCCCTATGGAGGAATATTTGGGGCCGCTTCACGAGGCGGACCCTGTATATGCTGCCTCAGATAAAAGTGCATCTTGATTGGGGAGCAGGAAAGGGGGCTGTGAACGTGGGCATAATGGATAATTTACCTGCCGAAGTACTACTGGGCAACGATTTGGGCCCCATGACTTCTGCCTGTGCTCCAGTATGCAACAACGAGGCGGACCCAGTGACTACACGGGCCCAAGCCCGGACGGAGCGAGAACTCTCACCAGTGCGGGAGACACAGGTAAGACCTACCCCGACCTTGCCTGACATGTTAGGCCCCATACCCTGGGACACCCCAGATGCTTTCGAGACAGAGTCTAAGACTGACCCGACCTTACAAAAGTACCGGGAACGAGCAGAGACCGGAGGGGGCGGGGCAGATAACGAAACATTCTTATGGGAAAAAGGGAAACTATACCGCTGGACAGAGAAAAGGGGACAGCGTAGGCGACAGCTGGTAGTGCCCCACAAATACCGTCAAGAAATCCTCAAGATAGGCCATGACATCCCCTTAGCAGGCCACCTAGCCGTAACCCATACCCTACACCGCATTACTCACACGTTCTTTAGGCCAGGGGTACACGCTGACGTTAGAACTTACTGTAACACCTGCGATGTGTGCCAACGAGTAGGAAGGCGAGGCGATCACCCTAAAGCCCATTTAGTAAATATGCCCATTGTAGAGGAACCCTTCAGCCGGGTTGCTATTGACCTAGTGGGACCACTGGCTACCCCTAGTCCCTCCGGTAAGCGCTACATTCTTACCGTAGTGGACTACGCTACCAGGTACCCAGAGGCTGTCGCCCTATCCAACATACAAGTGGATACGGTAGCGAATGCACTAGTACAGGTGTTCTCCCGGGTAGGATTTCCAAAAGAAATCCTATCCGACCGAGGCACCCAATTTACGGCTGAATTGACCCAACAACTCTGGCAGGTTTGCAAAATTAAGTCCCTCCTGAGCTCCCCATACCACCCCCAGACGAACGGGCTGTGTGAGAGGTTCAATGGGACCCTCAAGCAAATGCTCAAGACGTTCACTCAGGAATACCGAGACTGGGAACGCTTCCTGCCGCACCTCCTATTTGCTTATCGGGAGGTGCCCCAGGAAACGACAGGGTTCTCTCCCTTCGAGTTGCTCTACGGAAGAAAGGTACGGAGACCCCTAAACCTGATCCGGGAGCACTGGGAGGGAGAGATGGAGACTGACGGTGTCCCCATTGTGCCATACGTGCTGGAACTCAGGGACCGAATGGAGCAATTAGCCAAATCCATGCGGGCTAATCTCCAGTCGGCCCAGAGAAGACAGAGGGTATGGTACGATCGGGGGGCCCAAAAGAGAATCTTCACCATAGGACAAAAGGTGTTAGTACTTAAGCCGGTGAAGACAGACAAATTGCAGGCGTCCTGGCAGGGCCCCTACCAGATCGTAGAGAAAAGGGGAGACACCACTTATGTGATAGCTAGCTGCCACGACAACAATCTTATAAAGACATTCCATGTAAACATGCTCAAGGAATATTTTGAGCGACCAGAGAACGTGACGGCCGTATGTTGTTCCCCTCAGGAAGACCCCGACAGTCTACCCATTCCAGACCTATTAGAAAAGAGTCTCCCCACAGGTATAGTGGCTCAGGTTCAGATAGGAGATCGACTTAGCCCCACTGAAAGGGAGCAGCTCAACCAACTCCTACAGTCCAAACACCTCACCTTCTCCCCGAAGCCAGGGTACACTACTTTAACCACCCACCAGGTAGATACTCCGGGACAAGCTCCCTTGCGCCAGGCTCCGTACCGAATCCCCGAAGCAGTTAGGACAGGAATGAAGAAGGAGATCGATGAGATGCTCCAACTCAGGGTAATTGAGCCCTCCGATAGTCCCTGGGCCTCCCCAGTTGTCTTGGTGCCCAAGAAAGATGGGACCACCCGGTTCTGCGTAGACTATCGGAGGCTCAATGAAAAGACCGTGACGGATGCTTACCCTATGCCCAGGGTAGATGAGCTACTCGATCGTATAGCCAGGGGAAATTACCTGACCACTATTGACCTCTGCAAAGGTTACTGGCAGATTCCCCTGGCCCCGGAGGCTATCCCCAAGTCGGCATTCGTCACCCCATTCGGCTTATATCAGTTTAGGGTAATGCCGTTTGTGATGAAGAATGCCCCAGCTACATTCCAGCGCTTGGTGGATAGGCTCCTGGATGGCTTCCAGAGTTTTGCTTGCGCCTACCTGGACAACATAGCGATCCTCAGTGAGTCCTGGGAGGACCACTTAGCTCACGTGGGAATGGTTCTGGATCAGATCCGGGCTGCTGGCCTGACTCTGAAGCCAGAAAAATGCCACTTTGGGATGGCCGAGGTACAGTACCTGGGTCACCGGGTGGGGTGTGGAAAGCAGCGACCAGAGCCGGCCAAGATAGAAGCTGTCGCCAATTGGCCCACCCCCATCACTAAGACTCAGGTCCTAGCCTTCCTGGGCACGGCAGGGTACTATAGACGGTTCGTACCAGACTACAGCACACTTGCCAAACCCCTGACTGACTTGACCAAGAAGAACTTACCTCGACAGGTCCTGTGGTCTCCCCACTGTGAAACGGCTTTCCAGGCTCTCAAAAATGCTCTAATTAATGCTCCTGTCTTGGCGGCCCCAGCCCTTAACAAACATTTTATCGTCCATACAGATGCTTCCATGTTCGGGCTGGGAGCCGTCCTCAGCCAAGTAGGCGAAGATGGAGGGGAGCATCCAGTTGCCTACATCAGCCGGAAGCTCCTGCCCCGCGAAGTCAGCTATGCAGCGGTCGAAAAGGAGTGTTTGGCTTTGGTGTGGGCATTAAAGAAATTGACTCCCTATTTATATGGGCAGGAGTTCACTCTGGTCACCGACCATAACCCGTTGGTGTGGCTGAACCGGGTCTCTGGAGATAACGGCAGGCTATTACGTTGGAGTTTATCGTTGCAACCCTTCAATTTCACCATTACTTACAGACCTGGGAAACAGAATGGCAACGCCGACGGGTTGTCCAGACAAACCGACCTCAGCCCCGCATAACCAGTGGTCTGGACAGCCTTAGTCTGCCCCAAAAAGGGGTCAGACCGTGTCTGCCAGAGTGTTCCACAGAAAGGGAGCACTGTTACAGAAGCATTAGTTATTTTGTTGTGAAGAGCTTATTTCCCAGCAGCAATGCCTGAACCAGCCAAGCCAGCGCCTAAGAAGGGCTCCAAGAAAAACCGTAACAAGTATCATTTCATAAAGAGTTAACTTTGTTCAGCTTTTAGAAGCTATTTTCTAAATACAAGTTTGCTGGCATCAGCTCTAATTAAGTTTAGTGATAAACATTCCCATTGTCTAATCACCTCCGGAGTCAGACTGCTAATTGATAAGATGGACTGTATTGTTTTCTTGTGTGTAACTTGTGTGTGTAACTAGTTGGCAAGTGGGCCTGGCACACATGCTGGCAGGCAGGCAACTGCAATTCAATTGCACTAGCAGACTGATGATTCACAGTCAAAAAAGTTTTTATTTTAAATATTTACAAAACTGTTATAACAAATATGATTGGTGGCACTAGTTGGCAAGTGTGCCTGGCACACACGCTGGCAGGCAGGCAACTTCAATTAGATGACACTAGCAGACTGACGTTTCACAGTCAAAAAAGTTTTTTTTAAAATATTTACACTACTGTTATAACAAATATGATTGGTGGCACTAGTGGCAAGTGGGCCTGGCACACACGCTGGGAGGAAGGCAACTGCAATTAGATTACACTAGCTGACTGATGTTTCACAGTCAAAAAAGTTGTTTTTTTTTTAAATATTTACAATACTGTTATAACAAATATGATTGGTGGCACTAGTTGGCAAGTGGGCCTGGCACACACGCTGGCAGGCAGGCAACTGCAATTCAATTGCACTAGCAGACTGATGATTCACAGTCAAAAAAGTTTTTATTTTAAATATTTACACTACTGTTATAACAAATATGATTGGTGGCACTAGTTGGCAAGTGGGCCTGGCACACACGCTGGCAGGCAGGAAACTCCAATTCAATTGCACAAGCAGACTGATGATTCACAGTCAAAAAAGTTTTTATTTTAAATATTTACACTACTGTTATAACAAATATGATTGGTGGCACTAGTTGGCAAGTGGGCCTGGCACACACGCTGGCAGGCAGGAAACTGCAATTCAATTGCACTAGCAGACTGATGATTCACAGTCAAAAAGTTTTTATTTTAAATATTTACACTACTGTTATAACAAATATGATTCGTGGCACTAGTTGGAAAGTGGGCCTGGCACACACGCTGGCAGACAGGCAACTGCAATTAAATAACACTAGCAGACTGATGTAAAAGTTTTTTTTTAAAAAAAGTTACACTAATGTTACAACAGATAGGAGTGGTGGCACTGAGGATGGAAGTAGGCACAGTATATGCTGGCAGCCTGACACACAGGCTGGCACTAGTGGCAGGCTGGCCTGGCAACTAAAATTAAATAACACTAGAAGACTGATGTAAAAGTTTTTTTTTTACAAAATTTAAACTAATGTTACACCAGATAGGAGTGGTGGCACTGAGGATGGAAGTAGGCACAGTATATGCTGGCAGCCTGACACAAAGGCTGGCACTAGTGGCAGCAAGGCTGGCCTGGCAATTAAATTAAATAACACTAGAAGAGGTCTGATGTAAAAAAACATTTAAAAAAAATTTACACTAATGTTACACCAGTTATAAGTGGTGGAACACAGAGCTATTAATCACAGTATATGATGTGGGCCTGACACACAGGCCTGATGGAAAATGAAATTAGATTACACTAGCAAACTGATGTAAAAGTTTTTTGTTTTTTTTAAATTTACACTAATGTTAACCAGATATCAGTGGTGGCACAGAAGAATTAATCACAGTATATGATGTGGGCCTGACACACAGGCCTGATAGAAAATGAAATTAGATTACACTAGCAAAATGATGTAAAAGTGTTTTTTTTTTAAATTTACACTAATGTTAAGCTGATATCAGTGGTGGCACAGAGCAATTAATCACAGTATATGCTGTGAGCCTGACACACAGGCCTGATAGAAAATGAAATTAGATTACACTAGCAAAATGATTTAAAAGTTGTTTTTTTAAATTTACACTAATGTTACACCAGATATCAGTGGTGGCACAGAGCAATTAATCACAGTATATGATGTGGGCCTGACACACAGGCCTGATAGAAAATGGAATTAGATTACACTAGCAAAATGATGAAAAAGTTTTTTTTTAAGTTGCACAGAGCAATTAATCACAGTATATGCTGTGAGCCTGACACACAGGCCTGATAGAAAATGAAATTAGATTACACTAGCAAAATTATGTAAAAGTTTTTTTTAAATTTTACACTAATGTTACACCAGATATCAGTGGTGGCACAGAGCAATTAATCACAGTATATGATGTTGGCCTGACACACAGGCCTGATAGAAAATGAAATTAGATTACACTAGCAAAATGATGTAAAAGTTTTTTTTAAATTTTACACTAATGTTACACCAGATATCAGTGGTGGCACAGAGCAATTAATCACAGTATATGATGTTGGCCTGACACACAGGCCTGATAGAAAATGAAATTAGATTACACTAGCAAAATGATTTAAAAGTTTTTTTTAAAAATTTACACTAATGTTAAGCAGATATCAGTGGTGGCACTAATCACAATATATGCTGTGAGCCTCACACACAGGCTGACAGCCAGGCAAATGCAAATAAAATTACAAATAAAAAAAAAAACTGAAGTTCTAGCCCTAAAAAGGGCATTTTGGGCTGAAGTTCTAGCCCTAAAAAGAGCTTTTTGGGGTGCTGTCCTTACAGCAGAGATTAGATGAGTCCTTCAGGACTGTAGTGGACACTAAATACACTAGCCTAGCTTTCTATTTCCCTATAATAGCAGCAGCAGCAGCAGCACTAAACCTCCTCTCACTAACAATGCAAGATCGTAATGAATCTAAAATGGCTGCTGCCCAGGAGCTGGGAGGGTCTGTGAGGGAGTGTGTCTGCAGGCTGTGAGATACAGGGTCAAAGTTTCCTCAATGATGACGAATAGGGGGCGGATAGAACATCTCATATGTTCGCCCGCCGCGGCGAACGCGAACAACCTAAGATCGCCGGGAACTGTTCTCCGGTGAACAGTTTGCGACATCACTAGTAGCAGTGTGTGAGGGTATAACAGGACAGGGAGCAGTGTGTGAGGGTATAACAGGACAGGGAGCAGTGTGTGAGGGTATAACAGGACAGGGAAAAGTGTGTGAGGATATAACAGGACAGAGAGAAGTGTGTGAGGGTATAACAGGACAGAGAGCAGTGTGTGAGGGTATAACAGAACAGGGAGCAGTGTGTGAGGGTATAACAGGACATGGAGCAGTGTGTGAGGCTATAACAGGACAGGGAGCAGTGTGTGAGGGTATAACAGGACAGGGAGCAGTGTGTGCGGGTATAACAGGACAGGGAGCAGTGTTTGAGGGTATAACAGGACAGGGAGCAGTGTGTGAGGGTATAACAGGACAGGAAGCAGTGTGTGAGGGTATAACAGGACAGGGAGCAGTGTGTGAGGGTATACCAGGACAGGGAGTAGTGTGTGAGGATATAACAGGACAGAGAGCAGTGTGTGAGGTTATAACAGGACAGGGAGCAGTGTGTGAGGGTATAACAGGACAGGGAGCAGTGTGTGAGGATATAACAGGACAGGGAGCAGTGTGTGAGGATATAACAGGACAGAGAGCAGTGTGTGAGGGTATAACAGGACAGGGAGCAGTGTGTGAGGGCATAACAGGACAGGGAGCAGTGTGTGAGGATATAACAGGACAGGGAGCAGTGTGTGGGGGTATAACAGGACATGGAGCAGTGTGTGAGGGTATAACAGGACAGGGAGAAGTGTGTGAGGGTATAACAGGACAGGTTACAGTGTGTGAGGATATAACAGGACAGAGAGAAGTGTGTGAGGGTATAACAGGACAGAGAGCAGTGTGTGAGGGTATAACAGGACAGGGAGCAGTGTGTGAGGGTATAACAGGACATGGAGCAGTGTGTGAAGCTATAACAGGACAGGGAGCAGTGTGTGAGGGTTTAACAGGACAGGGAGCAGTGTGTGCGTGTATAACAGGATAGAGAGTAGTGTTTGATGGTATAACAGGACAGGGAGCAGTGTGTGAGGGTATAACAGGACAGGGAGCAGTGTGTGAGGGTACAACAGGACAGGGAGCAGTGTGTGAGGGTACAACAGGACAGGGAGCAGTGTGTGAGGGTACAACAGGACAGGGAGCAGTGTGTGAGGGTACAACAGGACAGGGAGCAGTGTGTGAGGATACAACAGGACAGGGAGCAGTGTGTGAGGGTACAACAGGACAGGGAGCAGTGTGTGAGGGTATAAAAGGACAGGGAGTAGTGTGTGAGGATATAACAGGACAGAGAACAGTGTGTGAGGTTATAACAGGACAGGGAGCAGTGTGTGAGGGTATAACAGGACAGGGAGCAGTGCGTGAGGGTATAACAGGACAGAGAGCAGTGCGTGAGGGTATAACAGGGCAGGGAGCAGTATGTAAGGGTATAACAGGACAGGGAGCAATGTGTGAGGATATAACAGGACAGGGAGCAGTGTGTGGGGGTATAACAGGACAGGGAGCAGTGTGTGAGGGTATAACAAGACAGAAAGCAGTGTGTGAGGGTATAACAAGACAGGGAGCAGTGTGTGAGGGTGCGACGAGACCAATCTCGCCACTGTGCATTGGAGGAGCCTGGTTGCCCGCCTGCTGCCTTTAGACTATGGCCCCCTGTTGAAACGCTTCATTTTTTTTTACCTGCAGGGAAACGAAGGCCGGGTCATTCGGTGCTTGCCCTATTTGAACAGTAATACCCCAGATAGCTATGCCATGGAGCCCATTCATATAACGAAAGACTCTGTGAAAGACTTTGGCTCCATGGCAATTGAACTGTATGTGTGTGACCTGAGCGCCATTCAGTAATAATGTGCGCTCAGATCTAGGCTATCTGGGGATTTGTTGAATGTACCTGTTGTATGCAATAGCTGCACAGTTATATATTTTTATGTATATTATTGTCTTTTGCTACCATGTGTTTAATGGAATTTTGCCTCTGTCCTTGGAGATAATTGTATTACTTCCCAATTATCTCCAGGATAGAAGACTCTGTGGAACTGGTTTTGGGCAGAAAAGATATGCTTCATTTGGTCACAAAGGGAACTGTAATTTTCTGCCTGTGATAATTACATCAACCATTGTGTAAGGTAATTGTATCAACCATTGTGTAAGGTAACTGCATCAACCATTGTGTAAGGTTACTGCATCAACCATTGTGTAAGGTAATTGTATCAACCATTGTGTAAGGTAACTGCATCAACCATTGTGTAAGGTAATTGTATCAACCATTGTGTAGGTAATTGCATCAGGCAGAGGGGATGATTTTGTGTGGGAGTGTCTAAGAGTATTGTATGTGTTTATTGGTTGTTTTACAAAACCCTGTGGGTGGTACTAATGTGTAAGAATGTGTATATAAGAACAATAAACCCACAGCTCTTGCTGATATCTGTTTGACCCTAACCATGGAGCTTTGACTCATGCTTGGGGGGAGGGAGAGGGGAAATTTAATGTATGCTGTGCCTCTGAAAGGGAAGATCTACTAAACGGCGGTTTAACCCTTATATGCTTGGGGGTGCCGTTACAGAGGGTATAACAGGAGGAAAAGCATGTGAGGGTATAGCAGGACAGGGAGCAGCATGTGAGGATATAGCAGGACAGGGAGCAGCGTGTGAGGATATAGCAGGACAGGGAGCAGCGTGTGAAGGCATAACAGGACAAGGAGCAGTGTGTGAGGATATAACAGGACAGGGTGCAGTGTGTGAGGGTATAACAGGACAGGGAGCAGTGTGTGAGGGTATAACAGGACAGGGAGCAGTGTGTGGGGGTTTAACAGGACAGGGAGCAGTGTGTGAGGGTATAACAGGACAGAGAGCAGTGTGTGAGAGTATAACAGGACAGGGAGCAGTGTGTGAGTGTATAACAGGACAGGGAGCAGTGTGTGAGGATATAACAGGATTAGGAGCAGTGTGTGAGGGTATAACAGGACAGGGAGCAGTGTGTGAGGGTATAACATTACAGGGAGCAGTGTGTGAGGGTATAACAGAACATGGAGCAGTGTGTGAGGGTATAACAGGACAGGGAGCAGTGTGTGAGGGTATAACAGGACAGGGAGCAGTGTGTGAGGGTATAACAGGACAGGGCGCAGTGTGTGAGTGTATAACAGGACAGAGAGCAGTGTGTGAGGGTTTAACAGGACAGAGAGCTGTGCGTGAGGGTATAAAAGGACAGGGAGCAGTGTGTGAAGGTATAACAGAACAGGGAGCAGTGTGTGAAGGTATAACAGGACAGGGAGCAGTGTGTGAGGGTATAACAGAACAGGGAGGAGTGTGTGAGTGTAAAACAGGACAGGGGGCAGTGTGTGAGGGTATAACAGAACAGGGAGCAGTGTGTGATTGTATAACAGGACAGGTAGCAGTGTGTGAGGGTAGAACAGGACAGGGAGCAGTATGTGAGGGTATAACAGGACAGGGAGCAGTGTGTGAGGGTATAACAGGACAGGGAACAGTGTGTGAGGATATAACAGGACAGAGAGAAGTGTGTGAGGGTATAACAGGACAGAGAGCAGTGTGTGAGGGTATAACAGGACAGGGAGCAGTGTGTGAGGGTATAACAGGACAGGGAGCAGTGTGTGAGGGTATAACAGGACATGGAGCAGTGTGTGAGGCTATAACAGGACAGGGAGCAGTGTGTGAGGGTATAACATTACAGGGAGCAGTGTGTGCGGGTATAACAGGACAGGGAGCAGTGTTTGAGGGTATAACAGGACAGGAAGCAGTGTGTGAGGGTATAACAGGACAGGGAGCAGTGTGTGAGGGTACAACAGGACAGGGAGCAGTGTGTGAGGGTACAACAGGACAGGGAGCAGTGTGTGAGGGTACAACAGGACAGGGAGCAGTGTGTGAGGGTATAACAGGACAGGGAGTAATGTGTGAGGATATAACAGGACAGAGAGAAGTGTGTGAGGATATAACAGGTCAGAGAGCAGTGTGTGAGGGTATAACAGGACAGGGAGCAGTGTGTGAGGGTATAACAGGACAGGGAGCAGTGTGTGAGGGTATAACAGGACAGGGAGCAGTGTGTGAGAGTTTAACAGGACAGGGAGCAGTGTGTGAGGTATAACAGGACAGAGAGCAGTGTGTGAGAGTTTAACAGGACAGGGAGCAGTGTGTGAGGTATAACAGGACAGAGAGCAGTGTGTAAGGGTGTAACAGGACAGAGAGCAGTGTGTGAGGATATAACAGGACAGGGAGCAGTGTGTGAGGGTATAACAGGACAGGGAGCAGTGTGTGAGGATATAACAGTACAGAGAGCAGTGTGTGAGAGTTTAACAGGACAGGGAGCAGTGTGTGAGGTATAACAGGACAGAGAGCAGTGTGTGAGGGTATAACAGGACAGGGAGCAGTATAAGAGGGTATAACAGGACAGGGAGCAGTGTGTGGGGGTATAAAAGGACAGGAAGCAGTGTGTGAGGGTATAACAGGACAGAGAGCAGTGTGTGAGGATATAACAGGACAGGGAACAGTGTGTGAGGATATAACAGGACAGGGAGCAGTGTGTGAGGATATAACAGGACAGGGAGCAGTGTGTGAGGGTATAACAGGACAGGGAACAGTGTGTGAGGATATAACAGGACAGGGAGAAGTGTGTGAGGATATAACAGTACAGAGAGCAGTGTGTGAGAGTTTAACAGGACAGGGAGCAGTGTGTGAGGTATAACAGGACAGAGAGCAGTGTGTGAGGGTATAACAGGACAGGGAGCAGTATAAGAGGGTATAACAGGACAGGGAGCAGTGTGTGAGGATATAACAGGACAGGAAGCAGTGTGTGGGGGTATAAAAGGACAGGAAGCAGTGTGTGAGGGTATAACAGGACAGGGAGCAGTGTGTGAGGGTATAACAGGACAGGGAGCAGTGTGTGAGGGTATAACAGGACAGGGAGCAGTGTGTGAGGGTATAACAGGACAGTGAGCAGTGTGTGAGGGTATAACAGGACAGAGAGCAGTGTGTGAGGATATAACAGGACAGGGAGCAGTGTGTGAGGATATAACAGGACAGGGAGAAGTGTGTGAGGGTATAACAGGACAGAGAGCAGTGTGTGAGGATATAACAGGACAGGGAGCAGTGTGTGAGGATATAACAGGACAGGGAACAGTGTGTGAGGATATAACAGGACAGGGAACAGTGTGTGAGGATATAACAGGACAGGGAACAGTGTGTGAGGATATAACAGGATAGGGAGCAGTGTGTGAGGATATAACAGGACAGGGAACAGTGTGTGAGGATATAACAGGACAGGGAGAAGTGTGTGAGGGTATAACAGGACAGGGAGCAGCGTGTGAGGTTATAACAGGACAGGGAGCAGTGTGTGAGGGTATAACAGGACAGGGAGCAGTGTGTGAGTGTATAACAAGACAGGGAGCAGTTATTGAATAAAGCTGTCACTTACCTTGCACATAAAGTACAATAGTGTTGTTATATTTAGATGATCCATTAAAGTAATGCACTTGTACATAATATATCCCAGCATGCTCTCTGGTCACACTGTTTAACACCAGACTTGCATTTTGAGTGACGTTATAGGTCAGGGGTCTGTTGAGGTCTTTATTATAATAAGTCAGGTTACAGTTTCTCTCTCTCACTAATCGATTACTATTTTGTCTCCATTCATAGCCATCACATAGCGGTTTATTCCTGGTCAGTGTCACCTCTAGGGGCAGCACAACATCAGCTCCTGTTGCAGCAAACAATAAGCTGTCGGTAGAGTAACCTGCAGAGAGAGACAGATCAGAAGGTACAATATGCAGGTAGCAGATCAGTAGATACAATATGCAAGTAAAAGACCAGTAAGTACAATATGCAGGTAACAGATCAGTAGGTACAATATGCAAGTAAAAGACCAGTAAGTACAATATGCAGGTAACAGATCAGTAGGTACAATATGCAGGTAACAGATCAGTAGGTACAATATACAGGTAGCAGATCAGTAGGTACAATATGCAGGTAACAGATCAGTAGGTACAATATACAGGTAACAGATCAGTAGGTACAATATGCAGGTAGCAGATCAGTAGGTACAATATACAGGTAACAGATCAGTAGGTACAATATGCAGGTAACAGATCAGTAGGTACAATATGCAGATAGCAGATCAGTAGGTACAATATGCAGGTAACAGATCAGTAGGTAAAATATGCAGGTAGCAGATCAGAAGGTACAATAGACAGGTAACAGATCAGTAGGTACAATATGCAGGTAACAGACCAGTAGGTACAATGTGCAGGTAACAGATCAGTAGATACAATATGCAAGTAACAGATGAGTAAGTACAATATGCAGGTAACAGAGCAGTAGGTACAATATGCAGGTAACAGATCAGTAGGTACAATATGCAGGTAGCAGATCAAAAGGTACAATATCCAGGTAGCAGATCAGTAGGTACAATATGCAGGTAACAGATCAGTAGGTATAATATGCAGGTAAAAGATCAATAGATACAATATGCAGGTTACAGATCAGTATATACAATATGCAGGTAACAGATCAGTATGTACAATATGCAGATAGCAGATCAGTAAGTACAATATGCATGTAACAGACCAGTAGGTACAATAGACAGGTAACAGGTCAGTATGTACAATATGCAGGTAGCAGATCAGTAGGTACAATATGCATGTAACAGATCAGTAGGTACAATATGCAGATAGCAGATCAGTAGGTATAATATACAGGTAGCAGATCAGTAGGTACAATATACAGGTAACAGATCAGTAGGTACAATATGCAGGTTACAGATCAGTAGGTACAATATGCAGGTAGCAGACCAGTAGGTACAATATGCAGGTAACATATCAATAGGTACAATATGCAGGTAGCAGATCAGATGGTAAAATAGACAGGTAACAGATCAGTAGGTACAATATGCAGGTAACAGATCAGTATGTACAATATGCAGGTAACAGAACAGTAGGTACAATGTGCAGGTAACAGATCAGTAGATACAATATGCAAGTAACAGATGAGTAAGTACAATATGCAGGTAACAGATCAGTAGGTACAATATGCAGATAGCAGATCAGTAGGTACAATATGCAGGTAGCAGATCAGTAGGTATAATATGTAGATAACAGAACAGTAGGTACAATGTGCAGGTAACATATCAGTAGGTATAATATGTAGATAACAGAACAGTAGGTATAATATGCAGGTAACAGATCTGTAAGTATAATATGCAGATAACAGAACAGTAGGTATAATATGCAGGTAACAGATCTGTAAGTATAATATGCAGATAACAGATCAGTAGGTACAATATGCAGGTTACAGATCAGTAGGTACAATATGCAGGTAGCAGATCAGATGGTAAAATAGACAGGTAACAGATCAGTAGATACAATATGCAAATAACAGATGAGTAAGTACAATATGCAGGTAACAGAACAGTAGGTACAATGTGCAGGTAACAGATCAGTAGATACAATATGCAAGTAACAGATGAGTAAGTACAGTATGCAGGTAACAGAACAGTAGGTACAATGTGCAGGTAACAGATCAGTAGGTACAATATGCAGGTAACAGACCAGTAGGTACAATTTGCAGGTAACAGACCAGTAGGTACAATGTGCAGGTAACAGATAAGTAGGTACAATATGCAGGTAACAGATCAGTAGGTACAATATACAGGTAACAGATCAGTAGGTACAATATGCAGGTAACAGATCAGTAGGTACAATATGCAGGTAGCAGATCAGTAGATACAATATGCAAGTAACGGATCAGTAAGTACAATATGCAGGTAACAGATCAGTAGGTACAATATGCAGGTAACAGATCAGTAGGTACAATATACAGGTAGCAGATCAGTAGGTACAATATACAGGTAACAGATCTGTAAGTATAATATGCAGATAACAGATCAGTAGGTACAATATGCAGGTTACAGATCAGTAGGTACAATATGCAGGTAGCAGATCAGTAGGTATAATATACAGGTAACAGATCAGTAGGTACAATATGCAAGTAACAGATAAGTAGGTACAATATGCAGGTAACAGATCAGTAGGTACAATATTCAGGTAGCAGATCAGAAGGTACAATAGACATGTAACAGACCAGTATGTACAATGTGCAGGTAACAGATCAGTAGATACAATATGCAAGTAACAGATCAGTAGGTACAATATGCAGGTAGCAGATCAGTAAGTACAAAATGCAAGTAACAGATCAGTAGGTACAATATGCAGGTAACAGATCAAAAGGTACAATATCCAGGTAGCAGATCAGTAGGTACAATATGCAGGTAACAGATCAGTAGGTACAATATGCAGGTAAAAGATCAGTAGGTACAATATGCAGGTTAGAGATCAGTATTTACAATATGCAGGTAGCAGATCAGTAGGTACAATACGGAGGTAGCAGATCAGTAAGTACAATATGCAGGTAACAGATAAGTAGGTACAATAGACAAGTAACAGGTCAGTAAGTACAATATGCAGGTAACAGATCAGTAGGTACAATATGCAGGTAACAGATCAGTAGGTACAATATGCAGGTAGCAGATCAGTAGGTACAATTTGCAGGTAACAGACCAGTAGGTACAATGTGCAGGTAACAGATAAGTAGGTACAATATGCAGGTAACAGATCAGTAGGTACAATATACAGGTAACAGATCAGTAGGTACAATATGCAGGTAACAGATCAGTAGGTACAATATGCAGGTAGCAGATCAGTAGATACAATATGCAAGTAACGGATCAGTAAGTACAATATGCAGGTAACAGATCAGTAGGTACAATATGCAGGTAACAGATCAGTAGGTACAATATACAGGTAGCAGATCAGTAGGTACAATATACAGGTAACAGATCTGTAAGTATAATATGCAGATAACAGATCAGTAGGTACAATATGCAGGTTACAGATCAGTAGGTACAATATGCAGGTAGCAGATCAGTAGGTATAATATACAGGTAACAGATCAGTAGGTACAATATGCAAGTAACAGATAAGTAGGTACAATATGCAGGTAACAGATCAGTAGGTACAATATTCAGGTAGCAGATCAGAAGGTACAATAGACATGTAACAGACCAGTATGTACAATGTGCAGGTAACAGATCAGTAGATACAATATGCAAGTAACAGATCAGTAGGTACAATATGCAGGTAGCAGATCAGTAAGTACAAAATGCAAGTAACAGATCAGTAGGTACAATATGCAGGTAACAGATCAAAAGGTACAATATCCAGGTAGCAGATCAGTAGGTACAATATGCAGGTAACAGATCAGTAGGTACAAGATGCAGGTAAAAGATCAGTAGGTACAATATGCAGGTTAGAGATCAGTATTTACAATATGCAGGTAGCAGATCAGTAGGTACAATACGGAGGTAGCAGATCAGTAAGTACAATATGCAGGTAACAGATAAGTAGGTACAATAGACAAGTAACAGGTCAGTAAGTACAATATGCAGGTAACAGATCAGTAGGTACAATATGCAGGTAACAGATCAGTAGGTACAATATGCAGGTAACAGATCAGTAGGTACAATATGCAGGTAGCAGATCAGTAAGTACAAAATGCAAGTAACAGATCAGTAGGTACAATATGCAGGTAACAGATCAAAAGGTACAATATCCAGGTAGCAGATCAGTAGGTACAATATGCAGGTAACAGATCAGTAGGTACAAGATGCAGGTAAAAGATCAGTAGGTACAATATGCAGGTTAGAGATCAGTATTTACAATATGCAGGTAGCAGATCAGTAGGTACAATACGGAGGTAGCAGATCAGTAAGTACAATATGCAGGTAACAGATAAGTAGGTACAATAGACAAGTAACAGGTCAGTAAGTACAATATGCAGGTAACAGATCAGTAGGTACAATATGCAGGTAACAGATCAGTAGGTACAATATGCAGGTAGCAGATCAGTAGGTATAATATGCAGGTAGCAGATCAATAGGTACAATATACAGGTAACAGATCAGAAGGTACAATAGACATGTAACAGACCAGTATGTACAATGTGCAGGTAACAGATCAGTAGATACAATATGCAAGTAACAGATCAGTAGATACCTGTGGCAAAACTCGCCACTTATGAACTATGCAGGAATTGTTATTTAGGCTAATGGTTAAAATGTATGTTAAACTGTATGTTACTGTTTAAACTCCCTGCTGTTTCAGTTGGGAAACCCCTTGTAGGGGAGACTGTTTTTTAAAAAGTGTTTGTTATTTTTGTTCTGTTGAAGAAATTGTTGTTGTTGACTCCCAAGCTATGTGTCGTCTAGTTCTTGGTGGAAAGGGGTTATTATTACAATTACCAAGAGTAGTTATTTGCTTGTCTCTGCTTACCAAAAAGATATTACAGATCCTACTGCCTCTCTGCTACAATACCATATGCATGTAACAGATCAGTAGGTACAATATACAGGTAACCGATCAGTAGGTACAATATGCAGGTAACAGATCAGTAGGTACAATATGCAGGTAGTAGATCAGTAGGTACAATATACAGGTAGCAGATCAGTAGGTACAATATGCAGGTAACAGATCAGTAGTACAATATGCAGGTAGCAGATCAGAAGGTACCATATGCATGTAACAGATCAGTAGGTACAATATACAGGTAACCGATCAGTAGGTACAATATGCAGGTAACAGATCAGTAGGTACAATATGCAGGTAGCAGATCAGTAGGTACAATATACAGGTAGCAGATCAGTAGGTACAATATACAGGTAACAGATCAGTAAGTACAATATGCAGGTAACAGATCAGTAGGTACAATATGCAGGTTACAGATCAGTAGGTACAATATGCAAGTAATGGATCAGTAAGTACAATATGCAGGTAACAGATCAGTAGGTACAATATGCAGGTAACAGATCAGTAGGTACAATATACAGGTAGCAGATCAGTAGGTACAATATACAGGTAACAGATCAGTAAGTACAATATGCAGGTAACAGATCAGTAGGTACAATATGCAGGTTACAGATCAGTAGGTACAATATGCAGGTAACAGATCAGTAGGTACAATATGCAAGTAACAGATCAGTAGGTACAATATGCAGGTAACAGATCAGTAGGTACAATATTCAGGTAACAGACCAGTAGGTACAATGTGCAGGTAACAGATCAGTAGGTACAATATGCAGGTAACAGATCAGTAGGTACAATATGCAGGTAGCAGATCAGTAGGTACAATATGCAGGTAACAGGTCAGTAGGTACAATATGCAGGTAACAGACCAGTAGGTACAATTTGCAGGTAACAGACCAGTAGGTACAATGTGCAGGTAACAGATAAGTAGGTACAATATGCAGGTAACAGATCAGTAGGTACAATATACAGGTAACAGATCAGTAGGTACAATATGCAGGTAACAGATCAGTAGGTACAATATGCAGGTAGCAGATCAGTAGATACAATATGCAAGTAACGGATCAGTAAGTACAATATGCAGGTAACAGATCAGTAGGTACAATATGCAGGTAACAGATCAGTAGGTACAATATACAGGTAGCAGATCAGTAGGTACAATATACAGGTAACAGATCTGTAAGTATAATATGCAGATAACAGATCAGTAGGTACAATATGCAGGTTACAGATCAGTAGGTACAATATGCAGGTAGCAGATCAGTAGGTATAATATGCAAGTAACAGATAAGTAGGTACAATATGCAGGTAACAGATCAGTAGGTACAATATTCAGGTAGCAGATCAGAAGGTACAATAGACATGTAACAGACCAGTATGTACAATGTGCAGGTAACAGATCAGTAGATACAATATGCAAGTAACAGATCAGTAGGTACAATATGCAGGTAGCAGATCAGTAAGTACAAAATGCAAGTAACAGATCAGTAGGTACAATATGCAGGTAACAGATCAAAAGGTACAATATCCAGGTAGCAGATCAGTAGGTACAATATGCAGGTAACAGATCAGTAGGTACAATATGCAGGTAAAAGATCAGTAGGTACAATATGCAGGTTAGAGATCAGTATTTACAATATGCAGGTAGCAGATCAGTAGGTACAATACGGAGGTAGCAGATCAGTAAGTACAATATGCAGGTAACAGATCAGTAAGTACAATATGCAGGTAACAGATAAGTAGGTACAATAGACAAGTAACAGGTCAGTAAGTACAATATGCAGGTAACAGATCAGTAGGTACAATATGCAGGTAACAGATCAGTAGGTACAATATGCAGGTAGCAGATCAGTAGGTATAATATGCAGGTAGCAGATCAATAGGTACAATATACAGGTAACAGATCAGTAGGTACAATATGCAGGTTACAGATCAGTAGGTACAATGTGCAGGTAACAGACCAGTAGGTACAATGTGCAGGTAACAGGTCAGTAGGTACAATATGCAGGTAACAGATCAGTAGGTACAATATGCAAGTAACAAATCAGTAAGTACAATATGCAGATAACAGATCAGTAGGTACAATGTGCAGGTAACAGACCAGTAGGTACAATGTACAGGTAACAGATCAGTAGGTACAATATGCAGGTAACAGACCAGTAGGTACAATATGCAGGTAACAGATCAGTAAGTACAATATGTAGATAACAGATCAGTAGGTACAATGTGCAGGTAACAGACCAGTAGGTACAATATGCAGGTAACAGATCAGTAAGTACAATATGCAGATAGCAGATCAGTAGGTACAATATGCAGGTAACAGATCAGTAGGTGCAATATGCAGGTAGCAGGTAAGTAGGTACAATATGCAGGTAACAGAACAGTAGGTACAATGTGCAGGTAGCAGATCAGTAGGTACAATATGCAGGTAACAGATCAGTAGGTACAATATGCAGATAACAGATCAGTAGGTGCAATATGCAGGTAACAGGTCAGTAAGTACAATTTGCAGGTAACAGACCAGTAGGTACAATGTGCAGCTAACAGATCAGTAGGTACAATATGCAGGTAACAGATCAGTAGGTACAATATACAGGTAACAGATCAGTAGGTACAATATGCAAGTAACAGATCAGTAGATACAATATGCAAGTAACAGATCAGAAGGTACAATATGCAAGTTACAGATCAGTAGGTACAATATGCAAGTAACAGATCAGTAGGTACAATATGCAAGTAACAGATCAGTAGGTACAATATGCAAGTAAAAGATCAGTAGGTACAATATGCAGGTTACAGATCAGTATTTACAATATGGAGGTAGCAGATCAGTAAGTACAATATGCAGGTAACAGATAAGTAGGTACAATAGTCAGGTAACAGGTCAGTAAGTACAATATGCAGGTAACAGATCAGTAGGTACAATATGCAGGTAACAGATCAGTAGGTACAATATGCAGGTAGCAGATCAGTAGGTATAATATGCAGGCAGCAGATCAATAGGTACAATATACAGGCAACAGATCAGTAGGTACAATATGCAGGTAACAGATCAGTAGGAACAATATGCAGGTTACAGATCAGTAGGTACAATATGCAGGTTACAGACCAGTAGGTACAATGTGCAGGTATCAGATCAGTAAGTACAATATGCAGGTAACAGATCAGTAGGTACAATATGCAAGTAACAGATCAGTAAGTACAATATGCAGGTAACAGATCAGTAGGTACAATATACAGGTAACAGATCAGTAGGTACAATATGCAAGTAACAGATCAGTAGATACCATATACAAGTAACAGATCAGTAAGTACAATATTCAGGTAACAGATCAGTAGGTACAATATGCAGGTAACAGATCAGTAGGTACAATATACAGGTAGCAGATCAGTAGGTACAATATACAGGTAACAGATCAGTAGGTACAATATGCAGGTAACAGATCAGTAGGTACAATATGCAGGTTACAGATCAGTAGGTACAATATGCGGGTAGCAGATCAGTAGGTACAATATGCAGGTAGCAGATCAGAAGGTACAATATGCAGGTAACAGATCAGTAGGTACAATAGACAGGTAACAGATCAGTAGGTACAATATGCAGGAAACAGATCAGTAGGTACAATATGCAGGTAACAGATCAGTAGATACAATATGCAAGTAACAAATCATTACGTACAATATGCAGGTAACAGATCAGTAGGTACAATATGCAGGTAGCAGATCAGTAAGTACAATATGCAAGTAACAGATCAGTAGGTACAATATGCAGGTAGGAGATCAGTAAGTACAATATGCAAGTAACAGATCAGTAGGTACAATATGCAGGTAGCATATCAAAAGGTACAATATCCAAGTAGCAGATCAGTAGGTACAATATGCAGGTAACAGATCAGTAGGTACAATATGCAGGTAACAGATCAGTAGGTACAATATGCAGGTAGCAGATCAGTAGGTACAATATGCAGGTAGCAGATCAGTAGGTACAATATGCAGGTAACAGATCAGTAGGTACAATATGCAGGTAGCAGATCAGTAGGTACAATATGCAGGTAACAGATCAGTAGGTACAATATGCAGGTAACAGATCAGTAGGTACAATATACAGGTAGCAGATCAGTAGGTACAATATGCAGGTAACAGATCAGTAGGTACAATATGCAAGTAACAGATCAGTAGGTACAATATGCAGGTAGCAGATCAGTAGGTACAATATGCAGGTAACAGATCAGTAGGTACAATATGCAGATAACAGATCAGTAGGTACAATATGCAGGTAGCAGATCAGTAGGTACAATGTGCAGGTAGCAGATCAGTAGGTACAATATGCAGATAACAGATCAGTAGGTACAATATGCAGGTAGCAGATCAGTAGGTACAATGTGCAGGTAGCAGATCAGTAAGTACAATATGCAGGTAACAGATCAGTAGGTACAATATGCAGGTAACAGATCAGTAGGTACAATATGCAGGTAACAGATCAGTAGGTACAATATGCAGGTAACAGACCAGTATGTACAATGTGCAGGTAACAGATCAGTAGATACAATATGCAAGTAACAGATCAGTAGGTACAATATGCAGGTAGCAGATCAGTAAGTACAAAATGCAAGTAACAGATCAGTAGGTACAATATGCAGGTAACAGATCAAAAGGTACAATATCCAGGTAGCAGATCAGTAGGTACAATATGCAGGTAACAGATCAGTAGGTACAATATGCAGGTAAAAGATCAGTAGGTACAATATGCAGGTTAGAGATCAGTATTTACAATATGCAGGTAGCAGATCAGTAGGTACAATACGGAGGTAGCAGATCAGTAAGTACAATATGCAGGTAACAGATAAGTAGGTACAATAGACAAGTAACAGGTCAGTAAGTACAATATGCAGGTAACAGATCAGTAGGTACAATATGCAGGTAACAGATCAGTAGGTACAATATGCAGGTAGCAGATCAGTAGGTACAATTTGCAGGTAACAGACCAGTAGGTACAATGTGCAGGTAACAGATAAGTAGGTACAATATGCAGGTAACAGATCAGTAGGTACAATATACAGGTAACAGATCAGTAGGTACAATATGCAGGTAACAGATCAGTAGGTACAATATGCAGGTAGCAGATCAGTAGATACAATATGCAAGTAACGGATCAGTAAGTACAATATGCAGGTAACAGATCAGTAGGTACAATATGCAGGTAACAGATCAGTAGGTACAATATACAGGTAGCAGATCAGTAGGTACAATATACAGGTAACAGATCTGTAAGTATAATATGCAGATAACAGATCAGTAGGTACAATATGCAGGTTACAGATCAGTAGGTACAATATGCAGGTAGCAGATCAGTAGGTATAATATACAGGTAACAGATCAGTAGGTACAATATGCAAGTAACAGATAAGTAGGTACAATATGCAGGTAACAGATCAGTAGGTACAATATTCAGGTAGCAGATCAGAAGGTACAATAGACATGTAACAGACCAGTATGTACAATGTGCAGGTAACAGATCAGTAGATACAATATGCAAGTAACAGATCAGTAGGTACAATATGCAGGTAGCAGATCAGTAAGTACAAAATGCAAGTAACAGATCAGTAGGTATAATATGCAGGTAACAGATCAGTAGGTACAATATGCAGGTAGCAGATCAGTAGGTACAATATGCAGGTTACAGACCAGTAGGTACAATATGCAGGTAGCAGATCAGTAGGTACAATATGCAGGTTACAGACCAGTAGGTACAATATGCAGGTAACAGATCAGTAGGTACAATATGCAGGTAGCAGATCAGTAGGTACAATTTGCAGGTAGCAGATCAGTAGGTACAATATGCAGGATATAGCAGGACAGGGAGCAGTGTGTGAGGGCATAACAGGACAGGGAGCAGTGTGTGAGGGTAAAACAGGACAGGGAGCAGTGTGTGAGGGTATAACAGGACAGAGAGCAGTGAGTGAGGGTATAACAGGACAGAGAGCAGTGCGTGAGGGTATAACAGGAGAGGGAGCAGTGTTTGAGGGTATAACCGGACAGGGAGCAGTGCGTTAGGGTATAACAGGACAGGAAGCAGTGTATGAGGGTATAACAGGACAGGAATTAGTGTGTGAGGGTATAACAGGACAGGGAGCAGTGTGTGAGGGTATAACAGGACACAGAGCAGTGTGTGAGGATATAACAGGACAGGAAGCAGTGTGTGAGAGTATAACAGGACACAGAGCAGTGTGTGAGGATATAACAGGACAGGAAGCAGTGTGTGAGTGTATAACAGGACAGGAAGCAGTGTGTGAGTGTATAACAGGACAGGGAGCAGTGTGTGAGTATGTAACAGGACAGGGAGTAGTGTGTGAGGGTATAACAGGACAGGGAGCAGTGTGTGAGGGTATAACAGGACAGGGAGCAGTGTGTGAGGTTATAACAGGTCAGGGAGCAGTGTGTGAGGTTATAACAGGACAGGGAGCAGTGTGTGAGGGTATAACAGGACAGGGAGCAGTGTGTGAGGGTATACCAGGACAGGGAGCAGTATGTGAGGGTATAACAGGACAGAGAGCAGTGTGTGAGGGTATAACAGGACAGAGAGCAGTGTGTGAGGATATAACAGGACATGGAGTAGTATCTGAGGGTATAACAGGACAGAGAGCAGTGTGTGAGGGTATAACAGGACATGGAGTAGTGTGTGAGGGTATAACAGGACAGGGAGCAGTGTGTAAGGGTATAACAGGACAGGGAGCAGTCTGTGAGGGTATAAAAGGACAGGGGGTATTGTGTGAGAGTATAACAGGACAGGGAGCAGTGTGTGAGGGTATTACAGGACAGGGTGTAACAGGACAGAGGGTAGTGTGTGAGGGTATAACAGGACAGGGGGTAGTGTGTGAGGGTATAACAGGACAGGGAGCAGTGTGTGAGGGTATAACAGGACAGGGGGTAGTGTGTGAGGGTATAACAGGACAGGGAGCAGTGTGTGAGGGTATAACAGGACAGGGGGTAGTGTGTGAGGGTATAACAGGACAGGAAGCAGTGTGTGAGGGTATAACAGGACATAGAGAAGTGTGTGAGGGTATAACAGGACAGAGAGCAGTGTGTGAGGATATAACAGGACAGGGAGCAGTGTGTGCGGATATAACAGGACAGGGAGCAGTGTGTGAGGATATAATAGGACAGGGAGCAGTGTGTGAGGGTATAACAGGACAGGGAGCAGTGTGTGAGGGTATAACAGGACAGGGAGCAGTGTGTGAGGGTAAAACAGGACAGGGAGCAGTGTGTGAGGGTATAACAGGTCAGGGAGCAGCGTGTGAGGCTATAACAGGACAGGGAGCAGTGTGTGAGGGTATAACAGGACAGGGGGCAGTGTGTGAGGATATAATAGGACAGGGAGCAGTGTGTGAGGGTATAACAGGACAGGGGGCAGTGTGTGAGGATATAACAGGACAGAGAGCAGTATTTAACGGTATAACAGGACAGGGAGCAGTGTGTGAGGGTAAAAAACAGGGCAGGGAGCAGTGTGTGAGGGTATAACAGGACAGGGAGCAGTGTGTGAGGGTAAAAAACAGGACAGGGAGCAGTGTGTGAGGGTATAACAGGATTAGGAGCAGTGTGTGAGAATATAACAGGACAGGGAGCTGTGTGTGAGGGTATAACAGGACAGGGAGCAGTGTGTGAGGGTATAACAGGACAGGGAGCAATGTGTGAGGGTATAACAGGACAGGGAGCAGTGTGTGAGGCTATAACAGGACATGAAGCAGTGTGTGAGGATATAACAGGACAGGGGTCAGTGTGTGAGGGTATAACAGGACAGGGAGCAGTGTGTGAGGGTATAACAGGATAGAGAGCAGTGTGTGAGGGTATAACAGGATAGGGAGCAGTGTGTGAGGTTATAACAGGACAGGGAGCAGTGTGTGAGGGTATAACAGGACAGGGAGCAGTGTGTAAGGGTATAACAGGACAGGGAGTTTGTGTGAGGGTATAACAGTACAGGGATCAGTGTGTAAGGGTATAACAGGACAGGGAGCAGTGTGTGAGGATATAACAGGACAGGGAGCAGTGTTTGAGGGTATAACAGGACAGGGGGTAGTGTGTGAGGGTATAACAGGACAGAGAGCAAAGTGTAAGGGTGTAACAGGACAGGGAGCAGTGTGTGAGGATATAACAGGACAGGGAGCAGTGTTTGAGGGTATAACAGGACAGGGAGCAGTGTTTGAGGGTATAACAGGACAGGGAGCAGTGTGTGAGGGTATAACAGGACAGAGAGCAGTGTGTGAGGGTATAACAGGACAGGAAGCAGTGTGTGAGGGTATAACAGGACAGGAAGCAGTGTGTGAGGGTATAACAGGACAGGGAGCCGTTATTGAATAAAGCTGTCACTTACCTTGTACATAAAGTATAAAAGTTTTGAAATATGTTTCTTTCCCATTATAATTAAACACTTGTACAGTATAATACCCAGCATGCTCTCTGGTCACACTGTTTAACACCAGACTTGCATTTTGAGTGACGTTATAGGTCAGGGGTCTGTTGAGGTCTTTATTATAATAAGTCAGGTTACAGTTTCTCTCTCTCACTAATGGATTACTATTTTGTCTCCAGTCATAGCCATCACATAGCGGTTTATTCCTGGTCAGTGTCACCTCTAGGGGCAGCACAACATCAGCTCCTGGTTCAGCAATCACTTCACTCACAGGAGAGTAACCTGCAGAGAGAGACAGATCAGTAAGTACAATATGCAGGTAACAGATCAGTAAGTACAATATGCAGGTAGCAGATCAGTAGGTACAATATGCAGGTAACAGATCAATAGGTACAATATGCAGGTAACAGATCAGTAAGTACAATATGCAGATAACAGATCTGTAGGTACAATATGCAGGTAACAGATCAATAGGTACAATATGCAGTTAACAGATCAGTAGGTTCAATATACAGGTAGCAAATCAGTAGGTATAATATGCAGGTAACAGATCAGTAGGTACAATATGCAGTTAACAGATCTGTAGGTAGAATGTGCAGGTATAAGATCAGTAGGTACAATATGCAGGTAACATATCAGTAAGCACAATATGCAGGTAACAGGGAAGTAGGTACAATATGCAGGTAGCAGATCAGTAGGTACAATATGCAGGTAACAGATCAGTAGGTACAATATGCAGGTAACAGGGCAGTAGGTACAATATGCAGGTAGCAGATCAGTAGGTACAATATGCAGGTAACAGGGCAGTAGGTACAATATGCAGGTAGCAGATCAGTAGGTACAATATGCAGGTAACAGGGCAGTAGGTACAATATGCAGGTAGCAGATCAGTAGATGCAATATGCAAGTAGCAGATCAGTAGGTACAATATGCAGGTAGCAGACCATTATGTAAAATATTCAGGTAGCAGATCAGTAGGTACAATATGCAAGTAGCAGATCAGTAGGTACAATATGCAGGTAGCAGATCAGTAAGTACAATATGCAGGTAGAAGATCTGTAGGTAAAAGATCAGTAGGTACATTATGCAGGTATAAGACCAGTAGGTACAATATGAAGGTGTTTATCTCCTGTGTAACTCTCTTATGGTATGTTAATATAATCCCTGTACATCAGTAACACTATTCACTGCTCTCTGGTGTTTCTCCCCTGTGTAACTCTTTTATAGTATGTGAATAGAGTCCTGTACATATGTAACACTATTCACTGCATTCTGGTGTTTCTCCTCTCCTGTGTAACTCTCTTATGGTATGTGAATAGAGTCATGTACATCTGTAACACTATTCATTGCTCTCTGGTGTTTCTCTCCTTTGTACCTCTCTTATGGTATGTGGATATAGTCCCTGTACATCTGTAACACAATTCACTGCTCTCTGGTGATTCTCTCCTGTGTAACTCTCTTATGGTATGTGAATATAGTCCTGTACATCAGTAACACTATTTACTGCTCTCTGGTGTTTCTCTCCTGTGTAACTCTCTTATGGTATGTGGATATAGTCACTGTATATCTGTAACACTTTTCACTGCTCTCTGGTGTTTCTCTGCTGTGTAACTCTCTTATGGTATGTGAATATTGTCCTGTACATCTGTAGCACTATTCACTGCTCCCTGGTGTTTCTCCTCTCCTATGTAACTATCTTATGGTATGTGAATAGAGTCCTGTACATCTGTAACACTACTCTCTGCTCTCTGATGTTTCTCCTCTGTGTAACTATCGTATGGTATGTGAAAAGAGTTGGTGTACATCTGTAACCCTATTCACTGCACTCTGGTGTTTCTCTCCTCTGTAACTCTCTTATGGTATGTTAATATAGTCCCTGTACATCTGTAACACTATTCACTGCTCTCTGGTGTTTCTCCCCTGTGTAACTCTCTTATGGTATGTGAATAGAGTCCCTGTACATCTGTAACACAATTCACTGTTCTCTGGTGTTTCTCTTCTCCTGTGTAACTCTTTTATGGTATGTGAATAGAGCCCTGCACATCTGTAACACTATTCACTGTTCTCTGGTGTTACTCTCCTGTTAAACTCTCTTATGGTATGTGCATAGAGTTCTGTACATCTGTAACACTATTCACTGTTCTCTGGTGTTACTCCCCTGTTAAACTCTCTTATGGTATGTGCATAGAGTTCTGTACATCTGTACAATTATTCACTGCTCTATGATGTTTCTCTATTGTGTAACTCTCTTATGGTATGTGAATATAGTCCCTGTACATCTGTTACACTATTCATGCTCTCTGGTGTTTCTCTCCTGTGTAACTCTCTTATGGTACGTAAATAGAGTCCCCGTACATTTGTAACACTATTCACTGCTCTCTGGTGTTTCTCTCATGTGTAACTCTCTTATGGTACGTAAATAGAGTCCCCGTACATTTGTAACACTATTCACTGCTCTCTGGTGTTTCTCTCATGTGTAACTCTCTTATGGTATGAGAATATAGTCACTGTACATCTGTAACACTATTCACTGCTCTCTGGTGTTTCTCTCCTGTGTAACTCCCTTATGGTATGTGAATAGAGCACTGACATCTGTAACACTACTCACTGCTCTCTGGTGATTCTCTCATGTTTAACTCTCTTATGGTATGTGAATATAGTCCTGTACATCTATAACACTATTCACTGCTCTCTGGTGTTTCTCCCCTGTGTAACACTTTTATGGTATGTGAATATAGTCCTGTACATCTGTAACACTATTCACTGCTCTCTGGGGTTTCTCTCCTGTGTAACTCTCTTATGGTATGTGAATAGATCCCTGCACATCTGTAACACTATTCACTGCTCTCTGGTGTTTCTCCTGTGTAACTCTCTTTTGGTATGTGAATATAGTCCTGTACATTTGTAACACTATTCACTGCTCTCTGGTGTTTCTCCCCTGTGTAACTCTCTTATGGTATGTGAATATAGTCCCTGTAAATCTGTAACACTATTCACTCCTTTCGGGTGTTTCTCCCCTGTGTAACTCTCTTATGGTATGTAAATAGAGTCACTGTACATCTATAACACTATTCACTGCTCTCTTGTGTTTCTCCTGTGTAACTCTCTTATGGTATGTGAAAAGAGTCCTGCACATCTGTAACACTATTCACTGCTCTCTGGTGTTTCTCCCTGTGTAACTCTCTTATGGTATGTGAATATAGTCCCTGTACATCAGTAACACTATTCACTGCTCTCTGCTGTTTCTCACCTGTGTAACTCTCTTACAGTATTTGAATAGAGTCCTGTACATCTGTAACTTTATTCACTGCACTCTGGTGTTTCTCTCCTGTGTAACTCTCTTATTGTATGTGAATAGAGTCCTGTACATCTGTAACACTATTCACTGCTTTCTGATGTTTCTCTCCTGTGAAACTCTCTTATGGTTTGTGAATAGAGTCCTGCACATGTGTAACACTATTCACTTCTCTCTGGTGTTTCTCCTGTGTAACTCTCTTATGGTATGTGAATAGAGTCCTGTACATATGTAGCACTATTCACTTTCACTGCTCTCTGGTGTTTCTCTCCTGTGTAATTCTCTTATAGTATGTGGATAGAGTCCCTGTACATCAGTAACACTATTCACTGCTCTCTGGTGTTTCTCTCCTGTGTAACTCTCTTATGGTATGTGAATAGAGTCATATACATCTGTAACACTATTCACTGCTCTCTGGTATTTCTCTCCTGTGTAACACTCTTATGGTATGTGAATATAGTCCTATATATCTGTAACACTAATCACTGCTCTCTGTTTTTTCTCTCCTGTGTAACTCTCTTATGGTATGTTAATATAGTCCCTGTACATCTGTAACACTATTCACTGCTCTCTGGTGTTTCTATTCTGCTGTGTAACTCTCTTATGGTATGTAAATAGAGCCCTGCCCATCTGTAACACTATTCACTGCTCTCTGGTGTTTCTCTCCTGTGTAACTCTCTTATCTTATATGAATAGAGTCCTGTACATCTGTAACACTATTTACTGCTCTCTGGTGTTTCTCTATTGTGTAACTCTCTTATGGTATATGAATAGAGTCCCTGTACATCTGTTACACTATTCATGCTCTCTGGTGTTTCTCTCCTGTGTAACTCTTATGGTATTTGAATTCAGTCCTGTACATCTGTAACACTATTCACTGCGCTATGTTGTTTCTCTCCTGTGTAACTCTCTTATGGTAAGTGAATAGAGTCCTGCATATCTGTAACACTATTCACTTTCACTGCTCTCTGGTGTTTCTCCTGTGTAACTCTCTTATGGTATGTGAATATAGTCCCTGTATATCTTTAACACTATTCACTGCTCTCTGGTATTTCTTATCTCCTGTTTCACTCTCTTATGGTATGTGAATAGAGTCCTGTACATCTGTAACACTATTCACTGCTCTCTGGTATTTCTCTCCTGTGTAACACTCTTATGGTATGTGAATATAATCCTATACATCTGTAACACTAATCACTGCTCTCTGGTTTTTCTCTCCTGTGTAACTCTCTTATGGTACTTTAATATAGTCCCTGTACATCTGTAACACTATTCACTGCTCTCTGGTGTTTCTCTCCTGTTTAACTCTCTTATCTTATATGAATAGAGTCCTGTACATCTGTAACACTATTCACTGCTCTATGTTGTTTCTCTCCTGTGTAACTCTCTTATGGTATGTGAATAGAGTCCTGCACATCTGTAACACTATTCACTGCTCTCTGGTGTTTCTCCTGTGTAACTCTTTTTTGGTATGTGAATATAGTCCTGTACATCTGTAGCACTATTCACTGCTCTCTGGTGTTTCTCTCCTTTGTAATTCTCTTATGGTATGTAAATAAAGTCCCTGTACATCAATAACACTATTCACTGCTCTCTGGCTTTTCTCTCCTGTGTAACTCTGTTATGGTATGTGAATAGAGTCCTGTACATCTGTAACACTATTCACTGCTCTCTGGTGTTTCTCCTGTGTAACTCTCTTATGGTATGTGAATATAGTCCCTTTATATCTGTAACACTATTCACTGCTCTCTGGTATTTATTCTCTCCTGTTTAACTCGCTTATGGTATGTGAATAGAGTCCTGTACATCTGTAACACTATTCACTGCTCTCTGGTGTTTCTCTCCTGTGTAACTCTCTTATAGTATGTGAATAGAGTCATGTACATCTGTAACACTATTCTCTGCTCTCTGGTATTTCTCTCCTGTGTAACTCTCTTATAATATGTGAATATTTTCCTGTACATCTGTAAGACTTATCACTGCTCTCTGGTGTTTCTCTCCCATGTAACTCTCTTATTGTGTATTAATATAGTACCTGTACATCTGTAACACTATTCACTGCTCTCTGGTGTCTCTATTCTGCTGTGTACTCTCTTATGGTATGTGAATAGAGCTCTACACATCTGTAAAACTATTCACTGCTCTCTGGTGTTTCTCTCCTGTGCAACTCTCTTATGGTATGTGAATAGAGTCCTGTACATCTGTAACAATATTAACTGCACTCTGGTGTTTCTCCCCTGTGTAACTCTCTTATGGTATGTGAATAGATTCATGTACATCTGTAGCATTATTCACTGCTCTCTGGTGTTTCTCTATTGTGCGACTCTCTTATGTTATGTGAATAGAGTCCCTGAACATCTGTAACACTATTCATGCTCTCTGGTGTTTCTCTCCTGTGCAACTCTCTTATGGTATGTGAATATAGTCCTGAACATCTGTAACACTATTCACTGCTCTCTGGTGTTTCTCTCCTGTGTAACTCTCTTATGGTATGTGAAAAGAGTCGTGTGCATCTGTAACACTATTCACTGCTCTCTGGTGTTTGTAACTCTCTTATGGTATGTAAATAGACGCTCTGTACATCTGTAACACTATTCACTGCTCTCTGGTGTTTCTCCTGTGTAACTCTCTTATGGTATGTGAATAGAGTCCCTGTACATTTGAAACACTATTCACTGCTCTCTGGTGTTTCTCTCCTGCGTGACTCTCTTATGGTACATGAATAGAGCCCTGCACATCTGTAACACTACTAACTGATCTCTGGTGTTTCTCTCATGTGTAACTCACTTATGGTATGTGAATAGAGTCCTGTACATCTATAACACTATTCACTGCTCTCTGGTGTTTCTCCCCTGTGTAACTCTTTTATGGTATGTGAATATAGTCCTGTACATATGTAACAATATTCACTGCTCTCTGGTTTTTCTCTCCTGTATAACTCCCTTATGGTATGTGAATAGAGTCCCTGTACATGTGTAACACTATTCTCTGCTCTCTGTTGCTTCTCTCCTGTGTAACTCTCTTATGGTATGTGAATAGAGTCCCTGTACATCTGTAACACTATTCACTGCTCTCTGGTGTTTCTCCCCTGTGTAACTCTCCTGTACATCTGTAACACTATTCACTGCTCTCTGGTGTTTCTCCTCTGTTTAACTCTCTTATGGTATGTGAATAGAGTCCCTGTACATTTGTAACACTATTCACTGCTCTCTGGTGTTTCTCTCATGTGTAACTCTCTTATGGTATGTGAATATAGTCACTGTACATCTGTAACACTATTCACTGTTCTCTGGTGTTTCTCCCCTGTGTAACTCTCTTATGGTATGTGAATATAGTCCTCTACATATGTAACACTATTCACTGCTCTCTGGGTTTTCTCTCCTGTATAACTCTCTTATGGTATGTGAATTAGAGTCCCTGTACATCTTTAACACTATTCACTGCTTTCTGGTGTTTCTCCCCTGTGTATTTCTCTTATGGTATATGACTATAGTCCTGTACATCTATAACGCTATTCACTGCTCTCTGGTGTTTCTATTCTGCTGTGTAACTCTCTTATGGTATGTGAATAGTGCCCTACACATCTGTAACACTATTCACTGCTCTCTGGTGTTTCTCTCCTGTGCAACTCTCTTATGGTATGTGAATAGAGTCCTGCACATCTGTAACACTATTCACTGCTCTCTGGTGTTTCTCCTGTGTAACTCTTTTTTGGTATGTGAATATAGTCCTGTACATCTGTAGCACTATTCACTGCTCTCTGGTGTTTCTCTCCTTTGTAATTCTCTTATGGTATGTAAATAAAGTCCCTGTACATCAATAACACTATTCACTGCTCTCTGGTGTTTCTCCTGTGTAACTCTCTTATGGTATGTGAATAGAGTCCTGTACATCTGTAACACTATTCACTGCTCTCTGGTGTTTCTCTCCTGTGTAACTCTCTTATAGTATGTGAATAGAGTCATGTACATCTGTAACACTATTCTCTGCTCTCTGGTATTTCTCTCCTGTGTAACTCTCTTATAATATGTGAATATTTTCCTGTACATCTGTAAGACTTATCACTGCTCTCTGGTGTTTCTCTCCCATGTAACTCTCTTATTGTATATTAATATAGTACCTGTACATCTGTAACACTATTCACTGCTCTCTGGTGTCTCTATTCTGCTGTGTACTCTCTTATGGTATGTGAATAGAGCTCTACACATCTGTAAAACTATTCACTGCTCTCTGGTGTTTCTCTCCTGTGCAACTCTCTTATGGTATGTGAATAGAGTCCTGTACATCTGTAACAATATTAACTGCACTCTGGTGTTTCTCCCTTGTGTAACTCTCTTATGGTATGTGAATAGATTCATGTACATCTGTAGCATTATTCACTGCTCTCTGGTGTTTCTCTATTGTGCGACTCTCTTATGGTATGTGAATAGAGTCCCTGAACATCTGTAACACTATTCATGCTCTCTGGTGTTTCTCTCCTGTGCAACTCTCTTATGGTATGTGAATATAGTCCTGAACATCTGTAACACTATTCACTGCTCTCTGGTGTTTCTCTCCTGTGTAACTCTCTTATGGTATGTGAAAAGAGTTGTGTGCATCTGTAACACTATTCACTGCTCTCTGGTGTTTGTAACTCTCTTATGGTATGTAAATAGACGCTCTGTACATCTGTAACACTATTCACTGCTCTCTGGTGTTTCTCCTGTGTAACTCTCTTATGGTATGTGAATAGAGTCCCTGTACATTTGAAACACTATTCACTGCTCTCTGGTGTTTCTCTCCTGCGTGACTCTCTTATGGTACATGAATAGAGCCCTGCACATCTGTAACACTACTAACTGATCTCTGGTGTTTCTCTCATGTGTAACTCACTTATGGTATGTGAATAGAGTCCTGTACATCTATAACACTATTCACTGCTCTCTGGTGTTTCTCCCCTGTGTAACTCTTTTATGGTATGTGAATATAGTCCTGTACATATGTAACAATATTCACTGCTCTCTGGTGTTTCTCTCCTGTATAACTCCCTTATGGTATGTGAATAGAGTCCCTGTACATGTGTAACACTATTCTCTGCTCTCTGTTGCTTCTCTCCTGTGTAACTCTCTTATGATATGTGAATAGAGTCCCTGTACATCTGTAACACTATTCACTGCTCTCTGGTGTTTCTCCCCTGTGTAACTCTCCTGTACATCTGTAACACTATTCACTGCTCTCTGGTGTTTCTCCTCTGTGTAACTCTCTTATGGTATGTGAATAGAGTCCCTGTACATTTGTAACACTATTCACTGCTCTCTGGTGTTTCTCTCATGTGTAACTCTCTTATGGTATGTGAATATAGTCACTGTACATCTGTAACACTATTCACTGTTCTCTGGTGTTTCTCCCCTGTGTAACTCTCTTATGGTATGTGAATATAGTCCTCTACATATGTAACACTATTCACTGCTCTCTGGGTTTTCTCTCCTGTATAACTCTCTTATGGTATGTGAATTAGAGTCCCTGTACATCTTTAACACTATTCACTGCTTTCTGGTGTTTCTCCCCTGTGTATTTCTCTTATGGTATATGACTATAGTCCTTAACATCTATAACGCTATTCACTGCTCTCTGGTGTTTCTATTCTGCTGTGTAACTCTCTTATGGTATGTGAATAGTGCCCTACACATCTGTAACACTATTCACTGCTCTCTGGTGTTTCTCTCCTGTGCAACTCTCTTATGGTAAGTGAATAGAGTCCTGTACATATGTAACACTATTAACTGCACTCTGGTGTTTCTCCCCTGTGTAACTCTCTTATGGTATGTGAATAGATTCATGTACATCTGTAGCATTAATCACTGCTCTCTGGTGTTTCTCTATTGTGCGACTCTCTTATGGTATGTGAATAGAGTCCCTGAACATCTGTAACACTATTCATGCTCTATGGTGTTTCTCTCCTGTGTAACTCTCTTATGGTATGTGAATAGAGTCCTGTACATCTGTAACACTATTCACTGCTCTATGTTGTTTCTCTCCTGTGTAACTCTCTTATGGTATGTGAATAGAGTCCTGCACATCTGTAACACTATTCACTGCTCTCTGGTGTTTCTCCTGTGTAACTCTTTTTTGGTATGTGAATATAGTCCTGTACATCTGTAGCACTATTCACTGCTCTCTGGTGTTTCTCTCCTTTGTAATTCTCTTATGGTATATAAATAAAGTCCCTGTACATCAATAACACTATTCACTGCTCTCTGGCTTTTCTCTCCTGTGTAACTCTGTTATGGTATGTGAATAGAGTCCTGTACATCTGTAACACTATTCACTGCTCTCTGGTGTTTCTCCTGTGTAACTCTCTTATGGTATGTGAATATAGTCCCTTTATATCTGTAACACTATTCACTGCTCTCTGGTATTTATTCTCTCCTGTTTAACTCGCTTATGGTATGTGAATAGAGTCCTGTACATCTGTAACACTATTCACTGCTCTCTGGTGTTTCCTGTGTAACTCTCTTATAGTATGTGAATAGAGTCATGTACATCTGTAACACTATTCTCTGCTCTCTGGTATTTCTCTCCTGTGTAACTCTCTTATAATATGTGAATATTTTCCTGTACATCTGTAACACTTATCACTGCTCTCTGGTGTTTCTCTCCCGTGTAACTCTCTTATTGTATATTAATATAGTACCTGTACATCTGTAACACTATTCACTGCTCTCTGGTGTTTCTATTCTGCTGTGTACTCTCTTATGGTATGTGAATAGAGCTCTACACATCTGTAACACTATTCACTGCTCTCTGGTGTTTCTCTCCTGTGCAACTCTCTTATGGTATGTGAATAGAGTCCTGTACATCTGTAACACTATTAACTGCACTCTGGTGTTTCTCCCCTGTGTAACTCTCTTATGGTATGTGAATAGATTCATGTACATCTGTAGCATTATTCACTGCTCTCTGGTGTTTCTCTATTGTGCGACTCTCTTATGGTATGTGAATAGAGTCCCTGAACATCTGTAACACTATTCATGCTCTCTGGTGTTTCTCTCCTGTGCAACTCTCTTATGGTATGTGAATATAGTCCTGAACATCTGTAACACTATTCACTGCTCTCTGGTGTTTCTCTCCTGTGTAACTCTCTTATGGTATGTGAAAAGAGTCATGTGCATCTGTAACACTATTCACTGCTCTCTGGTGTTTGTAACTCTCTTATGGTATGTAAATAGACGCTCTGTAAATCTGTAACACTATTCACTGCTCTCTGGTGTTTCTCCTGTGTAACTCTCTTATGGTATGTGAATAGAGTCCCTGTACATTTGAAACACTATTCACTGCTCTCTGGTGTTTCTCTCCTGCGTGACTCTCTTATGGAACATGAATAGAGCCCTGCACATCTGTAACACTACTAACTGATCTCTGGTGTTTCTCTCATGTGTAACTCACTTATGGTATGTGAATAGAGTCCTGTACATCTATAACACTATTCACTGCTCTCTGGTGTTTCTCCCCTGTGTAACTCTTTTATGGTATGTGAATATAGTCCTGTACATATGTAACAATATTCACTGCTCTCTGGTTTTTCTCTCCTGTATAACTCTCTTATGGTATGTGAATAGAGTCCCTGTACATGTGTAACACTATTCTCTGCTCTCTGTTGCTTCTCTCCTGTGTAACTCTCTTATGGTATGTGAATAGAGTCCCTGTACATCTGTAACACTATTCACTGCTCTCTGGTGTTTCTCCCCTGTGTAACTCTCCTGTACATCTGTAACACTATTCACTGCTCTCTGGTGTTTCTCCTCTGTGTAACTCTCTTATGGTATGTGAATAGAGTCCCTGTACATTTGTAACACTATTCACTGCTCTCTGGTGTTTCTCTCATGTGTAACTCTCTTATGGTATGTGAATATAGTCACTGTACATCTGTAACACTATTCACTGTTCTCTGGTGTTTCTCCCCTGTGTAACTCTCTTATGGTATGTGAATATAGTCCTCTACATATGTAACAGTATTCACTGCTCTCTGGGTTTTCTCTCCTGTATAACTCTCTTATGGTATGTGAATTAGAGTCCCTGTACATCTTTAATACTATTCACTGCTTTCTGGTGTTTCTCCCCTGTGTATTTCTCTTATGGTATATGACTATAGTCCTGTACATCTATAACGCTATTCACTGCTCTCTGGTGTTTTTATTCTGCTGTGTAACTCTCTTATGGTATGTGAATAGAGCCCTACACATCTGTAACACTATTCACTGCTCTCTGGTGTTTCTCTCCTGTGCAACTCTCTTATGGTATGTGAATAGAGTCCTGTACATCTGTAACACTATTAACTGCACTCTGGTGTTTCTCCCCTGTGTAACTCTCTTATGGTATGTGAATAGATTCATGTACATCTGTAGCATTAATCACTGCTCTCTGGTGTTTCTCTCCTGTGTAACTCTCTTATGGTATATTAATATAGTCCCTGTACATCTGTAACACTATTCACTGCTCTCTGGTGTTTCTATTCTGCTGTGTAACTCTCTTATGGTATGTGAATAGAGCCCTACACATCTGTAACACTATTCACTGCTCTCTGGTGTTTCTCTCCTGTGCAACTCTCTTATGGTATGTGAATAGAGTCCTGTACATCTGTAACACTATTAACTGCACTCTGGTGTTTCTCCCCTGTGTAACTCTCTTATGATATGTGAATAGATTCATGTACATCTGTAGCATTATTCACTGCTCTCTGGTGTTTCTCTATTGTGCGACTCTCTTATGGTATGTGAATAGAGTCCCTGAACATCTGTAACACTATTCATGCTCTATGGTGTTTCTCTCCTGTGTAACTCTCTTATGGTATGTGAATAGAGTCCTGTACATCTGTAACACTATTCACTGCTCTCTGGTGTTTCTCTCCTGTGCAACTCTCTTATGGTATGTGAATATAGTCCTGAACATCTGTAACACTATTCACTGCTCTCTGGTGTTTCTCTCCTGTGTAACTCTCTTATGGTATGTGAAAAGAGTCATGTGCATCTGTAACACTATTCACTGCTCTCTGGTGTTTGTAACTCTCTTATGGTATGTAAATAGACGCTCTGTACATCTGTAACACTATTCACTGCTCTCTGGTGTTTCTCCTGTGTAACTCTCTTATGGTATGTGAATAGAGTCCCTGTACATTTGAAACACTATTCACTGCTCTCTGGTGTTTCTCTCCTGCGTGACTCTCTTATGGTACATGAATAGAGCCCTGCACATCTGTAACACTACTAACTGATCTCTGGTGTTTCTCTCATGTGTAACTCACTTATGGTATGTGAATAGAGTCCTGTACATCTATAACACTATTCACTGCTCTCTGGTGTTTCTCCCCTGTGTAACTCTTTTATGGTATGTGAATATAGTCCTGTACATATGTAACAATATTCACTGCTCTCTGGTGTTTCTCTCCTGTATAACTCCCTTATGGTATGTGAATAGAGTCCCTGTACATGTGTAACACTATTCTCTGCTCTCTGTTGCTTCTCTCCTGTGTAACTCTCTTATGGTATGTGAATAGAGTCCCTGTACATCTGTAACACTATTCACTGCTCTCTGGTGTTTCTCCCCTGTGTAACTCTCCTGTACATCTGTAACACTATTCACTGCTCTCTGGTGTTTCTCCTCTGTGTAACTCTCTTATGGTATGTGAATAGAGTCCCTGTACATTTGTAACACTATTCACTGCTCTCTGGTGTTTCTCTCATGTGTAACTCTCTTATGGCATGTGAATATAGTCACTGTACATCTGTAACACTATTCACTGTTCTCTGGTGTTTCTCCCCTGTGTAACTCTCTTATGGTATGTGAATATAGTCCTCTACATATGTAACACTATTCACTGCTCTCTGGGTTTTCTCTCCTGTATAACTCTCTTATGGTATGTGAATTAGAGTCCCTGTACATCTTTAACACTATTCACTGCTTTCTGGTGTTTCTCCCCTGTGCATTTCTCTTATGGTATATGACTATAGTCCTGTACATCTATAACGCTATTCACTGCTCTCTGGTGTTTCTATTCTGCTGTGTAACTCTCTTATGGTATGTGAATAGAGCCCTACACATCTGTAACACTATTCACTGCTCTCTGGTGTTTCTCTCCTGTGCAACTCTCTTATGGTATGTGAATAGAGTCCTGTACATCTGTAACACTATTCACTGCTCTCTGGTGTTTCTCCCCTGTGTAACTCTCTTATGGTATGTGAATAGATTCATGTACATCTGTAGCATTAATCACTGCTCTCTGGTGTTTCTCTCCTGTGTAACTCTCTTATGGTATATTAATATAGTCCCTGTACATCTGTAACACTATTCACTGCTCTCTGGTGTTTCTATTCTGCTGTGTAACTCTCTTATGGTATGTGAATAGAGCCCTACACATCTGTAACACTATTCACTGCTCTCTGGTGTTTCTCTCCTGTGCAACTCTCTTATGGTATGTGAATAGAGTCCTGTACATCTGTAACACTATTAACTGCACTCTGGTGTTTCTCCCCTGTGTAACTCTCTTATGATATGTGAATAGATTCATGTACATCTGTAGCATTATTCACTGCTCTCTGGTGTTTCTCTATTGTGCGACTCTCTTATGGTATGTGAATAGAGTCCCTGAACATCTGTAACACTATTCATGCTCTATGGTGTTTCTCTCCTGTGTAACTCTCTTATGGTATGTGAATAGAGTCCTGTACATCTGTAACACTATTCACTGCTCTCTGGTGTTTCTCTCCTGTGCAACTCTTTTATGGTATGTGAATATAGTCCTGAACATCTGTAACACTATTCACTGCTCTCTGGTGTTTCTCTCCTGTGTAACTCTCTTATGGTATGTGAAAAGAGTCATGTGCATCTGTAACACTATTCACTGCTCTCTGGTGTTTGTAACTCTCTTATGGTATGTAAATAGATGCTCTGTACATCTGTAACACTATTCACTGCTCTCTGGTGTTTCTCCTGTGTAACTCTCTTATGGTATGTGAATAGAGTCCCTGTACATTTGAAACACTATTCACTGCTCTCTGGTGTTTCTCTCCTGCGTGACTCTCTTATGGTACATGAATAGAGCCCTGCACATCTGTAACACTACTAACTGATCTCTGGTGTTTCTCTCATGTGTAACTCACTTATGGTATGTGAATAGAGTCCTGTACATCTATAACACTATTCACTGCTCTCTGGTGTTTCTCCCCTGTGTAACTCTTTTATGGTATGTGAATATAGTCCTGTACATATGTAACAATATTCACTGCTCTCTGGTGTTTCTCTCCTGTATAACTCCCTTATGGTATGTGAATAGAGTCCCTGTACATGTGTAACACTATTCTCTGCTCTCTGTTGCTTCTCTCCTGTGTAACTCTCTTATGGTATGTGAATAGAGTCCCTGTACATCTGTAACACTATTCACTGCTCTCTGGTGTTTCTCCCCTGTGTAACTCTCCTGTACATCTGTAACACTATTCACTGCTCTCTGGTGTTTCTCCTCTGTGTAACTCTCTTATGGTATGTGAATAGAGTCCCTGTACATTTGTAACACTATTCACTGCTCTCTGGTGTTTCTCTCATGTGTAACTCTCTTATGGCATGTGAATATAGTCACTGTACATCTGTAACACTATTCACTGTTCTCTGGTGTTTCTCCCCTGTGTAACTCTCTTATGGTATGTGAATATAGTCCTCTACATATGTAACACTATTCACTGCTCTCTGGGTTTTCTCTCCTGTATAACTCTCTTATGGTATGTGAATTAGAGTCCCTGTACATCTTTAACACTATTCACTGCTTTCTGGTGTTTCTCCCCTGTGTATTTCTCTTATGGTATATGACTATAGTCCTGTACATCTATAACGCTATTCACTGCTCTCTGGTGTTTCTATTCTGCTGTGTAACTCTCTTATGGTATGTGAATAGAGCCCTACACATCTGTAACACTATTCACTGCTCTCTGGTGTTTCTCTCCTGTGCAACTCTCTTATGGTATGTGAATAGAGTCCTGTACATCTGTAACACTATTAACTGCACTCTGGTGTTTCTCCCCTGTGTAACTCTCTTATGGTATGTGAATAGATTCATGTACATCTGTAGCATTAATCACTGCTCTCTGGTGTTTCTCTCCTGTGTAACTCTCTTATGGTATATTAATATAGTCCCTGTACATCTGTAACACTATTCACTGCTCTCTGGTGTTTCTATTCTGCTGTGTAACTCTCTTATGGTATGTGAATAGAGCCCTACACATCTGTAACACTATTCACTGCTCTCTGGTGTTTCTCTCCTGTGCAACTCTCTTATGGTATGTGAATAGAGTCCTGTACATCTGTAACACTATTAACTGCACTCTGGTGTTTCTCCCCTGTGTAACTCTCTTATGATATGTGAATAGATTCATGTACATCTGTAGCATTATTCACTGCTCTCTGGTGTTTCTCTATTGTGCGACTCTCTTATGGTATGTGAATAGAGTCCCTGAACATCTGTAACACTATTCATGCTCTATGGTGTTTCTCTCCTGTGTAACTCTCTTATGGTATGTGAATAGAGTCCTGTACATCTGTAACACTATTCACTGCTCTCTGGTGTTTCTCCCCTGTGTAACTCTTTTATGGTATGTGAATATAGTCCTGTACATATGTAACAATATTCACTGCTCTCTGGTGTTTCTCTCCTGTATAACTCCCTTATGGTATGTGAATAGAGTCCCTGTACATGTGTAACACTATTCTCTGCTCTCTGTTGCTTCTCTCCTGTGTAACTCTCTTATGGTATGTGAATAGAGTCCCTGTACATCTGTAACACTATTCACTGCTCTCTGGTGTTTCTCCCCTGTGTAACTCTCCTGTACATCTGTAACACTATTCACTGCTCTCTGGTGTTTCTCCTCTGTGTAACTCTCTTATGGTATGTGAATAGAGTCCCTGTACATTTGTAACACTATTCACTGCTCTCTGGTGTTTCTCTCATGTGTAACTCTCTTATGGCATGTGAATATAGTCACTGTACATCTGTAACACTATTCACTGTTCTCTGGTGTTTCTCCCCTGTGTAACTCTCTTATGGTATGTGAATATAGTCCTCTACATATGTAACACTATTCACTGCTCTCTGGGTTTTCTCTCCTGTATAACTCTCTTATGGTATGTGAATTAGAGTCCCTGTACATCTTTAACACTATTCACTGCTTTCTGGTGTTTCTCCCCTGTGCATTTCTCTTATGGTATATGACTATAGTCCTGTACATCTATAACGCTATTCACTGCTCTCTGGTGTTTCTATTCTGCTGTGTAACTCTCTTATGGTATGTGAATAGAGCCCTACACATCTGTAACACTATTCACTGCTCTCTGGTGTTTCTCTCCTGTGCAACTCTCTTATGGTATGTGAATTAGAGTCCCTGTACATCTGTAACACTATTAACTGCACTCTGGTGTTTCTCCCCTGTGTAACTCTCTTATGGTATGTGAATAGATTCATGTACATCTGTAGCATTAATCACTGCTCTCTGGTGTTTCTCTCCTGTGTAACTCTCTTATGGTATATTAATATAGTCCCTGTACATCTGTAACACTATTCACTGCTCTCTGGTGTTTCTATTCTGCTGTGTAACTCTCTTATGGTATGTGAATAGAGCCCTACACATCTGTAACACTATTCACTGCTCTCTGGTGTTTCTCTCCTGTGCAACTCTCTTATGGTATGTGAATAGAGTCCTGTACATCTGTAACACTATTAACTGCACTCTGGTGTTTCTCCCCTGTGTAACTCTCTTATGATATGTGAATAGATTCATGTACATCTGTAGCATTATTCACTGCTCTCTGGTGTTTCTCTATTGTGCGACTCTCTTATGGTATGTGAATAGAGTCCCTGAACATCTGTAACACTATTCATGCTCTATGGTGTTTCTCTCCTGTGTAACTCTCTTATGGTATGTGAATAGAGTCCTGTACATCTGTAACACTATTCACTGCTCTCTGGTGTTTCTCTCCTGTGCAACTCTCTTATGGTATGTGAATATAGTCCTGAACATCTGTAACACTATTCACTGCTCTCTGGTGTTTCTCTCCTGTGTAACTCTCTTATGGTATGTGAAAAGAGTCATGTGCATCTGTAACACTATTCACTGCTCTCTGGTGTTTGTAACTCTCTTATGGTATGTAAATAGATGCTCTGTACATCTGTAACACTATTCACTGCTCTCTGGTGTTTCTCCTGTGTAACTCTCTTATGGTATGTGAATAGAGTCCCTGTACATTTGAAACACTATTCACTGCTCTCTGGTGTTTCTCTCCTGCGTGACTCTCTTATGGTACATGAATAGAGCCCTGCACATCTGTAACACTACTAACTGATCTCTGGTGTTTCTCTCATGTGTAACTCACTTATGGTATGTGAATAGAGTCCTGTACATCTATAACACTATTCACTGCTCTCTGGTGTTTCTCCCCTGTGTAACTCTTTTATGGTATGTGAATATAGTCCTGTACATATGTAACAATATTCACTGCTCTCTGGTGTTTCTCTCCTGTATAACTCCCTTATGGTATGTGAATAGAGTCCCTGTACATGTGTAACACTATTCACTGCTCTCTGGTGTTTCTCCCCTGTGTAACTCTCTTATGGTATGTGAATAGAGTCCCTGTACATCTGTAACACTATTCACTGCTCTCTGGTGTTTCTCCCCTGTGTAACTCTCCTGTACATCTGTAACACTATTCACTGCTCTCTGGTGTTTCTCCTCTGTGTAACTCTCTTATGGTATGTGAATAGAGTCCCTGTACATTTGTAACACTATTCACTGCTCTCTGGTGTTTCTCTCATGTGTAACTCTCTTATGGCATGTGAATATAGTCACTGTACATCTGTAACACTATTCACTGTTCTCTGGTGTTTCTCCCCTGTGTAACTCTCTTATGGTATGTGAATATAGTCCTCTACATATGTAACACTATTCACTGCTCTCTGGGTTTTCTCTCCTGTATAACTCTCTTATGGTATGTGAATTAGAGTCCCTGTACATCTTTAACACTATTCACTGCTTTCTGGTGTTTCTCCCCTGTGTATTTCTCTTATGGTATATGACTATAGTCCTGTACATCTATAACGCTATTCACTGCTCTCTGGTGTTTCTATTCTGCTGTGTAACTCTCTTATGGTATGTGAATAGAGCCCTACACATCTGTAACACTATTCACTGCTCTCTGGTGTTTCTCTCCTGTGCAACTCTCTTATGGTATGTGAATAGAGTCCTGTACATCTGTAACACTATTAACTGCACTCTGGTGTTTCTCCCCTGTGTAACTCTCTTATGGTATGTGAATAGATTCATGTACATCTGTAGCATTAATCACTGCTCTCTGGTGTTTCTCTCCTGTGTAACTCTCTTATGGTATATTAATATAGTCCCTGTACATCTGTAACACTATTCACTGCTCTCTGGTGTTTCTATTCTGCTGTGTAACTCTCTTATGGTATGTGAATAGAGCCCTACACATCTGTAACACTATTCACTGCTCTCTGGTGTTTCTCTCCTGTGCAACTCTCTTATGGTATGTGAATAGAGTCCTGTACATCTGTAACACTATTAACTGCACTCTGGTGTTTCTCCCCTGTGTAACTCTCTTATGATATGTGAATAGATTCATGTACATCTGTAGCATTATTCACTGCTCTCTGGTGTTTCTCTATTGTGCGACTCTCTTATGGTATGTGAATAGAGTCCCTGAACATCTGTAACACTATTCATGCTCTATGGTGTTTCTCTCCTGTGTAACTCTCTTATGGTATGTGAATAGAGTCCTGTACATCTGTAACACTATTCACTGCTCTCTGGTGTTTCTCCCCTGTGTAACTCTTTTATGGTATGTGAATATAGTCCTGTACATATGTAACAATATTCACTGCTCTCTGGTGTTTCTCTCCTGTATAACTCCCTTATGGTATGTGAATAGAGTCCCTGTACATGTGTAACACTATTCTCTGCTCTCTGTTGCTTCTCTCCTGTGTAACTCTCTTATGGTATGTGAATAGAGTCCCTGTACATCTGTAACACTATTCACTGCTCTCTGGTGTTTCTCCCCTGTGTAACTCTCCTGTACATCTGTAACACTATTCACTGCTCTCTGGTGTTTCTCCTCTGTGTCACTCTCTTATGGTATGTGAATAGAGTCCCTGTACATTTGTAACACTATTCACTGCTCTCTGGTGTTTCTCTCATGTGTAACTCTCTTATGGCATGTGAATATAGTCACTGTACATCTGTAACACTATTCACTGTTCTCTGGTGTTTCTCCCCTGTGTAACTCTCTTATGGTATGTGAATATAGTCCTCTACATATGTAACACTATTCACTGCTCTCTGGGTTTTCTCTCCTGTATAACTCTCTTATGGTATGTGAATTAGAGTCCCTGTACATCTTTAACACTATTCACTGCTTTCTGGTGTTTCTCCCCTGTGTATTTCTCTTATGGTATATGACTATAGTCCTGTACATCTATAACGCTATTCACTGCTCTCTGGTGTTTCTATTCTGCTGTGTAACTCTCTTATGGTATGTGAATAGAGCCCTACACATCTGTAACACTATTCACTGCTCTCTGGTGTTTCTCTCCTGTGCAACTCTCTTATGGTATGTGAATAGAGTCCTGTACATCTGTAACACTATTAACTGCACTCTGGTGTTTCTCCCCTGTGTAACTCTCTTATGGTATGTGAATAGATTCATGTACATCTGTAGCATTAATCACTGCTCTCTGGTGTTTCTCTCCTGTGTAACTCTCTTATGGTATATTAATATAGTCCCTGTACATCTGTAACACTATTCACTGCTCTCTGGTGTTTCTATTCTGCTGTGTAACTCTCTTATGGTATGTGAATAGAGCCCTACACATCTGTAACACTATTCACTGCTCTCTGGTGTTTCTCTCCTGTGCAACTCTCTTATGGTATGTGAATAGAGTCCTGTACATCTGTAACACTATTAACTGCACTCTGGTGTTTCTCCCCTGTGTAACTCTCTTATGATATGTGAATAGATTCATGTACATCTGTAGCATTATTCACTGCTCTCTGGTGTTTCTCTATTGTGCGACTCTCTTATGGTATGTGAATAGAGTCCCTGAACATCTGTAACACTATTCATGCTCTATGGTGTTTCTCTCCTGTGTAACTCTCTTATGGTATGTGAATAGAGTCCTGTACATCTGTAACACTATTCACTGCTCTCTGGTGTTTCTCTCCTGTGCAACTCTCTTATGGTATGTGAATATAGTCCTGAACATCTGTAACACTATTCACTGCTCTCTGGTGTTTCTCTCCTGTGTAACTCTCTTATGGTATGTGAAAAGAGTCATGTGCATCTGTAACACTATTCACTGCTCTCTGGTGTTTGTAACTCTCTTTTGGTATGTAAATAGACGCTCTGTACATCTGTAATACTATTCACTGCTCTCTGGTGTTTCTCCTGTGTAAATCTCTTATGGTATGTGAATAGAGTCCCTGTACATTTGAAACACTATTCACTGCTCTCTGGTGTTTCTCTCCTGTGTGACTCTCTTATGGTACATGAATAGAGCCCTGCACATCTGTAACACTACTAAATGCTCTCTGGTGTTTCTCTCATGTGTAACTCACTTATGGTATGTGAATAGAGTCCTGTACATCTATAACACTATTCACTGCTCTCTGGTGTTTCTCCCCTGTGTAACTCTTTTATGGTATGTGAATATAGTCCTGTACATATGTAACAATATTCACTGCTCTCTGGTGTTTCTCTCCTGTATAACTCTCTTATGGTATGTGAATAGAGTCCCTGTACATGTGTAACACTATTCTCTGCTCTCTGTTGCTTCTCTCCTGTGTAACTCTCTTATGGTATGTGAATAGAGTCCCTGTACATCTGTAACACTATTCACTGCTCTCTGGTGTTTCTCCCCTGTGTAACTCTCCTGTACATCTGTAACACTATTCACTGTTCTCTGGTGTTTCTCCCCTGTGTAACTCTCTTATGGTATGTGAATATAGTCCTCTACATATGTAACACTATTCACTGCTCTCTGGGTTTTCTCTCCTGTATAACTCTCTTATGGTATGTGAATTAGAGTCCCTGTACATCTTTAACACTATTCACTGCTTTCTGGTGTTTCTCCCCTGTGTATTTCTCTTATGGTATATGACTATAGTCCTGTACATCTATAACGCTATTCACTGCTCTCTGGTGTTTCTATTCTGCTGTGTAACTCTCTTATGGTATGTGAATAGAGCCCTACACATCTGTAACACTATTCACTGCTCTCTGGTGTTTCTCTCCTGTGCAACTCTCTTATGGTATGTGAATAGAGTCCTGTACATCTGTAACACTATTAACTGCACTCTGGTGTTTCTCCCCTGTGTAACTCTCTTATGGTATGTGAATAGATTCATGTACATCTGTAGCATTAATCACTGCTCTCTGGTGTTTCTCTCCTGTGTAACTCTCTTATGGTATATTAATATAGTCCCTGTACATCTGTAACACTATTCACTGCTCTCTGGTGTTTCTATTCTGCTGTGTAACTCTCTTATGGTATGTGAATAGAGTCCCTGTACATGTGTAACACTATTCTCTGCTCTCTGTTGCTTCTCTCCTGTGTAACTCTCTTATGGTATGTGAATAGAGTCCCTGTACATCTGTAACACTATTCACTGCTCTCTGGTGTTTCTCCCCTGTGTAACTCTCCTGTACATCTGTAACACTATTCACTGCTCTCTGGTGTTTCTCCTCTGTGTAACTCTCTTATGGTACGTAAATAGAGTCCCTGTACATCTGTAACACTATTCACTGCTCTCTGGTTTTTCTCCTGTGTAACTCTCTTATGGTATGTGAATAGAGTCCCTGTACATTTGTAACACTACTCACTGCTCTCTGGTGTTTTTCCCTTGTGTATTTCTCTTATATGACTATAGTCCTCTACATCTACATCTATAACGCTATTCACTGCTCTCTGGTGTTTTTATTCTGCTGTGTAACTCTCTTATGGTATGTGAATAGAGCCCTACACATCTGTAACACTATTCACTGCTCTCTGGTGTTTCTCTCCTGTGCAACTCTCTTATGGGGGGTAGTTATCATCGTGTCTACTTTTCCTGCCTTCGCTGGCCCAATACGCCCGCCTAAGCTCGCCTCACATCGCCGCCGCAGACCTGCAAAAATTCGCCTAAGTTATCAAAAAAGCTGTCAAAAAGCCGCGCACCAAGTACGGGGCGATTAGCAGCGGACTGTGATAGTTATCACTCATCCGATCTCGCTGCTCTTCGGCTTTTTTACAGCTTTCTTGCTAGCCTGTCACTAAGCACCCACACTAACTACACTGTTCTACCCGCTATACCGGCGCCCCCGGAGCCCCCCGCAACTAAATAAAGTTACTAACCCCTAAACCGCCGATCCTAGACACCGCCGCAACTCTTATAAATGTATTAACCCCTAAACCGCCGCTCCTAGACACCGCCGCAACTCTTATAAATGTATTAACCCCTAAACCGCCGCTCCCGGAGCCCACCGCCACCTACATTATACCTAGTAACCCCTATCCTGCCCCCCCTATACCGTCGCCCTCTATAATAAAGTTATTAACCCCTATCCTGCCGATCTCGCACCTCGCCGCAACTAAATAAATAGTTTAACCCCTAAACCGCCGCTCCCTGACCCCGCCGCAACCTATATTAAATTTATTAACCCCTATCCTGCCCCCCCTACACCGTCGCCACCTATAATAAATGTATTAACCCCTATCCTGCCCCCCACTACACCGCCGCCACTGTAATAAATTTATTAACCCCTAAACCTAAGTCTAACACTAACCCTAACACCCCCTAACTTAAATATTAATTAAATAAATCTAAATAATATTTCTATTATGAACTAAATTAATCCTATTTATAACTAAATACTTACCTTTAAAATAAACCCTAATATAGCTACAATATAAATAATAATTATATTGTAGCTATCTTAGGATTTATTTTTATTTTACAGGCAAATTTCAATTTATTTTAACTAGGTACAATAGCTATTAAATAGTTATTAACTATTTAATAGCTACCTAGTTAAAATAAAGAGAAATTTACCTGTAAAATAAAAACTAACCTAAGTTACAATTACACCTAACACTACACTATAATTTAATAAATTATTCCTATTTAAAACTAAATACTTACCTGTAAAATAAACCCTAACGCCTAGATTTGGAGTTTTGCGGCCAAGGGGGTGCGTTAGCTACGCGTGCTTTTTTCTGGCCGCACCTTTTAAATACCGCTGGTATTTAGAGTTCACAGAATGGCAGGGTTTTCAGTGTGTTAGGCTCCAAAAAGGGAGCGTAGAGGATAATTTAACGCCACTGCAACTCTCGATACCAGTGGTGCTTACGGACGCGGCCAGCTTCAAAAACGTGCTTGTGCACAATTCCCCCATAGAAAACAATGGGGCTGTTTGAGCTGAAAAAAAACCCTAACACCTGCAAAAAAGCCGCGTTCAGCTCCTAACGCAGCCCCATTGTTTTCTATGGGGAAACACTTCCTACGTCTGCACCCAACACCCTAACATGTACCCCGAGTCTAAACACCCCTAACCTTACACTTATTAACCCCTATTCTGCCGCCCCCGCTATCGCTGACCCCTGCATATTATTTTTAACCCCTAATCTGCCGCTCCGTAAACCGTCGCTACTTACATTATCCCTATGTACCCCTAATCTGCTGCGCCTAACACCGCCGACCCCTATATTATATTAATTAACCCCTAATCTGCCCCACACAATGTCGCCGCTACCTACCTACACTTATTAACCCCTAATCTGCCGACCGGACCGCGCCGCTATTATAATAAAGTTATTAACCCCTAATCCGCCTCACTCCCGCCTCAATAACCCTATAATAAATAGTATTAACCCCTAATCTGCCCTCCCTAACATCGCCGACACCTAACTTCAATTATTAACCCCTAATCTGCCGACCGAATCTCGCCGCTACTGTAATAAATGGATTAAGCCCTAAAGCTAAGTCTAACCCTAACACTAACACCCCCCTAAGTTAAATATAATTTAAATCTAACGAAATAAATTAACTATTATTAAATAAATTATTCCTATTTAAAGCTAAATACTTACCTGTAAAATAAACCCTAATATAGCTACAATATAAATTATAATTATATTGTAGCTAGTTTAGGATTAATATTTATTTTACAGGCAACTTTGTAATTATATTAACCAGGTACAATAGCTATTAAATAGTTAAGAACTATTTAATAGCTAAAATAGTTAAAATAATTACAAAATCACCTGTAAAATAAATCCTAACCTAAGTTACAATTAAACCTAACACTACACTATCAATAAATTAATTAAATAAAATACCTACAATTATCTACAATTAAACCTAACACTACACTATCAATAAATTAATTAAATACAATATCTACAAATAAATACAATGAAATAAACTAACTAAAGTACAAAAAATAAAAAAGAACTAAGTTACAAAAAATAAAAAAATATTTACAAACATTAGAAAAATATTACAACAATTTTAAACTAATTACACCTACTCTAAGCCCCCTAATAAAATAACAAAACCCCCCAAAATAAAAAATGCCCTACCCTATTCTAAATTAAAAAAGTTCAAAGCTCTTTTACCTTACCAGCCCTGAAAAGGGCCATTTGCGGGGCATGCCCCAAAGAATTCAGCTCTTTTGCCTGTAAAAAAAACACATACAATACCCCCCCCAACATTACAACCCACCACCCACATACCCCTAATCTAACCCAAACCCCCCTTAAATAAACCTAACACTAAGCCCCTGAAGATCTTCCTACCTTATCTTCACCACGCCGGGTTCACCGATCGATCCAGAAGAGCTCCTCCGATGTCTTGATCCAAGCCCATGCGGGGGGCTGAAGATGTCCATGATCCGACTGAAGTCTTCATCCAAGCGGGAGCTGAAGAGGTCCATGATCCGGCTGAAGTCTTCATCCAAGCGGGAGCTGAAGAGGTCCATGATCCGGCTGAAGTCTTCTATCAAGCGGCATCTTCAATCTTCTTTCTTCCGGATCCATGTTCATCCCGCCGACGCGGAACATCCATCTTCACCGACGACTTCCCGACGAATGACGGTTCCTTTAAGGGACGTCATCCAAGATGGCGTCCCTCGAATTCCGATTGGCTGATAGGATTCTATCAGCCAATCGGAATTAAGGTAGGAAAATTCTGATTGGCTGATGGAATCAGCCAATCAGAATCAAGTTCAATCCGATTGGCTGATCCAATCAGCCAATCAGATTGAGCTCGCATTCTATTGGCTGATCGGAACAGCCAATAGAATGCGAGCTCAATCTGATTGGCTGATTGGATCAGCCAATCGGATTGAACTTGATTCTGATTGGCTGATTCCATCAGCCAATCAGAATTTTCCTACCTTAATTCCGATTGGCTGATAGAATCCTATCAGCCAATCGGAATTCGAGGGACGCCATCTTGGATGACGTCCCTTAAAGGAACCGTCATTCGTCGGGAAGTCGTCGGTGAAGATGGATGTTCCGCGTCGGCGGGATGAACATGGATCCGGAAGAAAGAAGATTGAAGATGCCGCTTGATAGAAGACTTCAGCCGGATCATGGACCTCTTCAGCTCCCGCTTGGATGAAGACTTCAGCCGGATCATGGACCTCTTCAGCTCCCGCTTGGATGAAGACTTCAGTCGGATCATGGACATCTTCAGCCCCCCGCTTGGGCTTGGATCAAGACATCGGAGGAGCTCTTCTGGATCGATCGGTGAACCCGGCGTGGTGAAGATAAGGTAGGAAGATCTTCAGGGGCTTAGTGTTAGGTTTATTTAAGGGGGGTTTGGGTTAGATTAGGGGTATGTGGGTGGTGGGTTGTAATGTTGGGGGGGGGTATTGTATGTGTTTTTTTTACAGGCAAAAGAGCTGAATTCTTTGGGGCATGCCCCGCAAATGGCCCTTTTCAGGGCTGGTAAGGTAAAAGAGCTTTGAACTTTTTTAATTTAGAATAGGGTAGGGCATTTTTTTATTTTGGGGGGCTTTGTTATTTTATTAGGGGGCTTAGAGTAGGTGTAATTAGTTTAAAATTGTTGTAATATTTTTCTAATGTTTGTAAATATTTTTTTATTTTTTGTAACAGTTCTTTTTTATTTATTTTTTTTGTACTTTAGTTAGTTTATTTCATTGTATTTATTTGTAGATATTGTATTTAATTAATTTATTGATAGTGTAGTGTTAGGTTTAATTGTAGATAATTGTAGGTATTTTATTTAATTAATTTATTGATAGTGTAGTGTTAGGTTTAATTGTAACTTAGGTTAGGATTTATTTTACAGGTGATTTTGTAATTATTTTAACTATTTTAGCTATTAAATAGTTCTTAACTATTTAATAGCTATTGTACCTGGTTAAAATAAATACAAAGTTACCTGCAAAATAAATATAAATCCTAAAATAGCTACAATATAATTATAATTTATATTGTAGCTATATTAGGGTTTATTTTACAGGTAAGTATTTAGCTTTAAATAGGAATAATTTATTTAATAAGAGTTAATTTATTTCGTTAGATTTAAATTATATTTAACTTAGGGGGGTGTTAGTGTTAGGGTTAGACTTAGCTTTAGGGGTTAAAAAATGTATTAGAATAGCGGTGAGCTCCGGTCGGCAGATTAGGGGTTAATGTTTGAAGTTAGGTGTCGGCGATGTTAGGGAGGGCAGATTAGGGGTTAATACTATTTCTTATAGGGTTATTGATGCGGGAGTGAGGCGGATAAGGGGTTAATAACTTTATTATAGTAGCGGTGCGGTCCGCTCGGCAGATTAGGGGTTAATAAGTGTAGGTAGGTGGCGGCGACGTTGTGGGGGGCAGATTAGGGGTTAATAAATATAATATAGGGTTCGGCGGTGTTAGGGGCAGCAGATTAGGGGTACATAAGGATAACGTAGGTGGCGGCGCTTTGCGGTCGGCAGATTAGGGGTTAATTATTGTAGGTAGCTGGCGGCGACATTGTGGGGGGCAGATTAGGGGTTAATAAATATAATATAGGGGTCGGCGGTGTTAGGGGCAGCAGATTAGGGGTACATAAGTATAACGTAGGTGGCGGTCGGCAGATTAGGGGTTAAAAAAAATTAATCGAGTGGTGGCGATGTGGGGGGACCTCGGTTTAGGGGTACATAGGTAGTTTATGGGTGTTAGTGTACTGTAGAGCACAGTAGTTAAGAGCTTTATGAACCGGCGTTAGCCCAAAAAGCTCTTAACTACTGACTTTTTTCTGCGGCTGGAGTTTTGTTGTTAGAGTTCTAAATCTCACTCCAGCCACGACTCTAAATACCGGCGTTAGAAAGATCCCATTGAAAAGATAGGATACGCAATTGACGTAAGGGGATCTGCGGTATGGAAAAGTCGCGGCTGGAAAGTGAGCATTAGACCCTTTAATGACTGACTCCAAATACCAGAGGGCGTTAAAAACCAGCGTTAGGAGCCTCTAACGCTGGTTTTCACGGCTAACGCCCAACTCTAAATCTAGGCCCAAGATAGCTACAATGTAATTAATAATTACATTGTAGCTATCCTAGGATTTATATTTATTTTACAGGTAACTTTGTATTTATTTTAGCTAGTTAGAATAGTTATTAAATAGTTATTAACTATTTAATAACTACCTAGCTAAAAGAAATACAAAATTACCTGTAAAATAAATCCTAACCTAAGTTACAATTAAACCTAACACTACACTATCATTAAATAAATTAAATAAATTAACTACAAATAACTACAATTAAATACAATTACATAAACTAACTAAAGTACAAAAAATAAAAAAAGCTAAGTTACAAAAAAAAAAAATAGGTTACAAACATTTAAAAAATATTACAACAATTTTAAGCTAATTACACCTAATCTAAGCCCCCTAATAAAATAACAAACCCCCCAAAATAAAAAAATGCCCTACCCTATTCTAAATTAAAAAAGTTCAAAGCTCTTTTACCTTACCAGCCCTTAAAAGCGTCTTTTGTGGGGCATGCCCCAAAGAATTCAGCTCTTTTGCCTGTAAAAGAAAAATACAACCCCCCCAACATTAAAACCCACCACCCACATACCCCTAATCTAACCCAAACCCCCCTTAAAATAACCTAACACTAATCCCCTGAAGATCATCCTACCTTGAGTCGTCTTCACTCAGCCGAGCAGCGATGGAACCGAAGAGGACATCCGGAGCGGCAGAAGTTATCCTCCAAGGGGCGCTGAAGAAGTCTTCTATCCGGGCGATGTCATCTTCCAAGAGGCGCTGAAGAAGTCTTCTATCCGGGCGATGTCATCTTCCAAGCGGGTCTTCAATCTTCATCCCGCCAACGCGGAACATCCTTCTTTACCGACGGACTACCGACGAATGAAGGCTCCTTTAAGGGACGTCATCCAAGATGGCGTCCCTTCAATTCCGATTGGCTGATAGGATTCTATAGATCAATAGATGCAATATACATTTGATAGATACGATAGATAGATAGATAGATTTGATAGATAAATAGATAGATTTGATAGATATATAATTTCCCAGACAGAGAATTACAAGACGTGCGGTCTGGGACCCATGGTAAGGTTCCCAGAGGCAGTTGCGGCGCCAGGGGACGTGTATATGGCATGGATTTTAGGAACCTGGAGATGGAAAAAGATGCTTGGTCGGTCCTCCTACTTTAAATTTGGGGCACTGCGCGTGCAATCTACTGTGCCACCAGATATGAGTGGTGTGTTAAGTAGTACTATTCTGATCAGTTTAATACATGTTACTCCCCCTATCGGGGGAGGTGTATATGGCATAGATTTTAGGAACCGGGAGATGGAAAAAGATGCTTGGTCAAAACTAAAACCCACCCAATAAACCCTTAAAAAAACCTAACACTAACCCCTGAAGATCCACTTACAGTTTTGAAGACCGGACATCCATCCTCAACAAAGCCGGGAGAGGTCCTCATCAAAGCCGGCAGAAGTCTTCATCCAAGCGGCCGAAGTCTTCATCCAAGCCCGCAGAAGTCTTCACCCAGACGGCATCTTCTATATCCATCCATACGGCGTGGAGCGGCTCCATCTTCAAGACATCCGACGTGGAGCATCCTCTTCTTACGACGTCTTCTTCGGAATGAAGGTTCCTTTAAATGACGTCATCCAAGATGGCATCCCTTAGATTCCAATTGGTTGATAGAATTCTATCAGCCAATAGGAATTAAGGTTGAAATAGAATGCAAGTTCAATCCTATTGGCTGATTGGATCAGCCAATAGGATGAAAGCTCAATCCTATTGGCTGATTGCAAAAGCCAATAGGATTTTTTCCACCTTAATTCCGATTGGCTGATAGAATTCTATCAGCCATTCAGAATCTAAGGGATGCCATCTTGGATGACATCATTTAAAGGAACCTTCATTCAGAAGAAGACATCGTAAGAAGAGGATGCTCCATGTCGGATGTCTTGAAGATGGAGCCGCTCGGCGCCGGATGGATGAAGATAGAAGATGCCGTCTGGATGAAGACTTCGGCCGCTTGGATGAAGACTTTTGCCGGCTTCGATGAGGACTTCTGCTGCTTCGTTGAGGATGGATGTTGGCTCTTTAAAACTGTAAGTGGATCTTCAGGGGTTAGTGTTAGGTTTTTTTAAGGGTTTATTGGGTGGGTTTTAGTTTTAGATTAGGTTTGGGCAGCAATAGAGCTACATGCCCTTTTAGGGGCAATGCCCATACAAATGCCCTTTTCAGGGCAATGGGGAGCTTAGGTTTTTTAGTTAGGTTTTTATTTGGGGGGGTTTGGTTGTGTGGGTGGTAGGTTTTACTGTTGGGGGGTATTTGTTTGTTTTTTTTACAGGTAAAAGAGCTGATTTCTTTGGGGCAAAGCCCTGCAAAAGGCCCTTTTAAGGGCCATTGGTAGTTTATTGTAGGCTAGGGTTTTTTTTATTTTGGGGGGGGGGTTTATTTTCATAGGGCTATTAGATTAAGTGTAATTAGTTTAAATATTTGATAATTAATTTTTTATTTTGTGTAACTTAGTGTTTTGTTTTTTTTGTAACTTAGTTGTTGTTAGTTTTTTGTAACTTTGTAATTTTTTTATTGTAAATTTAAATTATTTGAGCAGGGTTAGGTGTTTAAATATATAATATATATAATATAGTTAATTTAATTTGTAGTTTAATGTAATTTTAGTATAATAGTTAGGATAGATTAATTATTAGTTAAATATAGTTTAATGTAATTTTAGTATAATAGTTAGGAAAGGTTAATTAATAGTTTAATATAGTTTCATGTAATTTTAGTATAATAGGGTAGATTAATTAATAGTTTAATATAGTTTAATTTAAATCTAAAGGTAAGTTTAAATTTATTATAAGATAGGGATGAGTAAATATTTAATATAAAGTTAGCGGGTTGTTTGGTTTAGGGGTAATAGTTCAATTTATTTTATGGCGAAACGGGGGGCTGGCGGTTTAGGGGTTAATAGGTTTTGTAACTTAGTTGTAAGTTTTTTGTAACTTTGTAATTTTTAATTGTAGATTTAAATTTTTTTGAGCAGGGTTAGGTGTTTAAATATATAATATATATAATATAGTTAATTTAATTTGTAGTTTAATGTAATTTTAGTATAATAGTTAGAATAGATTAATTATTAGTTTAATATAGTTTAATGTAATTTTAGTATAATAGTTAGGATAGATTCATTTTTAGTTTAATATAGTTTAATGTAATTTTAGTATAATAGTTAGGGTAGGTTAATTATTAGTTTAATATAGTTTAATGTACTTTTAGTATAATAGTTAGGGTAGGTTAATTATTAGTTTAATATAGTTTAATGTAATTTTAGTATAATAGTTAGGTTAGGTTAATTAATAGTTTAATATAGTTTAATATAATTTTAATATAATAGCTAGGGTAGATTAATTAATAGATTAATATAGTTTAATTTAAATCTACAGGTAAGTTTAAATTTATTATAAGATAGGGATGAGTTAATATTTAATATAAAGTTAGCGGGTTGTTAGGTTTAGGGGTAATAGTTCAATTTAGTTTATGGCGAAATGGGGGGCTGGCGGTTTAGGGGTTAACAGGTTTAGTAAGTGGTAGTTATGTGGGAGGCCAGAGGTTTAGGGGTTAATACCTTTAGTTAGTTGCTGCGCGGTCCGGGAGCAGCGGGATAGGGGTTAATAACTTTATTTAGTTGCGGCGGGGTCCGGGAGCGGCAGGATAGGGGTTAAACAGTTTAGTACAGTGGCTGTGTTTAGTGACAGTATACAAATAAAGCTGTGAAAAAGCCGAATAGCAGCGAGATCGATGACTGTTAGTTAGCAACAGTCCGCTGCTCATCACCCCGTACTTGGTGCGCTGCTTTTTAATAGCTTTTTTGTTAAATATGGAGAGCATATTCAGGTCCACGGCCGTGATGTTAGGCGATCTTAGGCGAGCGTATTGGTGCCGTCGAATGCAAGAAAGTTGACGGCTTGATAAGTAGACCTCTTTATCTTGATGTCTTATTTTAGTAATACAAAAAAAAACATAATTTATGTAAGAACTTACCTGATAAATTCATTTCTTTCATATTGGCAAGAGTCCATGAGCTAGTGACGTATGGGATATACAATCCTACCAGGAGGGGCAACGTTTCCCAAACCTCAAATGCCTATAAATACACCCCTCACTACACCCACAATTCAGTTTAACGAATAGCCAAGTAGTGGGGTGATAAAATAAGAAATTAAAAAGCATACAAAAAGAGGAACTGGAAATAAAATTGTGCTTTTCTACAAAAAAACATCACCACCATAAAAAAGGGTGGGCCTCATGGACTCTTGCTAATATGAAAGAAATGAATTTATCAGGTAAGTTCTTACATAAATTATGTTTTCTTTCATGTAATTGGCAAGAGTCCATGAGCTAGTGACATATGGGATAGCAATGCCCAAGATGTGGAACTCCACGCAAGAGTCGCTAGAGAGGGAGGGGTAAAATAAAAACAGCTAAATCAAATCCACAAAAAAATAAGTTTTTCTCATAAATAGAAGAAAAAACTTAAAACATCAGCAGAAGAATCAAACTGAAACAGCTGCCTGAAGAACTGTTCTACCAAAAACTGCTTCAAAAGAAGCAAATGCATCAAAATGGTAAAATTTAGTAAATGTATGCAAAGAAGACCAAGTTGTTGCTTTGCAAAACTAAAGAACCGAAGCTTCATTCTTAAAAGCCCAAGAAGAGACAACTTAACTAGTAGAATGAGCTGTTATTCTCTGAAGCAAAGCTGTCCCACCTCTAAATAAGCTTTAAGAAACAAAAGCTTAACCAAGATGGCAAAGAGATGGTAGAAGTTTTCTGATCTTCCTAGGACCATAAAAAACAACAAATAGACTAGAAGTCTTCCTGAAACCTATAGTAGCTTTGACTTAATATTTCAAAACTCTTAGGATATCCAAAGAATGTAAAGATCTCTAAAAATAATTCTTGGGATTAGGACATAAGGAAGGAACAACAATTTCCCTACCAATGTTGTAAGAATTCACAACCTTAGGAAGGAACCAGCTGACAGTTTGTAAGCGCCATTGTTTTGAAGTCCCGCTGTCCTCAACAAGCCACTAAGCACGCTAACAGGGTATCCGGAAAACTCTGTCAGACACTTATCAAGCAGCAGCAGGAGGCAGTCCATCTCAGCCTATAGTGAGTGACGGGGAACGCTGACAATTGAACGCTACATCTGAAGGCTATTTTATCATATATTTCTAGTAAGTGCAATAGCATCTGCGTGTGCAATTTTATATAATAAAACCTTTCACTTGAGTCTTGCCTTGTGCGCTGAGATACATGTTTCTAAGCAGCATGCCCCCTTTCCCTATACTTTATATTGACAATTTTAAATAAAGTTGCGCAGTGACATCACTACATGTACCGGGAAGCCCCAGCAATGCCTGTGCACTATGCAGGCCCAATCGCCAGGGTAGGAGTGGGTGGGGGCCCCCAGATTGCAAAAAAAGGTAGTTGAGTGCTAATGACGGCTCTGAGTTGTCATTAGCACTCAAGGGGTTAAATAACAGACTTGATACTAACCAAAGTCTGAACAAAATAGTAAATTTCAGGAAAAATAGTAATCTTTTCTAATAAAAAGAAACAGAAAAAAACAAATATGTGTCTCTAAAGAATACTTACAGACAAATCTTAAACCAAACCATCCTGAAGAAACTGTAAAATTCTAGGAATTCCAAGAGAATGCCAAGAGAATTTATAAGAAGAACACCATAAAATATAGATTTACTAAACCTATAATAAATGTTCTTTAAAACAGATTTAAAAACCTGCAACATAGTGATAAAAAAAAAACTGAGTCAGAGAAACCTCTATGACTAAACACTAAACAATTTCCATACTTTCAAATTAGTAATTTGAAATTCTGATGGAAAAATAGCCCCTAAAACAAGAGGGCTAGCCAAAGAAAAAGTCGCCAAGCATGGCAACTGGACATCCAAACAAGTTATTTTGATGTTATCAAAACATATGAGACTATTCCAAAACGATCTTGAAGAACATCTTTGGAAGAAAAAAACAGAGGCGGAAGGATGTAGCCAGGTTGCAAAACCAAGACACTGCTAATATATCCACCATTTCCACCTAAAGATCCCTAGACCTGAAAAGGTCCCTGGGAAATTGAGAGAACATCTCTGTATACAGATACCACTCTCCCAGATGTAAAGACTGATGGTTGAGATATTCCATCTCCCAAATGTCTAAACCTGAGAAATAAATCGTAAAGATTAGACAGAAGATGAAAACCACCTAAGAACATTTTCAAGATACTGCTTAATTGTTAAGGAACAGTGAGTCCCTATTAAATGATTGACATGTACCACAATTGTGATAATGTCTGTCTGAAAGAAAAATTCTCTCCTAAAAGAAGCTAAGCCTGAAAGAGCTCTGAAAATAGCACAGAGTTCAAAATATCAATTGGAAACCTCGCCTCTTGAAGTCTTCAAACCCCTTGTGCTGTCAAAGACCCTCAGACAGCTCCCCAACCTGTAAGACTTGCATCCATTAAGAATACAGTCCAGGAAGGATGAACAAAAGGAGACCACCTGAATAAAACAATGATAGACTAATCATCAAAAACAGAGAGAATAGAGTGTTTAGGATTTAAGAATATCAACTATGATATCTGAAAACAAACCCTGTATCATCGATTTAGTATGCAAAGCAAAAGAGATCTCAGATTAAAAAACGAGCAAAGGGAACCACGCCCGATGCTGCAGTTATGAGACCTAAGACATTCATGCACATAGCCACTGAAAGAAATCTTCCAGACTGTAAGAAAAAACAGGCTAATCCCAAATATAATTGACTTTTGACCGATAAGGACAAAGACATGAACGCAGAATCCATCTAAAAACTCCAAAAGAAGTGACCCTTCTATGAGAATTCACAAAAAATGTAATCGTCTAACTATATTATGAAGAAACAAAACATAGATGATTCATAAGAAATTCCAAAAAAAGAAAGATCCATATATATGAATACTGCTCTTTCATATGTATGTATTGGCTACTCGTAAAGGACTCAAAACGCTGCTCATTCAATCAACCTCGAAAGGATGAAAGGCTGAATGGACCTCGCCAGGAATCGAATCTGCAACCCTCAGGTTGTTACCGAGCTAGGCCACAGTGTATTAGTATGCTGAGCTATCTGTCTATCTTTAATAAAAGAAAAGTTTAAGCTAATACCAAGATACCATCCAAATAAGGAAGCACCCCATACCTTACTGTCTGAAGACAGAAAGAAAGGCACCAAGAACCTATGAAAAGATTCATAAAGCTGTCACTAGACCAAATGGAAAAACGACAAATTGGTAAAGCTTATTTAAAAAAGAAAATCTCAGCATCCACAAGTGGACTGAATGAAAATAAAATATGAGGATAAACATCCTGAAAAATGAGTGGACATGAAATGACCTTAACAAAAAGCATAATAGTCCTTATAAACACCAACATAAAAGTTGGAACTCTAACAAAACAATATAAAAGTCTTCAGATCCAAAAAAATGGACTGAATAAACCTTACTTCTTTGGGACAAAAAATAGAATTGAATAGAAACCCAAACCCTGTTCCTGAAAAAAGAACTGGCATAATCACTCCTGAAAATAACTCACAGAGTGTACTGAGAAAGAAAGATTCTTCCCATAGAAAATCTATTCAAACCCTAAGAATAGTATAGATTTTGGACTGATTCAAAAACAATTTAATCTGCCCCCCACCAGAAGGACTGGATAGAGAACCGCACCTTCATGCAGTCTAACAACTAGTAAATATATAGCGTTTTTTCTCCCAAAAGGATACAAAAAACGCTTTTTCAGTGCTTACACTCGGAATTAACCGAATTAGCAGCAGCTGAAAAAACCCAGTTGTTATTATTACCCAAATAAATGGTATACAATAAATTGACCTCAAAAGGCCAAAGGGCTGTAATAACCCTGTCGGAATATGAATCTGAGACCCTTGGATCTAGAACAACATTTGTAGTCAGGACATTCACCAACTGATCTACATCACCGGGCTTAAAGTAGGGCAGAAAAATTCTAGACCACCAACAATAGTGGAGAAAATAGAAATCAAACAAATTATTATCCTATCAAGATATAGATAATAAAATATCTTCGAAATCATAATAATAGATATAGTAAACATAATTAAATGATTACTTCTGAAGTAAATAAACAGAGTTATATACTTGAGAATCTGAAACTGCTTATACTAACTGTTCAACAAAGGTTGAGAAAACAGCAATGTCAGCCACAGATAAAGCTGAGCTAAAATATAATCAGTACATGAATATGTTCTACCAAGGTTAAAAATTCTAAAGAATCCTGAAAAAAAGTACCAATCTCCATAGAAATAGTAGTACAGTCCCAAGAGGGAATCAGGATAAACATTTCTCTAGAATATAATACTAATAGTATATTGAATCTTAAAATCCAGTTTTGAAAAGGATTAATAACATACAGTCAGATTACGAGTTTTGCGTTATGAGTGGCTCGCTAATAACTTGTACTTTATTTTCACCGCTCACCTTTCATAGCGCTGCTATTACAGGTTTGCAAAAAAACGGCTTCTGCGGGCGATATGGTTGCATTGAGCTCCATACCTCACCCAAATACAAACGATGTTTGGACGTGCTAGTGCAAGATTTCCCCATAGACATCAATGGGGAGAGCCGGACAAAAAAAGCCTAACACCTGCAATCACGGCGCGTAAAGCCCCGTAACACAGCCCCATTGATGTCTATGGGGGAAAAAATGTACGTTTAAACCTAACACCCTAACATAAACCCAGAGTCTAAACACCCCTAATATGCTGCCCCGACATTGCCGACACCTACATTACAGTTATTAACCCCTAATCTGCCTCCCCCAATGTCGCTGCCACCTACCTACACTTATTAACCCCTAATCTGCCGCCACAATGTCGCCGCCACCTACTTACACTTATTAACCCCTAATCTGCCGCCCCCAATGTTGCCACCACCTACCTACACTTATTAACCCCTAATCTGCCGCCCCCAATGTCTCCGCTGCCACTATACTAAAGTTATTAACCCCTAAAACTCTGGCCTCCCACATCACTAACACTAAATAAATATATTAACCCCTAACGTAACCCTAAGTCTAACCCTAACCCTAACGTAACCCTAACCCTAACACCCCCTAACTTTAACATAATTAAAATAATTCTAAATAAAACTTACTATTAATAACTAAATAATACCTATTAAAAACTAAATACTTACCTGTAAAATAAACCCTAAGCTAGCTTCAATATAACTAATAGTTACATTAGTAGTTAGCTTAGGTTTTATTTTTATTTCACAGGTAAGTTTGTATTTATTTTAACTAGGTAGACTAGTTAGTAAATAGTTATACAAATTTACCTGTAAAATAAAACCTAACCTAAGTTATACTAACACCTAACCTTACAATTAAATAAATTAAATTAACAAAATACATTTATTTAAATAACAAAAAAAAATAAACACTAAATTACACAAAATAAAAAAAGTGCCGCTTGGATGAAGACTTCTCCCGGCTTCTTTGAGGACTTCTTGCCGCTTGGATGAAGACTTCTCCCGGCTTTGATGAGGATGGATGTCCGGTCTTCAAAAACTGTAAGTGGATCTTCGGGGGTTAGTGTTAGTTTTTTTTAAGGGTTTATTGGGTGGGTTTTAGTTTTAGATTAGGGGTTTGGGCAAGGAAAAAGAGCTATATGCCCTTTTAAGGGCAATGCCCATCCAAATGCCCGTTTCAGGGCAATACGGAGCTTAGGTTTTTTAGATAGGGTTTTATTTGGGGGGTTTGGTTGTGTGGGTGGTGGGTTTTACTGTTGGGGGGGTTGTTTGTATTTTTTTTACAGGTAAAAGAGCTGCTTTCTTTGGGGCAATGCCCCGCAAAAGGCCCTTTTAAGGGCTATTGGTAGTTTAGTTTAGGCTAGGGGTTTTTTTATTTGGGGGGGGGACTTTTTTTATTTTGATAGGGCTATTAGATTAGGTGTAATTAGTTTAAATATTTGATAATTTGTTTTTTATTTTGTGTAATTTAGTGGGGGTTTTTGTAATTTAGTTAATTGTATTTAATTAATGTAATTTATTTAATTGTAGTGTAATCTTAGGTGTTAGTGTTAGGTTGGTTAGGTTTTATTTTACAGATAAATTTGTATTTACTTTTTATTTTAACTAGGTAGTTTGTAAATAGTTAATAACTATTTACTAACTATTCTACCTAGTTAAAATAAATACAAACTTAGTTGTAAAATAAAAATAAAACCTAAGCTAGCTACAATGTAACTATTAGTTATATTGTAGCTAGCTTAGGGTTTATTTTACAGGTAAGTATTTATGGCGCGCGATCCGATATACGGCATAGTTTTCGGCGCAAGCGTGGGAACCTGCTTCGCCCGTAATTTCACCTCGCACATCGGGGTATTACATATACGGCGCCGGCATTTCCTAAATGGCGTAAGTCTGATAAACTAGCGATGTCCAGAAATAAACGTAAGTACACATTTCTGGAGTCGCCAGTGACTTACGCCACTTTAGAAACTGCCGGCGCCTAAAAAAAGTAAAGAAAATAACAAATCTCCCGTAAAAGTCTAACATGCCTCCCAAAAAAAGTCCGACAAGTAAAACCCCTATTTATACTTAGTTGATTTTTATTTTTTAAGTAGTGTTAGTTTTATTTACATTTAATAGTAATGTTAGTATTTTGTAAATTAGGCAAGTTTAGTTCATTTAGGAGTTTTTAGGTTAGGGGGTGTTAGGTTAGGGGGGGTTAGGTTAGGGGTTAGCTTTATTGCGTTGTGGGCTATGGCGGTTTAGGGGTTAATAAACTTTATTAGTTATTGTGGTGGGGGATTGCGGTTGACAGGTAGATAGACATTGCGCATGCGTTAGGTGTTAGTTGATTTTTGCAGGCATTTTTGGGAGTCACGGTGCTTTTTTAGTCAGTGCAAGGGTTGCTGCGCCTGCAATTTGTGGCGAGATGAAAATGGAGTAGATTTTCGGAATTCTGCGCGCGTAAGTCCTTACGCTGTATATTGGATACCAAATTGCACGTCGGTTCTATGTTAGTCTATGGTTAAAAAAAATACGGGCGAAGGCCGCGCGTAACTTTATGCTACGCCGTATATGTAATACCAAAATCGCGTAAAATCTGGCGTCGCCGGCTTTTGCGGGCGACGCTCTATATTTAATGGGGCCCTTAGTTTTAAATAGGGATTATTTAGTTATTAATAGTAAGTTTTATTTAGATTTATTTTAATTATATTAAAGTTAGGGGTGTTAGGGTTAGACTTAGGTTTAGAGGTTAATATATTTATTTAGTGTTAGTGATGTGGGAGGCCAGAGGTTTAGGGGTTAATAACTTTAGTATAGTGGCGGCGGATTAGGGGTTAATAAGTGTAGGTAGGTGGCGGCGACATTGGGGGCGGCAGATTAGGGGTTAATAAGTGTAGGTGGGTGGCGGCGACATTGCGGGCGGCAGATTAGTGGTTAATACATTTATGTAGGTGGCGGCGATGTCGAGGCGGCAGATTAGGGGTTAATAAGTGTAATGTAGGTGTTGGCGATGTCGGGGGTGGCAGATTAGGGATGTTTAGACTCGGGGTTTAGGTTAGGGTGTTAGTTGTAAACATAAATTTTCTTTCCCCATAGGAATCAATGGGGCTGTGTTATGGAGCTTTATGCTCCTTTATTGCAGGTGTTAGGTTTTTTTTTAGCCGACTCTCCCCATTGATGTCTATGGGGAAATAGTGCATGAGCACGTAAAACCAGCTCAAAGCAGCGCTGGTATTTGTGTGCGGTATGGAGCTCAATGGAGATCAACGCTACCATATTGCCTGCTAACGCTGAGTTTTTGCAAACCTGTAATAGCAGTGCTATAGGGAGGTGAGTGGTGGAAATAAATTGCAAGTTAGTACCGAGCCGCTCATAACGCAAAACTCGTAATCGGGCCGATAGTTTTTCATAAAACATTATAAACACATGCAACATAATTGAACTGAAGAAATAACAACAGCTTTATAATGAAAAGAACAAACTTAGCTTTGTAGAATTGTGTTCCAGGGTATCATAGTTTCTACAGTAACATCAGAGTCAGGATCAGAATGAGACATCTCGCAAAATGTAACAGAAAAAGAAAAATAACATTAGGCAAAATATTCAATTTCCACAATGTAACAGTTTCAGTAGAGAAAAACAAAAGCAGGCATAATAGCTTTCAAAAAAACTATCGGCTAGATTTGGAGTTTGGCGGTAGCCGTGAAAACCAGCGTTAGAGGCTCCTAACGCTGGTTTTAGGCTACCGCCGGTATTTGGAGTCAGTCAAAAAAGGGTCTAACGCTCGCTTTTCAGCCGCGACTTTTCCATACCGCAGATCCCCTTACGTCATTTGCGTATCCTATCTTTTCAATGGGATCTTTCTAACTCCGGTATTTAGAGTCGTGTCTGAAGTGAGCGTTAGAAATCTAACGACCAAACTCCAGCCGCAGAAAAAAGTCAGTAGTTAAGAGCTTTCTGGGCTAACGCCGGTTCATAAAGCTCTTAACTACTGTGCTCTAAAGTACACTAACACCCATAAACTACCTATGTACCCCTAAACCGAGGCCCCCCCACATCGCCAACACTCAATAAAAAATTTTTAACCCCTAATCTGCCGACCGCCACCTACGTTATCCTTATGTACCCCTAATCTGCTGCCCCTAACACCGCCGACCCCTATATTATATTTATTAACCCCTAATCTGCCCCCCTCAGCCAATCGGATTGAACTTGATTCTGATTGGCTGATTCCATCAGCCAATCAGAATATTCCTACCTTAACTCCGATTGGCTGATAGAATCCTATCAGCCAATCGGAATTCGAGGGACGCCATCTTGGATGACGTCATTTAAAGGAACCGTCATTCGTCGTTCAGTCTTCGGCCAGGATGGATGTTCCGCGTCGGAGGTCTTCAGGATGCTGCCGCTCCGCTCCGGATGGATGACGATAGAAGATGCCGCTTGGATGAAGACTTCAATCGGATGGAAGACCTCTTTTGCCCCGCTTGGATGAAGACTTCTACCGGATGGAGGACCTCTTCTTGCTCCGCTTGGATGAAGAATTTGGCTCGGCTGGGTGAAGACGACTCAAGGTAGGGAGATCTTCAGGGGCTTAGTGTTAGGTTTATTTAAGGGGGGTTTGGGTTAGATTAGGGGTATGTGGGTGGTGGGTTGTAATGTTGGGGGGGGGGGGTATTGTATGTTTTTTTTTACAGGCAAAAGAGCTGAACTTCTTGGGGCATGCCCCGCAAAGGGCCCTGTTCAGGGCTGGTAAGGTAAAAGAGCTTTGAACTTTAGTAATTTAGAATAGGGTAGGGCATTTTTTTATTTTGGGGGGCTTTGTTATTTTATTAGGGGGCTTAGAGTAGGTGTAATTAGTTTAAAATTGTTGTAATATATTTCTAATGTTTGTAAATATTTTTTTATTTTTTGTAACTTAGTTCTTTTTTATTTTTTGTACTTAGTTTATTGTAGTTAGTTTATTTCATTGTATTTATTTGTAGGAATTGTATTTAATTTATTTATTGATAGTGTAGTGTTAGGTTTAATTGTAGATAATTATAGGTATTTTATTTAATTTATTTATTGATAGTGTAGTGTTAGGTTTAATTGTAACTTAGGTTAGGATTTATTTTACAGGTAAATTTGTAATTATTTTAACTATTTTAGCTATTAAATACCTGGTTAAAATAAATACAAAGTTACCTGTAAAATAAATATTAATCCTAAAATAGCTATAATATCATTATAATTTATATTGTAGCTATATTAGGATTTATTTTACAGGTAAGTATTTAGCTTTAAATAGGAATAATTTATTTAATAAGAGTTAATTAATTTCGTTAGATTAAAATTATATTTAATTTAGGGGGGTGTTAGTGTTAGGGTTAGACTTAGCTTTAGGGGTTAATACATTTATTAGAATAGCGGTGAGCTCCAGTCGGCAGATTAGGGGTTAATAATTGAAGTTAGGTGTCGGCGATGTTAGGGAGGGCAGATTAGGGGTTAATACTATTTATTATAGGGTTAGTGAGGCGGATTAGGGGTTAATAACTTTATAATAATAGCGGTGCGGTCCGCTCGGCAGATTAGGGGTTAATAAGTGTAGGCAGGTGGAGGCGACGTTGTGGGGGGCAGATTAGGGGTTAATAAATATAATATAGGGGTCGGCGGTGTTAGGGGCAGCAGATTAGGGGTACATAGGGATAATGTAAGTAGCGGCGGTTTACGGAGCGGCAGATTAGGGGTTAAAAATAATATGCAGGGGTCAGCGATAGCGGGGGCGGCAGAATAGGGGTTAATAAGTGTAAGGTTAGGGGTGTTTAGACTCGGGGTACAAGTTAGGGTGTTAGGTGCAGACGTAGGAAGTGTTTCCCCATAGACAACAATGGGGCTGCGTTAGGAGCTGAACGCGGCTTTTTTGCAGGTGTTAGGTTTTTTTTCAGCTCAAACAGCCCCATTGTTTCCTATGGGGGAATCGTGCACGAGCACGTTTTTGAGGCTGGCCGCGTCCGTAAGCAACTCTGGTATCGAGAGTTGAAGTTGCGTTAAATATGCTCTACGCTCCTTTTTTGGAGCCTAACGCAGCCATTCTGTGGACTCTCAATTCCAGAGTTATTTTAAAGGTGCGGCCAGAAAAAACCCAGCGTTAGTTACGCGGGTCGTTACCGACAAAACTCCAAATCTAGCCGTTTGAAAACAGCGAGCAATAGAGGGAGAGGGGTAAAATGACTACATTTTTGCACCAAGTATGACGCATAACGGAAAAAAGGGAATTAAATTTTTTTTGGCACAAAACTATCACCAGGAAATGACACAATTCCGTGCCAAAACAACTAGCGTCAACAAAGACACCGGAAATGATGAAACTTGCGCCATCAACGGCGCAACTTCGTGCCAAAAAATTTTGCACCAAGAATGACACAATAAAAAACAGCATTTTGCGCCCTCACGAGCCTAGGTTTGCCAGCGAAAAAATGAGAGTCAAATTGAAAAAGACTGAACCCCACGTAAGAATAAAGTTTAAATAAACTTCCCAAACATGATTCCTATACTGAAACTGTTTAGACTGCAAAGGGAAATACACATAGACCTGACTCATGGCAAATATAAGTAAATACATATATTTACAACTTTATACAAATACATAAATGTGCCAAACCATAGCTAAAAGTGTCTTAAATAAAGATACAAAATTACCGAAAGACACCCATCCACATATAGCAGCTAGCCAAACCAGTACTGAAAGCTATCAACAGAGGTAATGGTATATAAGAGTATATAGTCGATCTGAAAAGGGAGGTAGGAGATGAATCCCTATGACCGATAACAGAGAACACTGTGAGGAAAACCATAAAATCAATAGGCGATACTCTCTTCACATCCCTCTGACAAACACTGTACTCTGAGAGGAATTGGGCTTCAGAATGCTTAGAAGCGCTTATCACAAAAGAAAACATAAAAATCAAGCACAAACTTACTTCACCACCTCCATAGGAGGCAAAGTTTGTAAAACTGAATTGTGGGTGTGGTGAGGGGTGTATTTATAGGCATTTTAAGGTTTGGAAAACTTTGCCCCTCCTGGTAGGAATCTATTTCCCATACGTCACTAGCTCATGGACTCTTGCCAATTACATGAAAGAAAAGTTCCTTTTTAATTTTTATTGATTTGCACCAGAAGTTTCCCTGATTTATTACCAAATCTATAATATTTAGCCTCATACTTGATATCATCCTTAATAGTCATACTGGTGAAAAAAATTGTCTCTGTTTTTAAGCCTCTAAATACTTCCTCCAGCTACTTCTACCTAGATGTCTAATGTAACTTGTATATGCATTTATTAATTGATTTGTTAACTGTATCATCTGGATGCATGTTTCTCCGAATATCTTGTAGTTTTACATCTTTTTTTTAATTGTTTTAAAATTAAGGCTTCCCGTTTCCTTCTATACTGTACTGTCTTATCTTTGCCTTTATTCATATCTTTTTTTCCAAGTTCTATTTCCCTCTTCTTGTACCTCCAATTGTCTTCTGTTTAAGATGTAATTGGGGGTCAAATTCAAGTCTCCCCCAAGTGTAATTGATTTATCTGAAATTGGTAAAAGAGTATCTCTAAGGATATTCCAGTATCTAAATCATTTGGGCCATAAACAGTGCATAACAAATATTGTCGCTTTTCAATCTCTATGGCCTCTAGTTATCAAGCCGTCAACCGCAAATACGCTGGAATTCCACAGCATATTTGTGGCTAGGCTGATTCGTCTTATTTATCAAGCCCTACAGACCGGCAAAAGTAGAATACAGTGACATAACCTACGATCCACCGGACTCAGTCCGACACAGATCGATGCTTACGTCACTACAGATGTTCCGAATGCAAGTTCGGCACAATCTGACTACTTTTGGAAGTTATCAAAGAAAGACCAGGTACGCTCGGCACTATTCCGGCCCAGCGTACCTGGTTTTCAATCCGCCACCCTGGAGGTGGCGGATCCCATAGGAATCAATGGGAGTCTAACAGCAGCGAAAGCTCATGTTCGCTGCTGCCCGATATCCCATTGATTCCTATGGGAAATGTCTGCACCTAACACCCTAACATGTACCCCGAGTCTAAACACCCTTAATCTGCCCCCCCTACACCGCCGCCACCTACATTAAACTTATTAACCCCTAAACTGCCGCACCCGGACCCCGCCACAACTAAATTAAAATTTTAACCCCTAAAACGCCGCACCTCGACCCCGCAGCAACTAAATTAAATGTTTAACCCCTAAACCGCCGCTCCCGGAGCCCACCACAACTAAATTAAATCTTTAACCCCTAAACCGCTGCTCCCGGAGCCCACCACAACTAAATTAAATGTTTAACCTCTAAACCACCGCTCCCGGAGCCCACCACAACTAAATTAATTATTTAACCCCTAAACCGCCACTCCCAGAGCCCACCGCCACCTACATTAAACGTATTAACCCCTATCCTGCCCCCCTACACCGCCGCCACCTACATTAAACTTATTAACCCCTATCCTGCCCCCCCTATACCGCCACCACTATATTAAAGTTATTAACCCCTAAACCTAAGTCTAGCCCTAACACCCCCCTAACTTAAATATAATTTAAATACATCTAAATAAATATTACTATTATTAACTAAATTATTCCTATTTAAAACTAAATATTTACCTATAAAAAAAAAACTTACGGCTAGATTTAGAGTTTGGCGGTAGCCGTCAAAACCAGCGTTAGGGGGTCCTAACGCTGGTTTTTACCGCCCGCTGGTATCCTGCCCCCCCTATACCGCCACCACTATATTAAAGTTATTAACCCCTAAACCTAAGTCTAGCCCTAACACCCCCCTAACTTAAATATAATTTAAATACATCTAAATAAATATTACTATTATTAACTAAATTATTCCTATTTAAAACTAAATATTTACCTATAAAAAAAAAACTTACGGCTAGATTTAGAGTTTGGCGGTAGGCGTCAAAACCAGCTTTAGGGGGTCCTAACGCTGGTTTTTACCACCCGCTGGTATTTGGAGTCAGTCATTAAAGGGTCTAACGCTCACTTTCCAGCCGCGACTTTTCCATACCGCAGATCCCCCTACGCCAATTGCGTATCCTATCTTTTCAATGGGATCTTTCTAACGCCGGTATTTAGAGTCGTGGCTGAAGTGAGCGTTAGAAATCTAACGACAAAACTCCAGCCGCAGAAAAAAAACAGGAGTTAAGAGCTTTTTGGGCTAACGCCGGTTCATAAAGCTCTTAACTACTGTGCTCTAAAGTACACTAACACCCATAAACTACCTATATACCCCTAAACCGAGGCCCCCCCACATCGCCGCCACTCTATTAAATTTTTTTAACCCCTAATCTGCCGACCGCACACCGCCGCCACTTACGGTATACTTATGTACCCCTAATCTGCTGCCCCTAACACCGCCGACCCCCATATTATATTTATTAACCCGTAATCTGCCCCCCTCAACGTCGCCGACACCTACCTACACTTATTAACCCCTAATCTGCCGACCGGACCACACCGCTACTATAATAAATGTATTAACCCCTAAAGCTAAGTCTAACCCTAACACTAACACCCCCCTAAGTTAAATATAATTTAAATCTAACTAAATAAATTAACTCTTATTAAATAAATTATTCCTATTTAAAGCTAAATACTTACCTGTAAAATACATCCTAATATAGCTACAATATAAATTATAATTATATTATAGCTATTTTAGGATTAATATTTATTTTACAGGCAACTTTGTATTTATTTTAACCAGGTACAATAGCTATTAAATAGTTAAGAACTATTTAATAGCTACCTAGTTAAAATAATTACAAAATTACCTGTAAAATAAATCCTAACCTAAGTTACAATTAAACCTAACACTACACTATCAATAAATTAATTAAATATAATACCTACAAATAAATACAATTAAATAAACTAACTAAAGTACAAAAAATAAAAAAGAACTAAGTTACAAAAAATAAAAAAATATTTACAAACATTAGAAAAATATTACAACAATTTTAAACTAATTACACCTACTCTGAGCCCCCTAATAAAATAACAAAGACCCCCAAAATAAAAAAATGCCCTACCCTATTCTAAAATTAAAATAGAAATGCTCTTTTACCTTACCAGCCTTTAAAAGGGCCATTTGCGGGGCATGCCCCAAAGAATTCAGCTCTTTTGCCTGGAAAAAAAACATACAATACCCCCCCCAACATTACAACCCACCACCCACATACCCCTAATCTAACCCAAACCCCCCTTAAATAAACCTAACACTAAGCCCCTGAAGATCTTCCTACCTTGTCTTCACCATGCCAGGTATCACCGATCGCTCCAGGCTCCGAAATCTTCATCCAAGCCCAAGCGGGGGCTGGAGATCCATCATCCGGCTGAAGTCTTCTATCAAGCGACGGCTGAAGAGGTCCAGAATAGGCTCCAAAGTCTTCATGCTATCCGGGCAGAAGAGTAGATCCGGACCGGCAACCATCTTCTTCCAAGCGGTGACAAGCGGCGGCTCCATGCTGAAGACCTCCGGCGCGGATCCATCCTCTTCTTGCGACGTCCTAAGTCCGAATGAAGGTTCCTTTAAATGACATCATCCAAGATGGCGTCCCTCGAATTCCGATTGGCTGATAGGATTCTATCAGCCAATCGGAATTAAGGTAGGGAAAATCTGATTGGCTGATTGAATCAGCCAATCAGATTGAGCTCGCATTCTATTGGCTGTTCCGATCAGTCAATAGAATGTGAGCTCAATCTGATTGGCTGATCCAATCAGCCAATCGGATTGAACTTGAATCTGATTCGCTGATTCCATCAGCCAATCAGAATTTTCCTACCTTAATTCCGATTGGCTGATAGAATCCTATCAGCCAATCGGAATTCGAGGGACGCCATCTTGGATGACGTCCCTTAAAGGAACCTTCATTCGTCGTCTAGTCGTCGGAAGAAGAGAATGGATCCGCGCCGGAGGTCTTCAAGATGGAGCCGGTCGTCATCGGATGGAAGAACATAGAAGATGCGGCTTGGATGAAGATGTTTGCCGGTCCGGATGTCCTCTTCTGCCCGCTTGGATCAAGACTTCAGCCGGAGGATGGATGTCTTCAGCCCCCCGCTTGGGCTTGGATCAAGACATCGGAGGCTCTTCTGGACAGATCGGGACCCGGTGTGGTGAAGACAAGGTAGGGAGATCTTCAGGGGCTTAGTGTTAGGTTTATTTAAAGGGGGGTTTGGGTTAGATTAGGGGTATGTGGGTGGTGGGTTGTAATGTTGGGGGGGGGTATTGTATGTTTTTTTTTTACAGGCAAAAGAGCTGAATTCTTTGTGGCATGCCCCGCAAAGGGCCCTTTTAAGGGCTGGTAAGGTAAAAGAGCTTTTCTATTTTAATTTTAGAATAGGGTAGGGCATTTTTTTATTTTGGGGATCTTTGTTATTTTATTAGGGGGCTTAGAGTAGGTGTAATTAGTTTAAAATTGTTGTAATATTTTTCTAATGTTTGTAAAAAATATTTATTTTTTGTAACTTAGTTCTTTTTTATTTTTTGTACTTTAGTTAGTTTATTTAATTGTATTTATTTGTAGGTATTGTATTTAATTAATTTATTGATAGTGTAGTGTTAGGTTTAATTGTAGATAATTGTAGGTATTTTATTTAATTAATTTATTGCTAGTGTAATGTTAGGTTTAATTGTAACTTAGGTTAGGATTTATTTTACAGGTAATTTTGTAATTATTTTAACTAGGTAGCTATTAAATAGTTCTTAACTATTTAATAGCTATTGTACCTGGTTAAAATAAATACAAAGTTGCCTGTAAAATAAATATTAATCCTAAAATAGCTACAATATAATTATAATTTATATTGTAGATATATTAGGGTTTATTTTACAGGTAAGTATTTAGCTTTAAATAGGAATAATTTATTTAATAAGAGTTAATTTATTTCGTTAGATTTAAATTATATTTAACTTAGGGGGGTGTTAGTGTTAGGGTTAGACTTAGCTTTAGGGGTTAAAAAATTTATTAGAGTAGCGGTGAGGTCCGGTCGGCAGATTAGGGATTAATAATTGTAGGTAGGTAGCGGTGACGTTGGGGGCGGCAGATTAGGGGTTAATAAATATAATATAGGGGTCGGCGGTGTTAGGGGCAGCAGATTAGGGGTACATAGGGATAACGTAGGTTGCGGCGGTGTACGGAGCGGCAGATTAGGGGTTAATAATAATATGCAGGTGTCAGCGATAGCGGGGGCGGCAGATTAGGGGTTAATAAGTGTAAGGTTAGGGGTGTTTAGACTCGGGGTTCATGTTAGAGTGTTAGGTGCAGACTTAGGAAGTGTTTCCCCATAGGAAACAATGGGGCTGCGTTAGGAGCTTAACGCTGCTTTTTTGCAGGTGTTAGGTTTTTTTTCAGCTCAAACTGCCCCATTGTTTCCTATGGGGGAATCGTGCACGAGCACGTTTTTGAAGCTGGCCGCGTCCGTAAGCACCGCTGGTATCGAGAGTTGCAGTGGCGGTAAATATGCTATACGCTCCCTTTTTGGAGCCTAACGCAGCCCTTCTGTGAACTCTAAATACCAGCGGTATTTAAAAGGTGCGGGAGAAAAAAAGCATGCGTAGCTAACGCACCCCTTTGGCCGCAGAACTCTAAATCTAGCCGTAAGATAGCTACAATATAACTAATAGTTACATTGTAGCTAGCTTAGGGTTTATTTTTATTTTACAGGCAAGTTTGTATTTATTTTAACTAGGTAGAATAGTTATTAAATAGTTATTAACTATTTAATAACTACCTAGCTAAAATAAATACAAAATTACCTGTAAAATAAATCCTAACCTGTTACAATTACACCTAACACTATACTACAATTAAATAAATTAAATTAATTAAATACAATTACCTACAATTAACTAAAATTAACTAAAGTACAAAAAAACACACTAAATTACAGAAAATAAAAAATAAATTACAAGAATTTTAAACTAATTACACCTAATCTAAGCCCCCTAATAAAATAAAAAAGCCCCCCAAAATAATAAAATTCCCTACCCTATACTAAATTACAAATAGCCCTTAAAAGGGCTTTTTGTGGATCATTGCCCCAAAGTAATCAGCTCTTTTACCTGAAAAAAAAGAAATACAACCCCCCCAACATTAAAACCCACCACCCACACACCCCTACTCTAAAACCCACCGAAACCTCCCTTAAAAAAACCTAACACTAACCCCCTGAAGATCACCCTACCTTGAGCTGTCTTCACCCAGCCGGGCCGAAGTCTTCATCCAATCCGGGCGATGTGGTCCTCCAACGGTCCGAAGTCTTCATCCAATCCGGGCAGAAGTCTTCATCCAGGCAGCATCTTCTATCTTCTTCCATCCGAAGAGGAGCAGCTCCATCTTGAAGCCATCCGACGCGGAGCATCCTTCCAGCACGACGACTACTCGACGAATGACGGTTTCTTTAAATGACGTCATCCAAGATGGCGTCCCTCAAATTCTGATTGGCTGATAGGATTCTATCAGCTAATCGGAATTAAGGTAGGAAAAATCTGATTGGCTGATGCAATCAGCCAATCGGATTGATCTTGCATTCTATTGGCTGATCAGAACAGCCAATAGAATGATGTCGGATGGCTTCAAGATGGACCAGCTCCTCGTCGGATGGAAGAAGATAGAAGATGCTGCCTGGATGAAGACTTCTGCCCAGCTCCTCGTCGGATGGAATAAGATAGAAGATGCTGCCTGGATGAAGACTTCTGCCCATCTGGAGGACCTCTTCTGCCCGGATTGGATGAAGACTTCAGACCATCTGGAGGACCACATCGCCCGGATTGGATGAAGACTTCGGCCCGGCTGGGTGAAGACGGCTCAAGGTAGGGTTTTTTAAGTGGGGTTTGGGTGGGTTTTAGAGTAGGGGTGTGTTGGTGGTGGGTTTTAATGTTGGGGGGGTTGTATTTCTTTTTTTTCAGGTAAAAGAGCTGATTACTTTGGGGCAATGCCCCGCAAAAAGCCCTTTTAAGGGCTATTTGTTCTTTAGTATAGGGTAGGGAATTTTATTATTTTGGGGGCTTTTTTATTTTATTAGGGGGCTTACATTAGGTGTAATTAGTTTAAAATTCTTGTAATTTATTTTTTATTTTCTGTAATTTAGTGTTTTGTTTTTTTTGTACTTTAGTTAATTTTAGTTAATTGTAGGTAATTGTATTTAATTAATTACATTTATTTAATAGTATAGTGTTAGGTGTTATTGTAACTTAGGTTAGGATTTATTTTACAGGTAATTTTGTATTTATTTTATCTAGGTAGTTATTAAATAGTTAATAACTATTTAGTAACTATTCTACCTACACTGTCAGAAAAAAAAGGGTACGGTTGGGGTCTGTTTGTGAACACTTAGGGTACAACTGCTGTAGTTGTACCCTCAATGGATCATAATTACACCTTAAGGAACTAATATGTACCATTTAGCAGTAAATAAGGTACAAATATGTTTCCAACTGTTAAAGGGTCCATGTCTGTACCATTTAATCCCCCCAAAAAGGTACAATCACTTGTGTGACTAAAAGGTTGAGGGGGATGGGTGGTTCAAGGTTGCCAAACCCTGCAAGTTCAAATCATTTGTACAGCTCAATTATTCATATTCACATAACTGTCAGTCACCCAAAATGAATGCAACATACATGTTGTACAGCAAAATAATTATGTTCAATGGTTGTTGGTAATATGCAAGAAGTGGGGAATGCAAAAAAAAAACACTTAAAGGGGCAGTCTACACCAGAATTGTTATTGTTTAAAAAGATAGATAATCCCTTTATTACCTATTCCCCAGTTTTGCATAACCAACACAGTTATATTAATATATGTTTTACCTCTGTGATTACCTTTTATCTAAGCCTCTGCAGACTGCCCCCTTATCTCAGTGCTTTTGACAGGCATGCAGTTTAGCCAATCAGTGCAGACTCCCAAATAACAACATGGGAGTGAGCATATTGTTATCTATATGACACACATGAACTAGTACTGTCTAACTGTGAAAAACTTTCAAAATGCTCTAAGCTAAGAGGCGGTTTTCAACGGTTTAGAAATCTGTTTGAGCCTACCTAGGTTTAGCTTTTGAAAAATACCACCAAGGGAACAAAGCAAATTTAGTGTTAAAAGTCAATTGGAAAGTTGTTTAAATTTTCATGCCCTATCTGAATCATGAAAGTTTAATTTTGACTAGACTGTCCCTTTAATAACCCATATATTCAATTATACTGTGTTGCTGGTTCTAAATAGCAAACAAGCACTTAACATTTAAATGTTTATATTTAGAGCATCAAGATGTTAACTCTTAAACATAATACAAATGTATTAACTAAAATTACAAAGAAAAAAAATTGTTTTAAACTCTATAAAATAAACAAGACCTGTTTAAGAACCTTTTTTAAAAAAAAAACTAAAAAAAATTGTAACCGTTCCCCAGTCACATACATGGACATTGTGTAACACACCATAGCACCATCTGTTGGTTGAATGTTCCTTGACATGTGTAACACAGCTCCATCTATTGGTAGTAGGTTCATCACCAAAATGTGTACTGGGTAAATAGACTCATTTGCATATATTTTGCATAGAGTGACAATTCAATGTATGGTTGTGAGTTTTATCGTTTATCCCTCCCCCGAATCCCCCTTCTTTTCGTTAGAGTTATATTTTATTATTATGTTGTTTTCTATATATTTTCTATATATTTATGTTTTATGTGGCATGTCACCCTAAATTAAATGGGGTATTTTTAGAGTCTAGAACAGAGTGATATAAAATTCTTTGAATAGCTCTTTTTGGAACTGATTGTTTAGCTTGGCTCAATCAGGTGGTTCTGTAGCAGTCTTTGGAATTGCTACATGGCTACAGTTAAGTATACAAACTTTTTTTTAAAGCTACAGTGTGGCTATTGTAATACTGCCTGAAAAAATACACATTAAGGGCTCCATGTACTAAGAGGCGGGCGGACAGCTTCTTAACTCGCGACGCTGTCCGCCCGCCTCCGCTACACACGGGCAGCGGATCTATTGATCCGCTTGCCCGTATGTATCATTACACACTCAGCGGAGTGTGTAATGCCCGCCCCTTCAGTCGCGCGACCAATCACGCGACTGAAGGGGCTGTCAATCACCGAGAGCGAGCGAGCTCTCGGTGATTTTGCTTCGCCACCTAAGAGGTGGCGTAGGGTGTAGGAAGCAGCGGTCTAATGACCGCTGCTTCTTACATTGCGGGAAGCAGGCTCGCATATGCGAACCTGCCCCGCAAAGGCTCCGGAGCAGCTTTCGCTGCTTCGTACATGGAGCCCTAAATGAATGCATATTTGAATGTTATATAATAAATTTAATGAAACAGCATTTTTAATATTCTGTTTTGAGTACAAATTTGCTATCATGAGGTACAAAGGGCTTGTCACTGGGGCAGTACCCTTAAAAGGCCAAATTTGCACCATTTTTTAAGGGTACAATATGGTACCATAGCACTGAGGTCCAATCTAGTCACCAAAGGTACATATTTGCCTTTGAAAGGTACAATCTGCAAGGGTACCAATTTGTTCCCATTTTAAAGGGTACATCTGGTGTACCTTTGAGGGTACTGCCCCAGTGACAAGTTGTTGTACCTCTAAAGGTACAATTTTTGCACATTTTTTCTGACAGTGTAGTTAAAATAAATACAAAGTTGCCTGTAAAATAAAAATAAACCCTAAGCTAGCTACAATGTAACTATTAGTTATATTGTAGCTATCTTAGGGTTTATTTTATAGGTAAGTATTTAGTTTTAAATAGGAATAATTTAGTTAATAATAGTAGGTTTAGGGGTTAATAAGTTTAATATAAGTGGCGGTGGTGTAGGGGGGCAGGGTAGGGGTTAATAAATGTAATGTAGGTGGCGGTGGGCTCCGGGAGCAGCGGTTTAGGGGTTAAACATTTTATTTAGTTGTGGCGGGCTCCGGGAGTGGCAGGATAGTGGTTAATAAGTTTATGTAGGTGGCGGCGGTATAAGGGGCGGCAGATTAGGGGTTAATATGTATAATGTAGGTGGAGGTGGGCTCCGGGAGCGGCAGTTTAGGGGTTAATAACTTTATGTAGGTGCGTCGGGGTCCGGGAGCGGTGGTTTAGGGGTTAATAACTTTATTTAGTTGTGGGGGGCTCCGGGAGCGGCGTTTTAGGGGGTTAAACTGTATAGTATAGTGTGAGTGCTTAGTGACAGGGTATCAATAAAGCTGGGAAAAAGCCGAAGAGCAGCGAGATCGATGACTGTTAGTTAACAACAGTCCGCTGCTCATCGCACCGTACTTGGTGTGCGGCTTTTTGACAGCTTTCTTGATAATTTTGGAGAGCTTATTCAGGTCCGCGGCAGCGATGTTAGGCGAACTTAGGCGAGCGTATTGGGGCCATTGAATGCAGGTAAGTACGGAGCTTGATAACTATTGGCCTATATCTGTTATTATGTATCTATCTTTCTTGTCCACTATACAATTCTTAATATTATAGTGTAAGTTTTTACTCAGCAGAATTGCAAGGCCTTTTTTCCTTTTCTCCCCAGCTGTGCATGTAAACTCTTTTACCCAACCAGTTTTGTGTTTTAAGGCTTCCTGAGACTTTAAATGTGTTTCCTGAAGCAATAATATCTGTGCTCCCAGGCATTTAGCAAGTTTTAAAATTGATTTCCTTTTAATTGGTGATGCAATGCCACCTACATTCCACGATATAGACTTTAAAATCATCTACACAAGAAATACAAAGAAATATTTAATATAATAAAACCACGAGAGAAGAAGAAGAAAAAAGAAAATGGATAAAAAATAAATTCCCTCATCTGTGATTCTGGAGAGAGTTCCCTCTTGCCATCTGGTTACAGGTACCTTGAACCTATCCATTCCCTAGCCTCAGTTTCTTCCAGAAATGTCTTATACCCCTCCTGCAATTGTACACTAATTCTAGCGGGATATAATAGTCTAGCTTTTAACCCTTGTTGTATCATTTGTGTGCATATTGGGGCCATGGTACGTCGTTTGTTTGAAGTTTCCACAGAAAAATCATTAAACAATAAAATCTTTTTACCTCTAAAGTCTATAGAACTATTCTTATATGCTCTCATGATTTGTATTTTATCTTGTAGATTTAGCAATTTTACAGTAACAGGCCTGTTAGAATATGCCTCTTTACTTATTCTTCTTCTAGCTCACACCCTATGTATCTCTCCCTTTTTATAGGAGTCTCTCTCTCTCTGTCTCACTCTCCCCCATCTCTCTCTGTCTCACTCTCCCCCATCTCTCTCTGTCTCACTCTTCCCCATCTCTCTCTGTCTCACTCTCCCCCATCTCTCTCTGTCTCACTCTCCCCCATCTCTCTCTGTCTCACTCTCCCCCATCTCTCTCTGTCTCACTCTCCCCCATCTCTCTCTGTCTCAAGTCAAGTCAAGAATACTTTATTAGCATGACATTATTACATGTGTTGCCAAAGTAATATGTTACAATAAAACAAATCAATAACAATTTATAAAGTAGGAGTATAGTGGGTAAATATGATAGTTCATTTAATCTGATTGGGGGTTCTGGTCATGTGACAGTCTGCTACATATCTTGCTACTATCCTTGTAGCTTTGTTGTTTTCTCCTAAGAGTACGCATAGTCTTTCTAGTTCCGACATCTGTGGGAAGTCTGTTATTTCTTTCATTATTTTTGGGAAGTATTTATCCCTTAAGAGTTTGTATCTTGTACAGTACAAGAGGAAGTGCGCTTCACTCTCTATGTCCCCACTGTCACACTGTGCACATTGTCTGGCTGCCCTGGGTCTCCATTTTGTCTGATATCTGCCAGTCTCTATTTCCAACTGGTGGTCAGAGATTCTGTATTTAGTGAGTATCTGTCTGTGCTTTGGGTTGGTGACACTTATGAGATACTCAGCTAGTTTGTACTCTCTCTGTAGTGACCTGTAACACTCCAGCTTGTTCTGTTACCCAGTCTGTACCTCCCAGTGCCCAGTGTACCTCTCCTTCAGAGCTGTGTGTAAGGTGTTTAGTGACACATGTGAGATACTCAGCTAGTCTGTACTCTCTCTGTAGTGACCTGTAACACTCCAGCTTGTTCTGTTACCCAGTCTGTACCTCCCAGTGCCCAGTGTACCTCTCCTTCAGAGCTGTGTGTAAGGTGTTTAGTGACACATGTGAGATACTCAGCTAGTCTGTACTCTCTCTGTAGTGACCTGTAACACTCCCTCTTGTTCTGTTACCCAGTCTGTACCTCCCAGTGCCCAGTGTACCTCTCCTTCAGAGCTGTGTGTAAGGTGTTTAGTGACACATGGGAGATACTCAGCTAGTCTGTACTCTCTCTGTAGTGACCTGTAACACTCCCTCTTGTTCTGTTACCCAGTCTGTACCTCCCAGTGCCCAGTGTACCTCTCCTTCAGAGCTGTGTGTAAGGTGTTTAGTGACACATGTGAGATACTCAGCTAGTCTGTACTCTCTCTGTAGTGACCTGTAACACTCCCTCTTGTTCTGTTACCCAGTCTGTACCTCCCAGTGCCCAGTGTACCTCTCCTTCAGAGCTGTGTGTAAGGTGTTTAGTGACACATGTGAGATACTCAGCTAGTCTGTACTCTCTCTGTAGTGACCTGTAACACTCCCTCTTGTTCTGTTACCCAGTCTGTTCCTCCCAGTGCCCAGTGTACCTCTCCTTCAGAGCTGTTTGTAAGGTGTTTGGTGACACTTGTGAGATACTCAGCTAGTCTGTACTCTCTCTGTAGAGACCTGTAACACTCCATCTTGTTCTGTTACCCAGTCTGTACCTCCCAGTGCTCAGTGTACCTCTCCTTCAGAGCTGTGTGTAAGGTGTTTGGTGACACATGTGATATACTCAGCTAGTCTGTACTCTCTCTGTAGTGACCTGTAACACTCCCTCTTGTTCTGTTACCCAGTCTGTTCCTCCCAGTGCCCAGTGTACCTCTCCTTCAGAGCTGTTTGTAAGGTGTTTGGTGACACATGTGAGATACTCAGCTAGTCTGTACTCTCTCTGTAGTGACCTGTAACACTCCCTCTTGTTCTGTTACCCAGTCTGTACCTCCCAGTGCCCAGTGTACCTCTCCTTCAGAGCTGTGTGTAAGGTGTTTAGTGACACATGTGAGATACTCAGCTAGTCTGTACTCTCTCTGTAGTGACCTGTAACACTCCCTCTTGTTCTGTTACCCAGTCTGTACCTCCCAGTGCCCAGTGTACCTCTCCTTCAGAGCTGTGTGTAAGGTGTTTAGTGACACATGTGAGATACTCAGCTAGTCTGTACTCTCTCTGTAGTGACCTGTAACACTCCCTCTTGTTCTGTTACCCAGTCTGTTCCTCCCAGTGCCCAGTGTACCTCTCCTTCAGAGCTGTTTGTAAGGTGTTTGGTGACACTTGTGAGATACTCAGCTAGTCTGTACTCTCTCTGTAGAGACCTGTAACACTCCATCTTGTTCTGTTACCCAGTCTGTACCTCCCAGTGCCCAGTGTACCTCTCCTTCAGAGCTGTGTGTAAGGTGTTTAGTGACACATGTGAGATACTCAGCTAGTCTGTACTCTCTCTGTAAAGACCTGTAACACTCCATCTTGTTCTGTTGCCCTATCTGTTCCTCCCAGTGCCCAGTGTACCTCTCCTTCAGAGCTGTTTGTAAGGTGTTTGGTGACACTCTCTCATGGGCTGTGCTTCTGCTGATGGGGTTTTGCAGGTCTGATGTATATTCTCTAAATGCTTTTGATGCTGGGTCACAGAGTGCTTGGTGGTAAAGTGTGCTTGTGTCACTATTTGTGAGGTGACACCAGAATTTGTACACCCGTTTTTGCATTGGTAGCAACAATGGGAATCTTCCCAGCTCTGCTCTGCACCCATTGTTAGGGGCGCTTCTGTGTACCCGCAGTGCATATTTACAGAATTGGAGATGTGCAATTTCTGTGAGTTTTGTCCCTTTCTCGGTAGTTCTGGGTCAGTGTTGGGCCCCAGACCTCACAGCCATACAGCAGGATTGGTACAAATACCTTAAGTAACAGTTCTGTAGGGGGGTTTAGACTGTCCCCTTAAGTAACAGTTCTGTAGGAGGGTTTAGACTGGCTAGCAGCTTCTTTATTGCATGGAAGGCTCTAAGGGCTTTTTCTTGCAGTGTTTTGATGCCCAGTTTAAAGCTTCCTGATGCACTCAGTGTAAGCCCAAGATAGGTATAATGTAATGTGTGCTCTACCTCTTTAGAGAACAATAGGAATTTGAGTTTTTGCTGGAGATTTTGGGGCTTTTTCTGGAAAATCATGATCGTCTCACTCTCCTCCATCTCTCTCTCTGTCTCACTCTCCCAATTTCTCTCTCTCTGTCTCCCTTTCCCTCATCTCTCTCTCTGTCTCATTCTCCCTCATCTCTCTTTCTCTGTCTCTTTTGCCTTTTATTTGAGTTTCTCTCTATCTCTCTCCCCTTTTATTTGAGTTTCTCTCTTTCTCTGTCTCACTCCCCCCTCTCTCTCTGTCTCACTCTCCCCCCTCTCTCTCTATCTCTCTCTCTCTGTCTCACTCTCCCCCTCTCTGTCTCACTCCCCTCTCTCTCTCTCTCTCTCTCTCTCTCTCATTGTATCACTCTCCCTCATCTCTCACTGTCTCACTCTCCCCATCTCTCACTCTGTCTCACTCTCCCCCCCCTCTCTCTCTCTCTCTCTCTCTCTCAGTGTCTCACTCTCCCCCATCTCTCTCTGTCTCACTCTCCCCATCTCTCACTCTGTCTCACTCCCCCTCTCTCTCTTCCTCTCTGTCTCTCTCTCTATCTATCTCACTCTCTCCCATCTCTCTCTCTATCTCACGCTCTCTCTCTTTCTCTGTCTCACTATCCCCCATGTCTCTCTCCCCTTTTATTTGAGTCTCTCTCTCTCTCTGTATCACTCTCCTCCCTCTCTATCTCTCTCTGTCTCACTCTCCCTCATCTCTCTCTCTGTCTAACTCTCCCTCATTTCTTGCTCTGTCTCACTCTCCCCCTTCTTTCTCTCTGTCTCGATCTTCTCCACTTGTCTCTCTCTGTTTCACTCTCACCATCTCTCTCTCTCTCTCTCTGTCTCACTCTCCCCCATCTGTCTCTCTTTGTTTCAATCTCCCCCATCTCTTTCTCTCTCTGTCTCACTTTCTCCATCTCTCTCTGTCTTGCTCTCCCTCATCTATCTCTCTCTCTGCCTCACTCTCCCCATCTCTCTCTCTCTGCCTCACTCTCCCCATCTCTCTCTCTCTCTGTCTCACTCTATCCCATCTCACTCTCTCTGTCTCTCTCTCTCTCTGCCTCACTCTCCCCATCTCTCTCTCTCTGTTTCACTCTATCCCATCTCACTCTCTCTGTCTCATTCTCCCCATCTCTCTCTGTCTCACTCTCCCCATCTCTCTCTCTCTCTTTCTCTCTCTATGTCTCACTCTCCCCCATCTCTCTCTCTCTGTCTCACTCTTCCCATCTCTCTCTCTGTCTTACTCTCCCCACCTCTCTATCTCTGTCTCACTCTCCCCCATCTCTCTCTCTCGGTCTTACTCTCCCCCATCTCTCTCTCTGTCTCACTCTCCCCCATCTCTCTCTCTGTCCCACTCTCCCCCATCTCTCTCTCTGTCTTACTCTCCCTACCTCTCTATCTCTGTCTCACTCTCCCCATCTCTCTCTCTCTCTGTCTTACTCTCCCCACCTCTCTATCTCTGTCTTACTCTCCCCCATCTATCTCTGTCTGTCTCAATCTCACCATCTCTCTCTCTGTCTCACTCTCCCCATCTCTCTCTCTGTCTCACTCTCCCCATCTCTCTCTCTGTCTCACTCTCCCCCATCTCTCTCTCTGTCTCACTCTCCCCCATATGTCTCTCTCTCTCTCTCTCTCTCGCTCTGTGTCTCACTCTCCCCATCTCTCTCTCTGTCTCACTCTCCCCATCTCTCTCTCTGTCTCACTCTCCCCATCTCTCTCTATCTGTCTCACTCTTCCCAATTTCTCTCTTCGTATCACTCTCCCCCATTTCTATCTCTCTGTCTCACTCTCCCCATCTCTCTCTGTCTCACTCTCTCTATCTCTCTCTGTCTCACTCTCTCTATCTCTCTCTGTCTCACTCTCCCCATCTCTCTCTCTGTCTCACTCTCCCCATCTCTCTCTATCTGTCTCACTCTTCCCAATTTCTCTCTTCGTATCACTCTCCCCCATTTCTATCTCTCTGTCTCACTCTCCCCATCTCTCTCTGTCTCACTCTCCCCTATCTTTCTCTATCTGTCTCACTCTCCACCATCTCTCTCTCTCTGTCTTACTCTCCAATTTCTCTCTCTGTCTCACTCTTCCCAGTCTCTCTCTCTGTCTCACTCTCTCTCTCTCTCTCCCTCTCTCTCTCTCTCTCTCTCTCTCTCTCTCTGTCTCACTCTCTCTGTCTCACTCCCTTTCTCACTCTCTCTATCTCTCTCTGTCTCACTCTCCCCATCTCTCTCTCTGTCTCACTCTCCCCATCTCTCTCTATCTGTCTCACTCTTCCCAATTTCTCTCTTCGTATCACTCTCCCCCATTTCTATCTCTCTGTCTCACTCTCCCCATCTCTCTCTGTCTCACTCTCCCCTATCTTTCTCTATCTGTCTCACTCTCCACCATCTCTCTCTCTCTGTCTCACTCTTCCCAGTCTCTCTCTCTGTCTCACTCTCTCTCTCTCTCTCCCTCTCTCTCTCTCTCTCTCTCTCTCTCTCTCTCTCTCTCTCTCTCTCTCTCTCTCTCTCTCTCTCTCTCTCTCTGTATCACTCTCCTATCAATCTCTCTTTGTCTCAGTCCCCCCATCTCTCTCTGTCTCACTCTCCCCCATCTCTCTCACTGTCTCACTCTCCCCCATCTCTCTTACTGTCTCACTCTCTTCCATCTTTCTCTGTCAGCCTCACTCTCCCCCATCTATTTCTGTCTGTCTCAATCTCTCCCATCTCTCTCTGTTTTACTCACCCCCATCTATCTCTGTCTATCTCAATCTCTCCCATCTCTCTCTGTCTTACTCTCCCCCATCTATCTCTTTCTGTCTCAATCTCCCCATATATCTCTGTCTGTCTCACTCTCCCCATCTATCTTTGTCTGTCTCACTCTCCCCCATCTCTCTCTCTTTCTCACTGTCCCCCATCTATCTCTCTGTCTCTCTCTCTCTTTCTATCTCTCTCTCTCCATCTCTCTCTCCATCATCTCTCTCTATCTCACTCTCCCCCATCTCTCTCTCTTTCTCACTCTCCCCCATCTCTGTCTGTCTCCCCTTCTATTTGAGTCTCCCTTTGTCTCTCTCCTCTTCTATTTAAATCTCCCCCTCTGTCTGTTTCAACCTCTCTCTCTCTCTCTCTCTCTCTGTTTCTCTATCTCTGTCTCTCTCCCCTTCTATTTGAGTATCTCTCAGCCCCTCTCTCTCTGTCTCTCTCCCCTTCTATTTAAGTCTCTCTCAGTCCCTCTCTCTCTGTCTCTCTCCCCTCCTATTTGAGTCTCTCTCAGCCCCACTCTCTCTCTGTCTCTTTCTTTGTCTCTCTCCCCTTCTATTTGAGTCTCTTTCAGCCCCTCTCTCTCTCTCTGTCCCTTTCCCCTCTATTTAAGTCTCTCTCAGCCCCTCTCTATGTCTGTCTTCCCTTCTATTTAAGTCTCTCTCAGTCCCCCCCTTTTTCTCTCTCTGTCTCCCCTTCTATTTGAGTCTCTCTCAGCCCCTCTCTCTCTGTCTCTCTCTGTCTCTATTCCCTTATATTTAAGTCTCTCTCAGCCTCTCTCTCCCCTTCTATTTAAGTCTCTCTCAGCCCCTCTCTCTCTATGTCTCCTCTTCTATTTAAGTCTCTCTCAGCCTCTCTCTCTCACTGTCTCTCTCTCTCTGTCTCTCTTCCCTTCTATTTAAGTCTCTCTCAGCCCCTCTCTATCTCTCACTCTCTCTCTCTCTCTCTGTCTCCCCTTCTATTTAAGTCTCTCTCAGCCTCTCTATCTCACTGTCTCTCTCTCTGTCTCTCTTCTCTTCTATTTAAGTCTCTCTCAGCCCCCCCCCTCTCTCTCTCTCTCTCTCTCTCACTGTTTCTCTCTCTCTGTCTCCCCTTCTATTTGAGTCTTTCTCAGCCCCTCTCTACCTGTCTCTCTTCCCTTCTATTTAAGTCTCTCTCAGCCCCTCTCTTTCACTCTCTCTCTCTGTCTCTCTCTCTGTCTCCCCTTCTATTTAAGTCTCTCCCAGCCTCTCTCTCTCACTGACTCTCTCTCTGTCTCTCTCCCCTTCTATTTGAGTCTCTCTCAGCCTCTCTCTCTCTCTCGCTCACTGTCTCTCTCTCTCTGTCTCCCCTTCTATTTGAGTCTCTCTCAGCCCCTCTCTACCTGTCTCTCTTCCCTTCTATTTAAGTCTCTCTCAGCCCCTCTCTATCTCTGTCTCCCCTTCTATTTAAGTCTCTCACTGACTCTCTCTCTCACTGACTCTCTCTCTGTCTCTCTCCCCTTCTATTTGAGTCTCTCTCAGCCTCTCTCTCTCCCTGTCTCTCTCCCCTTCTATTTAAGTCTCTCTCAGCCCCCTTTCTCTGTCTGTCTAACCTTCTATTTGAGTCTCTCTCAGCCCCTCTCTCTCTCCCTGTCTTTCTCCCCTTCTATTTAAGTCTCTCTCAGCCCCCACTCTCTGTCTGTATAACCTTCTATTTGAGTCTCTCTCAGCCTCTCTCTCTCACTGTCTCTCTCTCTGTCTCTTTCCCCTTCTATTTGAGTCTCTCTCAGCCTCTCTCTCTCACTGTCTCTCTCTCTGTCTCTCTCCCCTTCTATTTGAGTATCTCTCAGCCTCTTTCTCTCACTGTCTCTCTCTCTCTATTTGTCTCTCTCCCCTTCTATTTGAGTCTCTCTCTCTCTCTCTCTCTCTCTCTCTGTGTGTCTCTCTCCCCTTCTATTTGAGTCTCTCTCAGCCCCTCTCCCTCTGCACCCCTGCTGTACACAGTATATTACATACCAGTGACGAGGGTCAGAAGGACAGACAGAAGGACGATACCCACAGGACACATTTTCTCTGTCTTTTGCTCTAACTGTAAAGAAATGTAAAAAAGAGGGAAGTAATGTGAGGGGAAGGAGGTGCTGATGGGTAATGTCACTTATAGTGATGTGACAGCACTCAGTGTGCACTACAAAGGCAGATGCACGAGCCATAGCTGGAACTGGTCAGTTTTATACAAACACAGGTTGTGTAAGGAAGGTAAGAACCACACGACCCATAAAACCTGACCCTATTGTCTTCTGATGCTTAAATGGCCACTAACATTTTCTGATTCACATAAAGCAGCAACTTTCTAATATACTTCCCTTATCACACGTGCACAGTATTTTTCTATGCACTCTTTCTGTGGTTTCAGCTCCTACTGAACATGTGCAAAAGTACAGTGTATACGTATATGCAGTTTGTGATTGGCTGATGGATGTCACATGATACAGAGGGAGGGACAATTGCCAGAAGTTTTTACTGCTCATTTCAAATTTAAAGGGACACTGAACCCAAATTTTTTCAATCGCGATTCAGATAGAGCATGAAATTTTAAGCAACTTTCTAATTTACTCCTATTATCAAATTTTCTTTATTATATTGGTATCTTTATTTGAAAAGCAAGAATGTAAGTTTAGATGCCGGCCAATTTTTTGTGAACAACCTGGGTTGTTCTTGCTGATTGGTGGATAAATTCACCCACTAATAAACAAGTGCTTTCCAGGGTACAGAACCAAAAATTGGCTGGGTCCTTAGCTTAGATGTCTTCTTTTTCAAATAAACATTGGAAGAGAACAAAGAAAAATTCATAATAGGAGTAAATTAGAAAGTTGCTTAAAATGGTATGCTCTATTTGAATAACAAAAGAAAATTGTGTTTAGTGTCCCTTTAAAGTAAGTGATATTGTATTGTTGTAAGGGATAAACGTCCTACTTTGTCCTTGCATTAACTGTACTTAACATAACTACAAATAAAATACAAACACCAGCTTTGGAGAAAGACCGGTCACGTTTATTAAAATGTAAAGTTTACTAAAGTCTTAACTATTATTAAGCAAACCTTTAAATAACAGAGGGTCAAGACCCCTTCGGTACCTGCAGCATTGCACTCATTGCTCATGCTCAATGGCAGAGAGATAGTTGTTTGGTTAGAGCTCTTAGGCCAGCAATTTGTTAGGAGAAGAACCCATAGGCCGGCATCTAGTGGGCAGCACTCCTCCCTGTTCTTAAGGCCGTCACTCTTACTGCCCACTCCCAGGGCCATGACCGACCTCCACAAGAGGAAAGACCAATACAGGGAGTGCAGAATTATTAGGCAAATGAGTATTTTGACCACATCATCCTCTTTATGCATGTTGTCTTACTCCAAGCTGTATAGGCTCGAAAGCCTACTACCAATTAAGCATATTAGGTGATGTGCATCTCTGTAATGAGAAGGGGTGTGGTCTAATGACATCAACACCCTATATCAGGTGTGCATAATTATTAGGCAACTTCCTTTCCTTTGGCAAAATGGGTCAAAAGAAGGACTTGACAGGCTCAGAAAAGTCAAAAATAGTGAGATATCTTGCAGAGGGATGCAGCACTCTTAAAATTGCAAAGCTTCTGAAGCGTGATCATCGAACAATCAAGCGTTTCATTCAAAATAGTCAACAGGGTCGCAAGAAGCGTGTGGAAAAACCAAGGCGCAAAATAACTGCCCATGAACTGAGAAAAGTCAAGCGTGCATCTGCCAAGATGCCACTTGCCACCAGTTTGGCCATATTTCAGAGCTGCAACATCACTGGAGTGCCCAAAAGCACAAGGTGTGCAATACTCAGAGACATGGCCAAGGTAAGAAAGGCTGAAAGACGACCACCACTGAACAAGACACACAAGCTGAAACGTCAAGACTGGGCCAAGAAATATCTCAAGACTGATTTTTCTAAGGTTTTATGGACTGATGAAATGAGAGTGAGTCTTGATGGGCCAGATGGATGGGCCCGTGGCTGGATTGGTAAAGGGCAGAGAGCTCCAGTCCGACTCAGACGCCAGCAAGGTGGAGGTGGAGTACTGGTTTGGGCTGGTATCATCAAAGATGAGCTTGTGGGGCCTTTTCGGGTTGAGGATGGAGTCAAGCTCAACTCCCAGTCCTAGTGCCAGTTTCTGGAAGACACCTTCTTCAAGCAGTGGTACAGGAAGAAGTCTGCATCCTTCAAGAAAAACATGATTTTCATGCAGGACAATGCTCCATCACACGCGTCCAAGTACTCCACAGCGTGGCTGGCAGGAAAGGGTATAAAAGAAGAAAATCTAATGACATGGCCTCCTTGTTCACCTGATCTGAACCCCATTGAGAACCTGTGGTCCATCATCAAATGTGAGATTTACAAGGAGGGAAAACAGTACACCTCTCTGAACAGTGTCTGGGAGGCTGTGGTTGCTGCTGCACGCAATGTTGATGGTGAACAGATCAAAACACTGACAGAATCCATGGATGGCAGGCTTTTGAGTGTCCTTGCAAAGAAAGGTGGCTATATTGGTCACTGATTTGTTTTTGTTTTGTTTTTGAATGTCAGAAATGTATATTTGTGAATGTTGAGATGTTATATTGGTTTCACTGGTAAAAAAAAATAATTGAAATGGGTATATATTTGTTTTTTGTTAAGTTGCCTAATAATTATGCACAGTAATAGTCACTTGCACACACAGATATCCCCCTAAAATAGCTAAAACTAAAAACAAACTAAAAACTACTTCCAAAAATATTCAGCTTTGATATTAATGAGTTTTTTGGGTTCATTGAGAACATGGTTGTTGTTCAATAATAAAATTAATCCTCAAAAATACAACTTGCCTAATAATTCTGCACTCCCTGTATGTTACTCTTGCCGCCATCCAACCCCTAGAACCACCAGCCCATCTATGGCATAAGGTGGCAAGTAACTATAACCATCAATGCAAAGTTGTTGTTTTTTAAACTTGAGACAGTAGGGTTCTCCTAAAGTCAGCCAAACGTATATCCAGCCCCACATCTGTCAAATGAACACCATCAGGGCAATACAAGGCTTTGTTGTCAGCCGTGATCTGATCATGCCTAATAACAAATCCTCCGAAATCCGTGACCGCTCTTCCTACCTACCTATTCACCTTTTTGCATACATTATAGGCAGCCCTCTGTGAATTCATGTATCTCCAACACAGTCGCACAATGGCCACAACCACATTGGACCACCCCACTTTCACGCTTGGAAGATATGCACACAGCCATATAACATCCGAAACCATTCAACTGACTGTGGTTCAGCCAAAGAACGATAGCCTTGGAGGGAGGAAAGCCAAGTTTTTGCCTGTCTGGAGATCGCAGAGCCCTGATTGCAGCCCAGTGCACAAATGAGTGCCCTACCATCCAAACATGAACCCTTACCTACAACAACATAATATAGTAACACTCAGTCGATAAACAAGAAAAAAACACTACAAAAACTAAACAACAATATAAAAGAATCTAAAGGAGTCCTACAATTGGCCCAGCCCACCAGGAGGGCCCTAGCTATGTTCCAGCAAGGGCCTAATATATAGCTTATAGTGCCCTGACTTCCATTGCCCAAGGCGCTTGATCTCCCTGCCCGAGGATCCACTCGTCATGGCACTGGTTGTTGCACCAATGCGAAACAAATGAGGAGCCACGTGCGAGGTATCTAAGCCAATGCGGCTAGCGATAGCACCTTTTGAAATTGATACAAGGAGAAACTGCTTTTGACCTGTTGGCCAGACCCTCATGAAGGCTGCCACATTCTCCACCAAACAGAACTCAGAGAGCTTGCGACACCGAAGTGTAAACCAAGCTCCCTTCCCCTACTGATCAGTCTTGGGCCGAGGTACAAACAGGAGGAATCCGTCTTCAGTGGGATGTATGTGATTAATCTGTATGCCACTGGAGATGTGATGGATACATGATTGATGGCATACACCACACTAATCCCCCCGCTGCATCGGTGAAAAGGTGTAAAGTATGATTCAATATAGGATCAGCCCTCCACAAACATACTCCATTAAAGTGGACTACAAATTGTTCCCATATTTGCAGATCATCGCTCATCTCAGAACCTTCAGCTGTTCTTCGAACTTCCTATTAAATACCCGTCCCATAGGGATGACCCTGCCATTGAAGTTAAGGAGGCCAAGCAGCGACTGCAATTCAGGGTAGTGTGCCAACCACTGCACCATGGCCTCCGACCTAAGAGGCTTTGGCACCCTTGATGCCAGGACCCCCTTTGTTACTTGCCCTATCAACCCTGGGTTCTCTCTTCTTGCTACACTCCAAGCCTGGGTGTGGACCACTGCAGTATTTGCAGATGTGGTGAAAGGAACAATTTGCTCTCTTGTCACACTGTTTATCCTGAAACCTCTCACACTCATGTGACAGTCATCAGCCAATCAGTCTCATATATGTATACACTGTGATATTTTGCACATGCTCAGTAGTAAAGTATGCATATAACTGTATCATGTGACAGTCATCAGCCAATCACAGTCTCATATATGTATACTCTGAGACGTCTTACATATGACTTCCATAAAATGTGGAAAGCAGCACACCTTTCTTCTCTGTATGGAGCACGGAATACCAGACTTGCCAAGTCCACTTCAATATCCAAGAAATCAAAAAAAGATTCCAGCCTCCACAATCAATAAAAGACCTTTATTTCTCACATGTAGGGTCCCAGAAACACATGCGTTTCAAGCCTGCAATAGGCTCTTAGTCATGTATACTTAATTATACAGGTTCCTGCCTTTTTATACCTCCACCTGTTACCTATTCACTTGTTCACATGGGAATACCAATGTGTATAATAGCGACATCTTGTGGATGCAAATCATATTGCATCAAGCTTTTCTTCTTCATTCAATATTCCCATGTGAAACAAGCGAATTATAAAGTAAACATTAAAAAATTAAAAACAACATAAAACCCATATATACAAATAAAAGAGGAGCACAAAGCATAACCAACAAAAGTAACCCACAGTATTGGGGATATGTTAGGGAATGATAATCAAAACAGATACATTTTTATACTGAAAAAACAAACTTTCATAATGGCTTTTACTTTAAGCGATGAAGAAAAAATAGGGATAATACACCCTATAGAGATGCGCTAAGGGTAACAATGATGGTCCAAAAACGATCAGGTAAGAGGCAGCTCTCCCCAGATGGATGGTCAGAGATAAATCCTGTAAAAAGGAATAAAAAGGCGCCACATAGGGTAATATCGTCAAATCAGGAGACAACAACAATAGAACGAAAGGAAACTCACAAGCGAGGAGGCACTTGATAATGCCAGATATCGCAGGCCGGGACCTCTTAGTCGCCCGACAGACAAATCCAGCGTGAACGCCAACAAGTCACAAGGGGACGTACAGCCAATCGGGAACCAGCAACCACCCACACCTCCGGAACCAGGCTCCAATCGTCAGTGCCAATGAGGGGGGTGTGTTGATGTGAATAACTGACGTCACCCGAGCCACTCGCCTCCCTCAGCAAGTATGGCAATAAGTTTGAGGGTAAAATGATATCCAATACGCACCAGCAAGGGATATAAAAGCTTGTAACAATTTTATTAAAATAAATAATGGGGGCGAAACCAACTGCCCACATGGACGGTCGCTAGCACATGGAGCTCTGGTCTTCAATAAACCGAAGAGGCTAACTACTACTCACTAACTGGTTGATAACCATTGTCACAGCCTTTTAATAGTGTCTAGACTGATCCGAAACTATTTTATATATCCTCTGAACATAAGGGGACCTCTCTATTTCGTTTATTACAATCCCCCCCCCGGATCCCCGGGTAAAACAGGACCTTACTACTACTTGTTAAAGATGGAGGACGACTATGCAACTATCCACGCTCTCTTGCTGGCACTTGTTCGTAAGGCAGAGGAGGGATATGCCGATCTCATGGCCGTACTTGAGAGTGACCGCGCAGCTGAAGAGGCTGTAAGATCAACACATCAGGAGGCAAATACTACTACAACACTTGCAGCCCTTTCAGTCACAGAACAGTTCCCAGCTACATATCGGGAGACTTCGCACATGGCTTGTACTCAACCGAAGCAGGTAACTGACAGAGCAACTAAAGAGCCATACCCACAGATTCACCTGACTACTCCCACTGCTGCAGTGATCTCCTGCGTAAAGCCGATATCCTCCTCATATAAGGCCTACAGTTACAGCATGGCTGCCGACTCTTGCGGCGAGGCTGGGAAGATTGCCATATCAGGTCATGTGCCTCTAGACTACTGGGAAAAACGGCCATGCCGAGCGGAACCTAATATCTATGCCCCAGCAATGACATCCACACAGGAGACTCTTCTCTCAGACCTTTCATTATGGTCACATTTAGCAGCCACATTAGCATTTATCAGCTGGGAGAGTGCTGCGGTCTTATGGGTGGACAGTTCATGGCAGCTTAAAGCGGGCATCGGTTAATAATCATAAAGTCATGTTATACCAGATGTTGAAACTTCCTTGTAAACGCTTTTATTTTGACTAGGATGTTTTGTTTTGAACTGTATGGTATAGCTAACTATGTGCCCAAATTTCCAAAGCTCGGTGGCATAGGGGAATATATGTAATGCATTACTGTGCAGGGGGGTTATACACGACGACTGTCCCATATACACACGGGTAGGAAAACTGTGTAGACTAACCTAGCCTATTAATGATGATGCATAATCTGAGTAACGCCTGCATTTACATTAATTGCCATCTCATCTCTATGTTACTGGGTTCAATCTCCACAGAATTCACTGTATATTTCTCTTTTGCTGAAGACAATGATGTCAGATAACGCAGACCTGTAGCTGTATTCTGAAAAAACTTTTACAATCTGTTATGTTGATATAGATATGTATATTTGTGTGGGTATACTTTGGTATATTTATTTTCATTAGCCTGGATTGCTACTATTATATGCAACCCCATACAACATACCACGCTACGTGTAGTGCTGGGTCATCTTTTAGCATGTGAGAGACTTTTGTCCCTTTCGTCCTGCAGGGCCTTACAATGACTTTTCCTCTCTATATGTTATATTAGAGACTGAGAACTGCTTGGTGTTTATAGTTCTATATAGATTCCACTGTTAGCATAAATATTAAGGTTAAGAAGTGTTTTTTGATGCTGTTTGTTATCTTTTATGCTTTATTTAATTAATTTGAGTAGGAAAATGTGGGATTAAATGTTTGACCCCTATAGTTCAGAATTAGTACTGGAGATAATAGAATAGCCCATTGTTAAGCCATTATGTCATGTCTATAATAAGGAGCCTCTTAGTATAATTACAATGTTAAATCTAGAATCATAATGCTCTTATTTAACACAACGCAGTTGTGGACACATTTTAACACAAGAATTGAATCCCCAGCAGCCCATACACCTTAAAATATTGTCGCAGGGTCTCCTATTAATAAATCTTGGCAGCTATATTATTTTATTATTATGTTAGCAACTACTTGCCAAGATAAATTGTGGTAGAAATCAAGTTGCTATATATGTGCTAGGACACCACCTACAACTACTATACACAGGCATCCTTTACCCTGTTGTAACGGATATACATACTACTGAGTAAGCGGGATTTAGTTTACTCATGCTTATGCTGTTGTTAGTGTGTTTTAGAGCTCTACATGTTGACATTTTCTTTATACATGATGCCTAAATCTGGAGTCTGAGCCTCAAGGGTGTAAATATAAGCTAGTTTAAAGGGCCTGGAGACATTATACATGGGATCATCTCTCATTCTATAACCTATTGCGGTAACACCCCTAATCTGCTAACTAGATCCTTTGCATATAGCCATATTAAAACTACTATAGCTCCACTGATAGCTCATAAGCTGCTTTTTATATACTTGGGTATACTTATCTGGCTGCCACTTAGAGTCATTGATATAGAATGATAAAGGAGGCATTGCTTTTGTATTTCAGTATCCAGCCTTATAAGGTCAGAGTATGTATTAAAGACAAAATAATACAGATAGAGTTTGCAATATAAGGTTTGAGTTTTTGTCTTTAGAAAGACATTAGAGGTCCCTTAGAAATATATTGATGTTATGTATTATACTGCGCCTTACTTGTGCTTTAAATATATTTTATGCCTTGCCTGTCCCCAATAGTGTCCTTGGGATCTCAGCGCAAATGACATAGTTAACAGTAAGCCTTGTAAATATATTATGGTTATGCTTATGTAATCTTCTTACTTAGTTTATAAAATACACACAAGTAAGGCTTGTAGGAGAATATATCTAGGGTTTACCTTCTAGAAACTTATGGCTTAACTCTTTTATGCATTTATTTAATACTTTTAGTCTCACACTTTAACATCCCACAGTTTAGTAGGGATCATAATAATATTAATAGTACAGTGATATTTAGACATCGACTAAAACCTAGGAACTATGATATTACCCTATCACTGTCAGGCTCAGTGGCTCCCTAGGTTACATATGTCAGACATGGTCTTAGCCTTTATTGCTATGCTTTAACTGTTACTTTCTCTCCCATGTATAGTATTAGTCTATTCCTCATGTTTCTCATTTTAAGTGGTGTAATCCTGTAATATACTTATTCGCTCTATGGACCTAACTAATTCACCTATTCTATGTACTATGCCTGATTTTAGCTATGGGTTACATGTTGTTAAATACATAACATGATATTTACTTGCAAAATGTTTACATTAGTTAAGCAGAGGCTCCCAATTGCTATGCATATGCCACATGGTACTAGTAATAGAGATTTATTTAGTGGTGAGATGAGTAATGCCTGAAAAAGACATTCAGAGGAGCTAGTACAATTTATATTGGCTGATTCCCAATAGATCGTTTAACTTACATGCTTCTTATTAAAATGTCCTTTTGTATACCCCCAATATGCTTATGCATGGCCCGTAACAAATGGATAGATAACCCAACTTCATAGCTCATCTATTTTACTTCACTGGCAAGGCTGATAGCCCCCACCAAGTTTTCTAAAATACTTTCATATATTTATGGCTCCGCAGTCCACCCTGTCCCCCCTATATATAGCGGTGCTTACCCGCTGAATTTCCCCCTCCCCCCTTCTCTATATACGCATTCACGCGCCTTTCGAAGCTCCTAAAGACCTGGACATCTGACCATCTGAAATCTTTTATTTTCTATACTTTTGGCCCATGGGGTCTTAAACTATATTCCCAACTGGTCAGTCATTCATGATATATTATTGAAAAACTGAGGTTTCATTAGCCTTTCACCAATGTATTATATAGCTGCCGAAATGTTTCGGTCAATCATGTATGTATTTCGTTCTTTTGACAAAAAGGTGTACTGTGTTTTATGTTTGCTATGCAAAAACCTCAATAAAAAATTATTTTTTAAAAAATAAAAAAATGTATAAAACATCAGTAACGCGTTTCTCGGCTACACAGAGCCATTTCATCAGGCTGTAAAATACACTCTAATCCCCTTCTATATTAGTACCTCCCTCTCACCAATCAGATTGCAGAAATCGGAACACTCCCATATTTAGACAATTGATGTTATGTCGGGAGCAATTTCTTAACCCCTAATGTCGGCAATCCAAATAAAACATTTGATCCATACATTGGTAGAATATATACATAAAATGTTCCATTGAACAAAAAATAAAAACTATATACTAGAAACATGGTACAAAACTATGTGATCATATACTCACGATATTTAAAATGAACTCAATTGTTAAAAGTTGTATTTAAATAATAAGTATAAAAGCTAATATATCACAAATTCATATACAACTAGACACAGTCAAATTATAACGCTCCACAGTGTAGTTGGAACATTAACACCAGTGGGAATAAAATTCCTATCAGGCTACTCATATACTCAGAACAGTGATATATATAGGCATAATTCTAACCTAAAGATATATGACTATATTTCCCTATTGAACTCTGATGATAATATATGTGACCGTTAGCAGCATCCAAAAAATAGAATGGTAATTTAAAATTAATACACCTACTGATATCAATAAATAATTCTCACCTCACTAAAAAAATATTTATATACCTGTATGTCCAAAATCTCATGGACAAAATTATTATTATTATTTTTATTACTATCGGTTATTTGTAGAGCGCCAACAGATTCCGCAGCGCTATAAACAAAGGGGGAGTACAACAAAACAATTATAGGGTATATACTAAGCTGACATAAATATTAGGAGTTACTGGAAAGCTGCTAAGTCTACATTCATATTAAGACCAAGTAGATGGAGTGACTGGAGTTTATGAATCCAATAAGTCTCTCTTTGTCTTAATCTAAAAAAATTATTGTAGAAGTCAGACCTAGGGATATGTTCAATTGGTGTAATTTTAAAGCAATCTAATCTGCCTTTATGTTTCATGTGACAGTGTCTAGGTACACTATGTGATTTAAGATTATTTTTAATATTGCGATAATGTTCCGACCATCTTATACTAAGATGCCTACAGGTGCGCCCTATATGCTCACAACCACAAAAACAAGACAAGAGGTATATCACATAATTTGATGCACACGACATATTGGTCCCCATAATGTATGTTTTTTTGGTTACATTTGACTGAAAGGAATATGAGTTGTGTGTGATATGATCACACATTTTACACTTTTTATTTTTACATTTGTAACATCCTTTTCTAGATCTTTTTATATTTTGATTTTTATTATTAATATTATTTCTAATACCATTAATCAAAACTCCTTGATATAGTTCTTTTTTATTTTTATTTGTATTTTTGTTTTTGACCACTTTACTTGGTGCCAAAATACTTTTTAGATTTGGTGCCTTTTTAAATACTACTGTAGGTTTTGTTCCAATCAAATTCCCTAATCGGGTCTTTAGTCAGAATGCTCCAATGTTTGTTCAAGATTTTTTTGATCAAATCATGGTTACAATTATATTGTGTAATGAACATAGTTTGATTCTTCATATTGTCTCTAGATGGTCTAATCCCTATTTTATTATGAAAATATGAATTTCTATCATCTAGTTTAGCCCTTTCGTACCCACTCTCAATGATATGTTGGGGATATTTTTTCTCTTGAAATCTATCTTTTAGAACCATACTCTGTATCTCATAGTCTAAAATTGTACTACAGTTTTTACATACACGTTTAAATTGCCCATAGGGAACATTTCTTTTCCACTGGTAGTAGTGGTTACTGGTGAAATCGAGATAGCTGTTGCAATCTACCGCCTTGAAATGGGTAATTGTAATGATTTTTCCATTCTCAAAGTGGAGATTTAAATCTAAAAATACTACAGTTTCAGTATCAATTTTGCTAGTGAACTTTAGGCCTCTATTGTTGGTGTTGAGGTGTTCCACAAAGTTGCCCGCTGAAACTTGGTCACCTCTCCAAATAATAATCAAATCATCTATAAAACGGCCATAGAATACCAGGTTCGCCCCATACACGGAATCATATATATAGCGTTGTTCAAATGATCCCATATATAAATTGGCATAACTAGGGGGGAACCTGGTACGCATGGCCGTCCCCCTCCCCTGAAGATAGTATTCATCCTGGAACATAAAATAATTATGACTTAAAATATATGAAATTAATTCTAAAATATTTTTTTTCTGAAGATAAGGTAAATACATGTCTGTTTCCAAATAGCCAGATACCGCTTGAAGTCCCAAATCATGTGGAATATTTGAATACAATGCTTGGACATCACACATGATCCAAATTAGATCACGCATGATTTCCACTCATTCAAGTTTATTAATTAAATCTAACGAGTCTCAAATATAGGACTCAAGTCCTACCACGTATTTCTGTAAAAAGTGATCAATGTAGGAGGATGCATTATCAGTTAAACTCCCTATTCCGGCTATTATAGGGTGACCAGGTGGATAAGTGGGATTTTTATGTAACTTGGGGAGATGATAATAAAAGGCTCGATTCGGCTCTTTAGGGATAAGATAATCTTTTTCTTTTTTAGTTAACATTCCTTCCTTAAATGCATATTCTATCAGGTCCTTCAGTAGTGCCAGAAATTTGGTGGTGGGATCAAATGTTAATCTAGTATAATATACTGTGTCATTAAGGATCTTTCTGGCTTCCACAAGGTAGTCAGCCAGATCCTGTATAACGATCCCACCACTTTTGTCAGCCTGTCTGATAACTATTGACTGATCATTTTTTAGGGTTTCTAAGGCCCATTTCTCATTACCAAAGAGATTACATTTATGCAAACTGTTCCTGGGTATGAGGTCGAAATCATCGCCAACCAATTGTCTAAATATCTCTATATGAGCATTATTATTTAATCTGGGGATAAAATTAGATTTATTTCTTAAATTGGTGCGGATACATATTCACATGTGAACCACTGATTACTATTATTATTATTAGTATTTATTGTTTATATCGTCACTTATTATTGTGGAATTCAAGAATATTCTTTCCTTAATATCGTCTTGTGATACTAATGTGAGATTCACTATATTATTTGGATATATACATGTACCCTTTAGGAATTTAACCCCTTTTGTACATGCATGAGTGTAAGCACAGTATCTTGAATTATTTACACATATATATTTAAGTATAGGAGTACTACCACACTGCATATTTACCAATTAGGCATATATTAATTTTTATTTAGAAGTAGTGCAATCACTTTATTACACACTATAGTTGTTTTACACACTCACATTAAGCAATAGGATTGGTGCAAGTAGTGTTACCATATCATATCACACACCATAGGTGTATATTAAGTTTTAACTAAGTTATAAGATTTTCTGAATATTGTATATAATTTTTATTTTTTATATATATATATTTTTTAGTATTTTGAATTAGTACATTTAATTCACTATGCTCTCAGTTAATGTGAGACACAACAAAAGACTTTTATTAGTCTCACATATTGGGTCTACCAATGCGGCACAGAGTGATGATAATTCAATTGAAAATATGCCTATTCACACTCTGTTTGCCAAATTGGAAGATTTAATAAAAGATGACTGTAGGCATTAGTTAGACGCTGAAATGATCCAAAAATAAGTAGATAGAAATCAAGTCCCTAGATGCCTTAGAATCTTTAAAAGCTGTTCCTTTAAGGAAGATCAGGCTTTAAATTCTAAATGGGATGATATTTGACTAACTGTTCCATTACTCTTATGAAAATTTTAATTGCTCATCGTAAATCATTGGTGGAAAAAATATCTAAGGAGATAGACATTGTACAGAATAGTCTTGATAAATTTAAATCCTTAAAGCAATATGAGGAACTTAACAATATGGTGTTACAAAAAAATGATGTTTTCAAAAAAGAACTAATGGAAAATAAAAACCGCAAATTGGCAAGAGATAATAAGGACTATGTCAAAGGGGAAGCATATACTTACAATAAAAAGAAACCACAAATTGAATCACCAGTTGATAAGGAACATCATTATGATGATTACCCCAGCACACCGAGTGCATCAACTTCTAATTACCATAATGATAATCGGTGGACTGTGGTAAATCATCATAAGAAAAATAAACAAAAAAATCATTATGATAGAGATTATAGAAATAATCGACCAAAACCAGGGTATGGACAACACTATACCTATAACCATAGATGGGAGCATAGTAAGACCGAACATAACACCAATAATAATAGATTTGGGGTAAAAGGGACACATGATCCTCATCAGTATAGATCTAAAGATACAAGACATCAAAATAATCAATATGGGTCTCGACCTAATAACACCAATCAGTGGTCTAATACCCCACCCGTACTAAATAGCCATCCATCATATGTAAGGGTACCATTAGAGGCTAATAATCAAGTAAATTATACAAGCCATGGAGACCTGGGGTCGTCCAGATTTGACAATGCCAGCACTTCGAATAGATTTAATGTCCTTAATAGCACTGAGTCTCATTTTTATGATAATGGACCTTCGGATTCACATGAAGTGACTAATACTCAGTCGTTTCCACGTTTTTTAGATTCACGCCCAAGACAACCCACATGGCAACAAAAGAAGATTGCCAGTTACTTGGAACCTTTAGTCTCCCTAACACCATCCTACAAAGGAAAAAGACCCCACGGAAACGAGGGTGTAGAGGACGTAATACAGCCCTTAAAAAGGCAAGACTACAGGGACTAAAAAGTGGCATCTTCAATTTATCATCTCACATACTGACAGATGACGAAATTAGAGTCCTTGGTAAAGGACTATCTTTCAGTGCAACTAATACACATAACACCTTTGCTCTTTTTGTTGTTCTCAATCGCTTCACCCAAAAACTTTCTATGCAAAAGTATTTTGCGGAGAAGCAATTGAAAGATGATTTCAGGTTACCCATTTTAACAGAAACCATGGACTCTAGGCTTATCAGCACACAGATTCAGGTATATGAACCGGACTCTTTGGTTGATCACCTTTGTGATAGTTATATCCTCACCAATTTAAGAAAAAAATCTAATTTTATCCCCAGATTAAATAATAATGCTCATATAGAGATATTTAGACAATTGGTTGGCGATGATTTCAACCTCATTCCCAGGAACAGTTTGCATAAATGTAATCTCTTGTGTAATGAGAAACGGGCCTTAGAAACCCTAAAAAATGATCAGTCAATAGTTATCAGACAGGCTGACAAAGGTGGTGGGATCGTTATAAAGGCTTTGGCTGACTACCTTGTGGAAGTCAGAAAGATCCTTAATGACACAGTATATTATACTAGGTTAACATTTGATCCCACCACCAAATTTCTGGCCCTACTGAAGGACCTGATTGAATTTGCATTTAAGGAAGGAATGTTAACTAAAAAAGAAAAAAGATTACCTTATCCCTAAAGAGCCGAATTGAGCCTTTTATTATCATCTCCCCAAGTTACATAAAAATCCCACTTGTCCACCTGGTCGCCTTATAATAGCCGGAATAGGGAGTTTAACTAATAATGCATCCTCCTACGTTGATCACTTTTTACAGAAATACGTGGTAGGACTTGAGTCCTATATTTGAGACTCGTCAGATTTAATTAATAAACTTGAACGAGTGGAAATCACGCGTGATCTAATTTGGATCACGTGTGATGTCCAAGCATTGTATTCAAATATTCCACACAATTTGGGACTTCAAGCGGTATCTGGCTATTTGGAATAAGACATGTATTTACCTGATCATCAGAAAAAAATTATTTAAGAATTAATTTCATATATTTTAAGTTATAATTATTTTATGTTCCAGGATGAATACTATCTTCAGGTGAGGGGGACGGCCATGGGTACCAGGTTCGCCCCTAGTTAGTGATGTCGCGAACTTAAAATTTTCCGTTCGCGAACGGCGAACACGAACATCCACAAATGTTTGCGAACGGGCGAACCGCCATAGACTTCAATAGGCAGGCAAACTTTAAAACCCACAGGGACTCTTTCTGGCCACAATAGTGATGGAAAAGTTGTTTCAAGGGTACTAACACCTGGACTGTGGCATGCCGGAGGGGGATCCATGGAAAAACTCCCACAGAAAATTACATAGTTGATGCAGAGTCTGGTTTTAATTCATAAAGGACAGAAATCACCTAACATTCCTAAATTGTTTGGAATAACGTGCTTTAAAACATCAGGTATGATGTTGTATCGATCAGGTAGTGTAAGGGTTATGCCCGCTTCACAGTGACAGACCAAACTCCCCGTTTAACGCACTGCAAACAACCACAAACAGTCCATTTGCACAACCGCAAACTCCCCATTTGCACAAGGTTGGATACCAAGCTAGCCATGTCCCGTTCCTTGTCCTCACTGATGTCATTGAAGGTCTCTTCCTCCACCCAGCCATGTACAACACCAAGGGTCCCCGAAAGGTGACAACAAGCCCCCTGGGACGCCTGCTGTGTTTGGTCTTCCACCTCCTCAAAGCCACCTTCCTCCTCTGATTCCTCTTCTTCAGACTCCTCTCTCTGCATTGCCTCTCTCTGTGTTATTATATGGTGTGTTAAGTAATACTATTCCTATCAGTTTAATCCCTGTTACGTCCCCTATCAGGGGACGTGTATATGGCATCGATTTTAGGAACCGGGAGATGGAAAAAGATGCTTGGTCGGTCCTCCTACTTCAAATTTGGGGCACTGCGCGTGCAATTGTGGCCGGACTTTTAGCCGATGGACATTTGGCAGATGGACATTTGGCCGACGGACATTTGGACAAAACACAAGTGGATGTCAGATAACAGTCCGGCCACGAGATAGATAGATTTGATAGATAGATAGATAGATACATAGATTAGATAGATAGATCAATAGATGCAATAGATACATTTGATAGATATGATAGATAGATAGATAGATAGATAGATTTGATAGATAAATAGATATATTTGATAGATAGATAATTTCCCAGACAGAGAATTACAAGACGTGTGGACTGGGACCCATGGTAAGGTTCTCAGAGGCAGTTGCGGTGCCAGGGGACGTGTATATGGCATGGATTTTAGGAACCGGGAGATGGAAAAAGATGCTTGGTCTGTCCTCCTACTTCAAATTTGGGGCAATGCGCATGCAATCTACTGTGCCACCAGATATGAGTGGTGTGTTAAGTAGTACTATTCTTATCAGTTTAATCCCTGTTACGTCCCCTATCAGGGGACGTGTATATGGCATGGATTTCAGGAACCGGGAGATGCAAAAAGATTATTGGTCGGTCCTCCTACTTCAAATTTGGGGCACTGCGCCTGCAATCTACTGTGCCACCAGATATGAGTGGTGTGTTAAGTAGTACTATTCTTATCAGTTTAATCCCTGTTACGTCCCCTATCAGGGGACGTGTATATGGCATGGATTATAGGAACCGGGAGATGGAAAAAGATGCTTGGTCGGTCCGGCCACGAGATAGATAGATTTGATAGATAGATAGATAGATAGATAGATAGATAGATACATAGATTAGATAGATATATCAATAGATGAAATAGATACATTTGATAGATACGATAGTTAGATAGATAGATAGATTTGATAGATAAATAGATAGATTTGATAGATAGATAATTTCCCAGACAGAGAATTACAAGTCGTGCGGCCTGGGACCCATGGTAAGGTTACTTCCTTTTGCACAATCGAGTACAGGTTGGGGATTGCCTTTTGTGCATAGAAATTTCATCCGGGTACCTTCCACTGCGGTGTCCCCTATCAGGGGACGTGTATATGGCATGGATTTTAGGAACCGGGAGATGGAAAAAGATGCTTGGTCGGTCCGGCCACGAGATAGATAGATTTGATAGATATATAGATACATAGATTAGATAGATAAATCAATAGATGCAATAGATACATTTGATAGATACGATAGATAGATAGATAGATTTGATAGATAGATAAATAGATAGATTTGATAGGTAGATAATTTCCCAGACAGAGAATTACAAGACGTGCGGCCTGCGACCCATGGTAAGGTTACTTCCTTTTGCACAATCGAGTACAGGTTGGGGATTGCCTTTTGTGCATTGAAATTTCGTCTGGGTACCTTCCACTCTGGTGTCCCCTATCAGGGGACGTGTATATGGCATGGATTTTAGGAACCGGGAGATGGAAAAAGATGCTTGGTCGGTCCTTCTACTTCAAATTTGGAGCACTGTGCGTGCAATCTACTGTGCCACCAGATATGAGTGGTGTGTTAAGTAGTACTATTCTTATCAGTTTAATCCCTGTTACGTCCCCTATCAGGGGACGTGTATATGGCATGGAATTTAGGAACCGGGAGATGGAAAAAGATGCTTGGTCGATCCGGCCACGAGATAGATAGATTTGATAGATATATACATAGATTAGATAGATAGATAGATCAATAGATGCAATAGATACATTTGATAGATACAATAGATAGATAGATTTGATAGATAAATAGATAGATTTGATAGATAGATAATTTCCCAGACAGAGAATTACAAGACGTGCGGTCTGGGACCCATGGTAAGGTTCCCAGAGGCATTTGCGGCGCCAGGGGACGTGTATATGGCATGGATTTTAGGAACCGGGAGATGGAAAAAGATGCTTGGTCGGTCCGGCCACGAGATAGATAGATAGATTTGATAGATAGATAGATAGATAGATACATAGATTAGATAGATAGATCAATAGATGCAATAGATACATTTGATAGATACGATGATAGATAGATAGATAGATAGATAGATAGATTTGATAGATAAATAGATAGATTTGATAGATAGATAGATAGATAGATAGATAATTTCCCAGACAGAGAATTACAAAACATGTGTTCTGAGACCCATGGTAAGGTTCCTAGAGGCAGTTGCGGCGCCAGGGGACGTGTATATGGCATGGATTTTAGGAACCGGGAGATTGAAAAAGATGCTTGGTTGGTCCTCCTACTTCAAATTTGGGGCACTGCGCGTGCAATCTACTGTGCCACCAGATATGAGTGGTGTGTTAAGTAGTACTATTCTTATCAGTTTAATCCCTGTTATGTCCCCTATCAGGGGACGTGTATATGGCATGGATTTTAGGAACCGGGAGATGGAAAAAGATGCTTGGTCGGTCCTTCTACTTCAAATTTGGGGCACTGTGCGTGCAATCTAATGTGCCACCAGATATGAGTGGTGTGTTAAGTAGTACTATTCTTATCAGTTTAATCCCTGTTACGTCCCCTATCAGGGGACGTGTATATGGCATGGATTTTAGGAACCGGGAGATGGAAAAAGATGCTTGGTCGGTCCGGCCACGAGATAGATAGATTTGATAGATAGATAGATAGATAGATAGATACATAGATTAGATAGATAAATCAATAGATGCAATAGATACATTTGATAGATACGATAGATAGATAGATAGATAGATAGATAGATTTGATAGATAGATAAATAGATAGATTTGATAGGTAGATAATTTCCCAGACAGAGAATTACAAGACGTGCGGCCTGCGACCCATGGTAAGGTTACTTCCTTTTGCACAATCGAGTACAGGTTGGGGATTGCCTTTTGTGCATTGAAATTTCGTCTGGGTACCTTCCACTCTGGTGTCCCCTATCAGGGGACGTGTATATGGCATGGATTTTAGGAACCGGGAGATGGAAAAAGATGCTTGGTCGGTCCTTCTACTTCAAATTTGGAGCACTGTGCGTGCAATCTACTGTGCCACCAGATATGAGTGGTGTGTTAAGTAGTACTATTCTTATCAGTTTAATCCCTGTTACGTCCCCTATCAGGGGACGTGTATATGGCATGGAATTTAGGAACCGGGAGATGGAAAAAGATGCTTGGTCGATCCGGCCACGAGATAGATAGATTTGATAGATATATACATAGATTAGATAGATAGATAGATCAATAGATGCAATAGATACATTTGATAGATACAATAGATAGATAGATTTGATAGATAAATAGATAGATTTGATAGATAGATAATTTCCCAGACAGAGAATTACAAGACGTGCGGTCTGGGACCCATGGTAAGGTTCCCAGAGGCATTTGCGGCGCCAGGGGACGTGTATATGGCATGGATTTTAGGAACCGGGAGATGGAAAAAGATGCTTGGTCGGTCCGGCCACGAGATAGATAGATAGATTTGATAGATAGATAGATAGATAGATAGATAGATACATAGATTAGATAGATAGATCAATAGATGCAATAGATACATTTGATAGATACGATGATAGATAGATAGATAGATAGATTTGATAGATAAATAGATAGATTTGATAGATAGATAGATAGATAGATAGATAGATAGATAGATAGATAATTTCCCAGACAGAGAATTACAAAACATGTGTTCTGAGACCCATGGTAAGGTTCCTAGAGGCAGTTGCGGCGCCAGGGGACGTGTATATGGCATGGATTTTAGGAACCGGGAGATTGAAAAAGATGCTTGGTTGGTCCTCCTACTTCAAATTTGGGGCACTGCGCGTGCAATCTACTGTGCCACCAGATATGAGTGGTGTGTTAAGTAGTACTATTCTTATCAGTTTAATCCCTGTTATGTCCCCTATCAGGGGACGTGTATATGGCATGGATTTTAGGAACCGGGAGATGGAAAAAGATGCTTGGTCGGTCCTTCTACTTCAAATTTGGGGCACTGTGCGTGCAATCTAATGTGCCACCAGATATGAGTGGTGTGTTAAGTAGTACTATTCTTATCAGTTTAATCCCTGTTACGTCCCCTATCAGGGGACGTGTATATGGCATGGATTTTAGGAACCGGGAGATGGAAAAAGATGCTTGGTCGGTCCGGCCACGAGATAGATAGATTTGATAGATAGATAGATAGATAGATACATAGATTAGATAGATAAATCAATAGATGCAATAGATACATTTGATAGATACGATAGATAGATAGATAGATAGATAGATAGATAGATAGATTTGATAGATAGATAAATAGATAGATTTGATAGGTAGATAATTTCCCAGACAGAGAATTACAAGACGTGCGGCCTGCGACCCATGGTAAGGTTACTTCCTTTTGCACAATCGAGTACAGGTTGGGGATTGCCTTTTGTGCATTGAAATTTCGTCTGGGTACCTTCCACTCTGGTGTCCCCTATCAGGGGACGTGTATATGGCATGGATTTTAGGAACCGGGAGATGGAAAAAGATGCTTGGTCGGTCCTTCTACTTCAAATTTGGGGCACTGTGCGTGCAATCTACTGTGCCACCAGATATGAGTGGTGTGTTAAGTAGTACTATTCTTATCAGTTTAATCCCTGTTACGTCCCCTATCAGGGGACGTGTATATGGCATGGAATTTAGGAACCGGGAGATGGAAAAAGATGCTTGGTCGATCCGGCCACGAGATAGATAGATTTGATAGATATATACATAGATTAGATAGATAGATAGATCAATAGATGCAATAGATACATTTGATAGATACAATAGATAGATAGATTTGATAGATAAATAGATAGATTTGATAGATAGATAATTTCCCAGACAGAGAATTACAAGACGTGCGGTCTGGGACCCATGGTAAGGTTCCCAGAGGCATTTGCGGCGCCAGGGGACGTGTATATGGCATGGATTTTAGGAACCGGGAGATGGAAAAAGATGCTTGGTCGGTCCGGCCACGAGATAGATAGATTTGATAGATAGATAGATAGATAGATAGATAGATAGATAGATAGATAGATAGATACATAGATTAGGTAGATAGATCAATAGATGCAATAGATACATTTGATAGATACGATGATAGATAGATAGATAGATAGATAGATAGATAGATTTGATAGATAAATAGATAGATTTGATAGATAGATAGATAGATAGATAGATAGATAATTTCCCAGACAGAGAATTACAAAACATGTGTTTGGGACCCATGGTAAGGTTCCTAGAGGCAGTTGCGGCGCCAGGGGACGTGTATATGGCATGGATTTTAGGAACCGGGAGATTGAAAAAGATGCTTGGTTGGTCCTCCTACTTCAAATTTGGGGCACTGCGCGTGCAATCTACTGTGCCACCAGATATGAGTGGTGTGTTAAGTAGTACTATTCTTATCAGTTTAATCCCTGTTATGTCCCCTATCAGGGGACGTGTATATGGCATGGATTTTAGGAACCGGGAGATGGAAAAAGATGCTTGGTCGGTCCTTCTACTTCAAATTTGGGGCACTGTGCATGCAATCTAATGTGCCACCAGATATGAGTGGTGTGTTAAGTAGTACTATTCTTATCAGTTTAATCCCTGTTACGTCCCCTATCAGGGGACGTGTATATGGCATGGATTTTAGGAACCGGGAGATGGAAAAAGATGCTTGGTCAGTCCGGCAATGAGATAGATAGATTTGATAGATAGATACATAGATTAGATAGATAGATCAATAGATGCAATAGATACATTTGATAGATACGATAGATAGATAGATAGATAGATAGATTTGATAGATAAATAGATAGTTTTGATAGATAGATAATTTCCCAGACAGAGAATTACAAGACGTGCGGTCTGGGACCCATGGTAAGGTTACTTCCTTTTGCACAATCGAGTACAGGTTGGGGATTGCCTTTTGTGCATTGAAATTTCAGCAGGGTACCTTCCACTGCGGTGTCCCCTATCAGGGGACGTGTATATGGCATGGATTTTAGGAACCGGGAGATGGAAAAAGATGCTTGGTCGGTCCTTCTACTTCAAATTTGGGGCACTGCGCGTGCAATCTACTGTGCCACCAGATATGAGTGGTGTGTTAAGTAGTACTATTCTTATCAGTTTAATCCCTGTTACGTCCCCTATCAGGGGACGTGTATATGGCATGGACTTTAGGAACCGGGAGATGGAAAAAGATGCTTGGTCGGTCCGGCCACGAGATAGATACATTTGATAGATAGATAGATAGATAGATAGATACATAGATTAGATAGATAGATCAATAGATGCAGTAGATACATTTGATAGATACGATAGATAGATAGATAGATAGATAGATAGATAGATAGATAGATTTGATAGATAAATAGATAGATTTGATAGATAGATAATTTCCCAGACAGAGAATTACAAGACGTGCGTTCTGGGACCCATGGTAAGGTTCCCAGAGGCAGTTGCGGCGCCAGGGGACGTGTATATGGCATGGATTTTAGGAACCGGGAGATGGAAAAAGATGCTTGGTCGGTCCTCCTACTTCAAATTTGGGGCACTGCGCGTGCAATCTAATGTGCCACCAGATAGGAGTGGTGTGTTAAGTAGTACTATTCCTATCACTTTAGTAAGTGTTACATGCTTTTTTTTTGTTTGGTTTTGAAGCCACAGTGCAGCACCAGAGGCCAGAAAAATTTGGCATGTACACATGCCTGAAAAATTAGGTATTGTTGCAGCCACTGCTGTAGCAGCGGCCAGAAAAATTGATGTTTGTTTCCCAGGCAGAAAGTGCCCTAAAACATTGTGGCTTGAACCCTAGTTGGTGGCGGATAAGTCACGCAAGTCATCCGGCATTCGAAGATAAAATACAGCACCGTGTGGACCATTTTTAGCCCAAAGCAGCTCATCTCATCAGGCCTTTTTTACTTGAATGTATCGCCCAATGTCAGTCACTTCGGGATCCATCCCTCATTCATCTTAATAAAGGTGAGGTAATCTAGACTTTTTTGACCTAGGCGATTTCTCTTCTCAGTGACAATATCTCCTGCTGCACTGAAGGTCCTTTCTGACAGGACACTTGAAGCGAGGTAGGCCAGAAGTTCTATCGCAAATTGGGATAGCTCAGGCCACAGGTCAAGCCTGCACACCCAGTAGTCAAGGGGTTCATCGCTCCTCAGAGTGTCGAGATCTGCAGTTAAGGCGAGGTAGTCTGCTACCTGTCCGTCGAGTCGTTCTCTGAGGTTGGACCCCGAAGGGCTGTGGCGATAAATAGGAGTTAAAAAGCTCCGCATGTCCTCCATCAACAACACTTCTGTAAAGCGTCCTGTCCTTGCCGGCGTGGTCGTGGGAGTCGGAGGATTATTTTCACCTCTTCCCCTGTTAGATTCCCGTTGTGCTGTGACATCACCCTTATACGCTGTGTAAAGCATACTTTTTAATTTATTTTGGAACTGCTGCATCCTTTCCGACTTGTGGTAATTCGGTAACATTTCAGGCACTTTATGCTTATACCGGGGGTCTAGTAGCATGGACTCCCAGTACAGGTCGTTCTCCTTCAGCTTTTTTATACGAGGGTCACTCAACAGGCACGACAGCATGAAAGACCCCATTTGCACAAGGTTGGATGCCGAGCTACTCATTTCCCGTTCCTCATCCTCAGTGATCTCACTGAAGGTATCTTCTTCCCCCCAGCCACGTAGAACACCACGGGTACCAGATAGGTGACAATGAGCACCCTGGGATGCCTGTTGTGGTTGGTCTTCCTCCTCCTCCTCTTCCTCACAATCCTCTTCCAGCGTTGCCGCTGGTCCAGCAAGCGATGCTGATAAGGCTGTTTCTGGTGGTGATGGTGACCACAACTCTTCCTCTTCCTCTTCACGCTCATCTACGGCCTGATCCAGCACTCTTCGCAGGGCACACTCCAGGAAGAAAACAAATGGTATGATGTCGCTGATGGTGCCTTCGGTGCGACTGACTAGGTTTGTCACCTCCTCAAAAGGACGCATGAGCCTAGAGGCGCATGCGTAACGTGGCAAAAAATTTCCCAGCTCCGCAGAGGCTATCCTAGCATCCCGGTCATACAAATACTCGTTAACGGCTTTTTCTTGTTGGAGCAGGCGGTCGAACATTAGGAGTGTTGAATTCCAACGTGTCAGGCTGTCGCAAATCAAGCGCCTCACTGGCATGTTGTTTCGCCGCTGGATATCGGAAAAGTGCGCCATGGCCGTGTACCAATGCCTGAAATGGCCACACACCTTCCTGGCCTGCTTCAGGACGTCCTGTAAGCCTGGGTACTTATGCACAAAGCGTTGTACGATCAGATTACACACATGTGCTATGCACGGCACATGTCAACTTGCCCAATTTTAATGCCGCCACCAAATTACTTCCGTTGTCAGAAACCACTTTGCCGATCTCCAGTTGGTGCGGAGTCAGCCACTGATCCAGCTGTGCGTTCAGTGCGGACAGGAGTGCTGGTCCGGTGTGACTCTCTGCTTTCAGGCAAGTCAACCCCAAGACGGCGTGACACTGCCGTATCCGGGATGTGTAATACTACCTGCGGAGCTGGGGGGGTGCCGTTGATGTGGAGCAAGACGCAGCAGCAGAAGAGGACTCAGCCGAGGAGGTTATGGAAGAGGATGGAGTAGGAGGAGTAGAGGAGGTGGCAGCAGGCCTGCCTGCAAGTTGTGGCGGTGTCACCAACTCCTCCTCTGCAGAGCCACGCATTCCATGCTTGGCAGCCATCAGCAGGTTTACCCAATGCGCAGTGTAGGTGATATACCTGCCCTGACCATGCTTTGCAGACCAGCTATCCGTGGTCATATGGACCCTTGCCCCAACACTGTGTGCCAGACATGCCATTACTTCCTTTCGCACAATCGAGTACAGGTTGGGGATTGCCTTTTGTGCAAAGAAATTTCAGCCGGGTACCTTCCACTGCGGTGTCCCAATAGCTACAAATTTTTTGAAGCCTCAGACTCCACCAGCTTGTATGGTAAAAGCTGGCGGGCTAAGAGTTCAGACAAGCCAGCTGTCAGACGCCGGGCAAGGGGGTGACTTTGTGACATTGGCTTCTTACGCTCAAACATGTCCTTGACAGACACCTGACTGTGGGCAGATGAGCAGGAACTGCTACGGAAGAGAGACTGAGTGGCGGATGGTTGAGAGGGGGCAAGGAGGACAGCACTGGTTGACGTGGCTGAAGATGCTGGACCAAGAGGAGGATGGCAGCTTTGAGTTTGTGTGCTGCTTCTACTCATGTGTTGATCCCATAGGCGTTTGTGATGTGCGATCATGTGCCTTCGCAAAGCAGTTGTACCTAGGTGGGTGTTGGACTTCCCACGACTCAGTTTCTTTTGGCACAGGTTGCAAATGGCATCGCTGTTGTCAGAGGCAGACACACAAAAAAATGCCACACTGCTGAGCTCTGCGATGACGGCATTCTGGTGGTGGCAACAGCATGCGTTGATTGGCGTGCTGTCTGGCTGACCCCGGGTGCCGATGCATGCTGTCTGACTGTGCCACTAGCTCCTTGCGACGACCTCCCCCTGCTTCCAACTCATCTCCTCCTCCTCCTCTCTGTCTCCCCATCTGAACTTTCCTACTGTTCTTCTTCTCTTCTAGCGGGCACCCACGTGACATCCACGGACGCATCGTCATCATCAACCGCTTCACTTGTATCTGACAAATCAACAAAGGAAGCAGCAGTGGGTACAACATCATCATCATCACACCGTACGTCCATGTCTGTAATGCTGCCTTACTGAGACATATCACTGTTATCTACATCCTCTGTCAATGATGGATGCGCATCACTCATTTCTTCCAACTGATGTGTAAAAAACTCCTCTGACAGATCAAGTGAAGCGGCTATGGTGCTAGTGTTGGTGGTGGCGGCAGGCGGGCGAGTGGTAACTTGAGAGGTGCCCGAAGATAAGCTGGAGGAGGATGGTGCGTCAAGATTTGGAGCGGAAGCTATAGAAGATTGGGTGTCCTGTGTTATAAAGTCAACTATTTCCTTAGAACTTTTCGAGTTCATGGGACGTGGCCTCTGAACACTGGGCATTATTCTAGGGCCAAAGGGAATCACAGCACCACGACCACGATGGCACCTGCGGGGTGGCCTGCCTCTGCCTGTCATTTTTTTTTTAAATGTACACTTACACTACTATTAAACAAGATATGAGTGGTGGCACTGGGCAAGTGGGCACAGTATACGCTGTGAGCCTGACACAAAAAAAGCAGACTGATGTTTCACAGTCCAAAAAGTTTTTATTTTTTTAAATGTACACTTACACTACTATTAAACAAGATATGTGTGGTGGCACTGGGCAAGTGGGCCCAATATAAGCTGTGAGCCTGAAACAAAAAAGCAGACTGATGTTTCACAGTCCAAAAAGTTTTTTTTGTTTTTAAATGTACACTTACACTACTATTAAACAAGATATGAGTGGTGGCACTGGGCAAGTGGGCACAGTATACGCTGTGAGCCTGACACAAAAAAGCAGACTGATGTTTCACAGTCCAAAAAGTTTTTATTTTTTTAAATGTACACTTACACTACTATTAAACAAGATATGAGTGGTGGCACTGGGCAAGTGGGCACAGTATACGCTGTGAGCCTGACACAAAAAAGCAGACTGATGTTTCACAGTCCAAAAAGTTTTTATTTTTTTAAATGTACACTTACACTACTATTAAACAAGATATGAGTGGTGGCACTGGGCAAGTGGGCACAGTATACGCTGTGAGTCTGACACAAAAAAGCAGACTGATGTTTCACAGTCCAAAAAGTTTTTATTTTTTTAAATGTACACTTACACTACTATTAAACAAGATATGAGTGGTGGCACTGGGCGAGTGGGCCCAGTATAAGCTGAGAGCCTGAAACAAAAAAAGCAGACTGATGTTTCACAGTCCAAAAAGTTTTTTTTGTTGTTAAATGTACACTTACACTACTATTAAACAAGATATGAGTGGTGGCACTGGGCAAGTGGGCACAGTATAAGCTGTGAGCCTGAAACAAAAAAGCAGACTGATATTTCACAGTCCAAAAAGTTTTTTTTGTTTTTAAATGTACACTTACACTACTATTAAACAAGATATGAGTGGTGGCACTGGGCAAGTGGGCCCAGTATAAGCTGTGAGTCTGAAACAAAAAAGCAGACTGATGTTTCACAGTCCAAAAATTTTTTTTTGTTTTTAAATGTACACTTACACTACTATTAAACAAGATATGAGTGGTGGCACTGGGCAAGTGAGCACAGTATACGCTGTAAGCCTGACACAAAAAAAGCAGACTGATGTTTCACAGTCCAAAAAGTTTTTATTTTTTTAAATGTACACTTACACTACTATTAAACAAGATATGAGTGGTGGCACTGGGCAAGTGGGCACAGTATACGCTGTGAGCCTGACACAAAAAAGCAGACTGATGTTTCACAGTCCAAAAAGTTTTTTTTGTTTTAAAATTTACACTTACACTATTATTAAACAAGATATGAGTGGTGGCACTGGGCAAGTGGGCCCAATATAAGCTGTGAGCCTGAAACAAAAAAGCAGACTGATGTTTCACAGTCCAAAAAGTTTTTTTTGTTTTTAAATGTACACTTACACTACTATTAAACAAGATATGAGTGGTGGCACTGGGCAAGTAGGCACAGTATACGCTGTGAGCCTGACACAAAAAAGCAGACTGATGTTTCACAGTCCAAAAAGTTTTTATTTTTTTAAATGTACACTTACACTACTATTAAACAAGATATGAGTGGTGGCACTGGGCAAGTGGGCACAGTATACGCTGTGAGCCTGACACAAAAAAGCAGACTGATGTTTCACAGTCCAAAAAGTTTTTTGTTTTTAAATTTACACTACTGTTACACCAGATATGAGTGGTGGCACTGGGCAAGTGGGCACAGTATACGCTGTGAGCCTGGCACACACGCTGGCAGGCAGGCAACTGCAATTAGATTACACAAGCAGACTGATGATTCACAGTCAAAAATTTTTTTTTTTTAAATTTACACTACTGTTACACCAGATATGAGTGGGGTACTGGGCAAGTTGGCACAGTATACACTGTGAGCCTGGCACATACGCTGGCAGGCAGGCAACTGCAATTAGATTACACTAGCAGACTGATGTTTCACAGTCGAAAAAGTTTTTTTTTTTTAATTTACACTACTGTTACACCAGATATGAGTGGTGGCACTGGGCAAGTGGATCTGGCACACAAGCTGGCAGGAAGGCAACTGCAATTAGATTACACAAGCAGACTGATGTTTCACAGTCCAAAAAGTTTTTATTTTTTTAAATGTACACTTACACTACTATTAAACAAGATATGAGTGGTGGCACTGGGCAAGTGGGCACAGTATACGCTGTGAGCCTGACACAAAAAAGCAGACTGATGTTTCACAGTCCAAAAAGTTTTTATTTTTTTAAATGTACACTTACACTACTATTAAACAAGATATGAGTGGTGGCACTGGGCGAGTGGGCCCAGTATAAGCTGTGAGCCTGAAACAAAAAAGCAGACTGATGTTTCACAGTCCAAAAAGTTTTTTTGTTTTTAAATGTACACTTACACTACTATTAAACAAGATATGAGTGGTGGCACTGGGCGAGTGGGCCCAGTATAAGCTGAGAGCCTGAAACAAAAAAGCAGACTGATGTTTCACAGTCCAAAAAGTTTTTTTGTTTTTAAATGTACACTTACACTACTATTAAACAAGATATGAGTGGTGGCACTGGGCGAGTGGGCCCAGTATAAGCTGTGAGCCTGAAACAAAAAAGCAGACTGATGTTTCACAGTCCAAAAAGTTTTTTTGTTTTTAAATGTACACTTACACTACTATTAAACAAGATATGAGTGGTGGCACTGGGCGAGTGGGCCCAGTATAAGCTGTGAGCCTGAAACAAAAAAGCAGACTGATGTTTCACAGTCCAAAAAGTTTTTTTTGTTTTTAAATGTACACTTACACTACTATTAAACAAGATATGAGTGGTGGCACTGGGCAAGTGGACCCAGTATAAGCTGTGAGCCTGAAACAAAAAAGCAGACTGATGTTTCACAGTCCAAAAAGTTTTTTTTTGTTTTTAAATTTACACTTACACTACTATTAAACAAGATATGAGTGGTGGCACTGGGCAAGTGGATTTATACAAAAAGTAGATTAGACTGCGAGATTAGTGGGGAATATTGCTCACCTAAAAACTGTTATCCCAAAAGTTTAAAGTAATCTGTAGAGTGAGGTGTCGCAATACGAGTTGCTATTCCCAATGTAATTTTAATTATCAAAAAAATAGGGCATTATACACCCCTCTAATTGAATATTCCTTATGAAATAAGCACAGAACAAACTTGAGTATAAAATAATATAAAACAAATTTATTTTGTTCTATATGGAACAATACAAAAAAGAACTATGCACCGGTGCTGACTATATAGTCAAATTTTAAAAAACATACATATGTATCTTAACAATAAATATGGTCTTGTTTGTAAAACCGTTAAAAATGACAACAAGTACTGTAAAAATTGACTTAAGCAGTTTCTATGGAAAAGATATTGTATATGTGCAGTGCACTTATATCCAATAAATGGGTTTGCAGTTAACTTTTGTCTCTTTAGTCTATTGTAGAAAATTACAGTGCAGCATAAGTTTGCAATGATGATTAGTGTATACAATGTATCCCGTGTTACCTTACAGTGTATCTGACAGATAACACTTTGTTTGTGGAACTGTGTTAAAGGATGATTTGTCTAAAAGTTCAAACAGTGATCCTCCTAATGGTCTGTGACCGATTGTAGTTTGGTGATTAGCCGCTCTGTCTGCGGTGATTCCTCAGCGGTGATTCCTCAGCGGGTTTTTGTGATTGCGGTCTGAGTTAACCGCTTGGTGGAAAGTGCTTGGTTTTAAATTTTGATGTTGGTACCTGTGGTATCACGTTGGTTGGTACTTGTTGTGCTCTTGTTGTGTGTGTTCTTCTTTTCGGTCAGTGACCGATCGCTTGTTTAGATGCAGCTTCTCCTTCTGCAGGGTTCCTCCGTGATTCTGTGCGGGTAAAGGTTTCTCCGCTATATATAATTTCCTGCTTGGGGTTATAAGTTTCCTTAATGTTGGGCAAGGGTATGCAACATGGTATGCATAAGCTGGTTGAACTTGCCGGTTGTGCTGAAAATGAAAAGCTGGTTTCCACACTGGAAACTTGAAGCACTCTTCTTGCTGTCTGTGTCTTTGTTCACCACAATCAGTGTGGCAGTAGCTCAGGTATGTACGCGTTTCGGCTTAGCAGCCTTTCTCAAGATACCGGTATGATGGATTTCCTGGCTATTTAAAGCCTAATTGTTAACTCTTGTTAACTCTTGAAATGCTGGTAGTAATTTCATAGTGCGTGTCATTTTTCAAATACTTAATACGGATTTTGCTGATAATTTATCATATATAACACTCAATTTATAAGACACAAGATGTTTGTAACTTATGTTTGTAATTAGATTATTGTCACAATAAATTGTAGAAATGGTAAATTACGGATATTTAAATGTTTTTTTAATTTTTTTTAAAAAGTTTTAAATGATTTTAAATAGTCTTAAATCAACTTGCGAGTATTTTCATTGTTATTTACGTCAAAAGGAATATTCAAATGTCTCCATGGATTTTGGCATTGTGTTTTTCAATTTATTCAATTTTTATTACAAAAAAGCAGACTGATGTTTCACAGTCCAAAAAGTTTTTTTTGTTTTTAAATGTACACTTACACTACTATTAAACAAGATATGAGTGGTGGCACTGGGCAAGTGGGCACAGTATGCCCTGTGAGCCTGACATTAAAAAGCAGAATGATGTTTCACAGTCCACAAAGTTTTTTGTTTTTAAATTTACACTACTGTTACACCAGATATGAGTGGTGGCACTGGGCAAGTGGGCACAGTATACGCTGTGAGCCTGGCACACATGCTGGCAGGCAACTGCAATTAGATTACACAAGCAGACTGATGTTTCACAGTCAAAAAAGTTTTTTTTTTTTAAATTTACACTACTGTTACACCAGATATGAGTGGAAGCACTGGGCAAGTGGGCACAGTATACGCTGTGAGCCTGGCACACATGCTGGCAGGCAGGCAACTGCAATTAGATTACACTAGCAGACTGATGTTTCACAGTCGAAATTTTTTTTTTTTTTAAATTTACACTACTGTTACACCAGATATGAGTGGTGGCACTGGGCAAGTGGGCCTGGCACACACGCTGGCAGGCAGGCAGGCAACTGCAATTAGATTACACAAGCAGACTGATGTTTCACAGTCAAAAAAGTTTTTTTTTTTTAAATTTACGCTACTCTTACACAAGATATGAGTGGTGGCACTGGGCAAGTGGACCTGGCACACACGCTGGCAGGCAGGCAACTGCAATTAGATTACACAAGCAGACTGATGTTTCACAGTCAAAACTTTTTTTTTTTTAATTTACACTACTGTTACACCAGATATGAGTGGTGTGGCACTGGGCAAGTGGGCCTGGCACACACGCTGGCAGGCAGGCAACTGCAATTAGATTACACTAGCAGACTGATGTTTCACAGTCAAAAAAGTTTTTTTTTTTTAAATTTACACTACTGTTACACCAGATATGAGTGGAAGCACTGGGCAAGTGGGCACAGTATACGCTGTGAGCCTGGCACACATGCTGGCAGGCAGGCAACTGCAATTAGATTACACTAGCAGACTGATGTTTCACAGTCGAATTTTTTTTTTTTTTTAAATTTACACTACTGTTACACCAGATATGAGTGGTGGCACTGGGCAAGTGGGCCTGGCACACACGCTGGCAGGCAGGCAGGCAACTGCAATTAGATTACACAAGCAGACTGATGTTTCACAGTCAAAAAAGTTTTTTTTTTTTAAATTTACGCTACTCTTACACAAGATATGAGTGGTGGCACTGGGCAAGTGGACCTGGCACACACGCTGGCAGGCAGGCAACTGCAATTAGATTACACAAGCAGACTGATGTTTCACAGTCAAAACTTTTTTTTTTTTAATTTACACTACTGTTACACCAGATATGAGTGGTGTGGCACTGGGCAAGTGGGCCTGGCACACACGCTGGCAGGCAGGCAACTGCAATTAGATTACACTAGCAGACTGATGTTTCACAGTCAAAAAAGTTTTTTTTTTTAAATTTACACTACTGTTACACCAGATATGAGTGGGGGCACTGGGCAAGTGGGCCTGGCACACACGCTGGCAGGCAACTGCAATTAGATTACACTAGCAGACTGATGTTTCACAGTCAAAAAAGTTTTTTTTTTAAATTTACACTACTGTTACACCAGATATGAGTGGTGTGACACTGGGCAAGTGGGCCTGGCAAACACGCTGGCAGGCAGGCAACTGCAATTAGATTACACTAGCAGACTGTTGTTTCACAGTCAAAAAAGTTTTTTTTTTTTTAAATTACATTACTGTTACACCAGATATGAGTGGTGGCACTGGGCAAGTGGCTTGGCAGGCAGACAACTGCAATTAGATTACACAGGAAAAAAAAAAAAAATGATGTTCTAGCCCTAAAAAGGGCTTTTTGGGGTGCTGTACTTACAGCAGAGATCAGATGAGTCCTTCAGGACTGTAGTGGACACTGAATACACTAGCCTAGCTATCAATTTCACTATTAAATCACCAGCAGCTACACTGTCCCTCCTCTCACTAACAATGCAGCTTCCGAAAGAATCTAAAATGGCTGCTGTTCAGGAGCTGGGAGGGTCTGGGAGGGAGGGTCTGCTGCTGATTGGCTGGAATGTGTCTGCAGACTGTGAGATACAGGGTCAAAGTATACTCAATGATGACGAATAGGGGGCGGATCGAACATTGCATATGTTCGCCCGCCGCAGCGAACGTGAACATGCTAAGTTCGCCGGCGAATAGTTCATCACATCACTACCCCTAGTTATGCCAATTTATATATGGGATCATTTGAACAACACTATATATATGATTCCATGTATGGGGCGAACCTTGTATTCTATGGCCGTTTTATAGATGATTTGATTATTATTTGGAGAGGTGACCAAGTTTCAGCGGGCAACTTTGTGGAACACCTCAACACCAACAATAGAGGCCTAAAGTTTACTAGCAAAATTGATACTGAAACTGTAGTATTTTGAGATTTAAATCTCTACTTTGAGAATGGAAAAATCATTACAAGTACCCATTTCAAGGTGGTAGATTGCAACAGCTATCTCGATTTCACCAGTAACCACTACTACCCATGGAAAAGAAATGTTCCCTACGGGCAATTTAAACGTGTATGTAAAAACTGTAGTACAATTTTAGACTATGAGATACAGAGTATGGTTCTAAAAGATAGATTTCAAGAGAATAAATATCCCCAACATATCATCGAGAGTGGGTACGAAAGGGCTAAACTAGATGATAGAAATTCATATTTTCATAATAAAATAGGGATTAGACCATCTAGAGACAATATAAAGAATCAAACTATGTTCATTACACAATATAATTGTAACCATGATTTGATCAAAAAAATCTTGAACAAACATTGGAGCATTCTGACTAAAGACCCGATATTAGGGAATTTGATTGGAACAAAACCTACAGTAGTATTTAAAAAGGCACCAAATCTAAAAAGTATTTTGGCACCAAGTAAATTGGTCAAAAACAAAAATACAAATAAAAATAAAAAAGAACTATATGAAGGAGTTTTGATTAATGGTATTAGAAATAATATTAATAATAAAAATCAAAATATAAAAAGATCTAGAAAAGGATGTTACAAATGTAAAAATAAAAAGTGTAAAATGTGTGATCATATCACACTCAACTCATATTCCTTTCAGTCAAATGTAACCAAAAAAACATACATTATGGGGACCAATATGTCGTGTGCATCAAATTATGTGATATACCTCTTGTCTTGTTTTTGTGGTTGTGAGTATATAGGGCGCACCTGTAGGCATCTTAGTATAAGATGGTCGGAACATTATCGCAATATTAAAAATAATCTTAAATCACATAGTGTACCTAGACACTGTCACATGAAACATAAAGGCAGATTAGATTGCTTTAAAATTACACCAATTGAACATATCCCTAGGTCTGACTTCTACAATAATTTTTTTAGATTAAGACAAAGAGAGACTTATTGGATTCATAAACTCCAGTCACTCCATCTACTTGGTCTTAATATGAATGTAGACTTAGCAGCTTTCCAGTAACTCCTAATATTTATGTCAGCTTAGTATATACCCTATAATTGTTTTGTTGTACTCCCCCTTTGTTTATAGCGCTGCGGAATCTGTTGGCGCTCTACAAATAACCGATAATAATAAAAATAATAATAATAATTTTGTCCATGAGATTTTGGACATACAGGTATATAAATATTTTTTTAGTGAGGTGAGAATTATTTATTGATATCAGTAGGTGTATTAATTTTAAATTATCATTCTATTTTTTGGATGCTGCTAACGCTCACATATATTATCATCAGAGTTCAATAGGGAAATATAGTCATATATCTTTAGGTTAGAATTATGCCTATATATATCACTGTTCTGAGTATATGAGTAGCCTGATAGGAAATTTATTCCCACTGGTGTTAATGTTCCAACTGCACTGTGGAGCATTATAATTTGACTGTGTCTAGTTGTATATGAATTTGTGATATATTAGCTTTTATACTTATTATTTAAACAAAACTTTTAACAATTGAGTTCATTTTAAATATCGTGAGTATATGATCACATAGTTTTGTACCATGTTTCTAGTATATAGTTTTTATTTTTTGTTCAATGGAACATTTTATGTATATATTCTACCAATGTATGGATCAAATGTTTTATTTCATATATAATGAATTTATATTCTGTTTGTTTGGATTGCCGACATTAGGGGTTAAGAAATTGCTCCCGACATAACATCAATTGTCTAAATATGGGAGTGTTCCGATTTCTGCAATCTGATTGGTGAGAGGGAGGTACTAATATAGCAGGGGATTAGAGTGTATTTTACAGCCTGATGAAATGGCTCTGTGTAGCCGAGAAACGCGTTGCTGATGTTTTATAAATTTTAATAAAATTGTTACAAGCTTTTATATCCCTTGCTGGTGCGTATTGGATATCATTTTACCCTCAAACTTATTGCCATACTTGCTGAGGGAGGCGAGTGGCTCGGGTGACGTCAGTTATCCACATCAACACCCCCCCCTCATTGGCACTGACTATTGGAGCATGGTTCCGGAGGTGTGGATGCTTGCTGGTTCCCGATTGGCTGTATGTCCCCTCGTGACTTGTTGGTGTTCACGCTGGATTTGTCTGTCGGGCGACTAAGAGGTCCCGGCCTGCAATATCTGGCAGTATCAAGTGCCTCCTCGCTTGTGAATTTCCTTTTGTTCTATTGTTGTTGTCTCCTGATTTGACGATATTACCCTATGTGGCGCCTTTTTATTCCTTTTTACAGGATTTATCTTTTACTTTAAGGAAAATTTTACCCATAGTCTACTCATTGACATTAAATAGTATATCTTATGTAACTATTTATTGGTTTTTAATGGATTATTTTATAGTCAAGAAGAGTTTTTTGTGCAAAGGAGTTTTAAAGAAATAAACTCCAATCAAAGTCCTTATTTACACCTTTAGGAATAAGAGATTCAAGTTTGTGGATCCAGAACATCTCTCTGATCTTTAAGAGATGTTCTCTATCCCCTCCCCTCCTAGGTTTGTCTATCTGTTCTATGACTTGGAATCTGAGTTGACTTATATTGTGACCCACAGGGAGGAAGTGAGAGGAAACTGGAGCTTCTTTGTTTTTGCATCTTATATTTGATTTATGTTCCGTTATCCTCTCCCTTACCGGTAAAGCTTGATGCAATATTATTTGCATCCACAAGATGTCGCTATTATACACATTGGTATTCCCATGTGAACAAGTAAATAGGTAACAGGTGGAGGTATAAAAGGCAGGAACCTGTATAATTAAAGGGACACTCAATCAAAATTAAACTTTCATTATTCAGATAGAGCATGCTATTTTAAACAACTTTCCAACTTACTTCAATTAACAAAATGGGCACAGTCTATTTATTTTTAAACTTTTTGAGTCACCAGCTCCTACTGAGAATGTGCAAGAATAAGTGTGTATGCATTTGTGAATGGCTGATGGCTGTCACATGGTACGTGTATGCATTTGGGATTGGCTGATGGCTGTCACATGGTACAGGGGGAGTGGGAAAATACATAACTTTTAAAATTGTCAGAAAAAAAATCTACTACTCATTTGAAATTCAGACTAAGTGCTATTGCATTGTCTTGATATCTTGCATTTGTTGATTATGCAAATCTACTGTGTTGACTGGTCCTTTAAGTATACATGACTAAGAGCCTATTGCAGACAAGAAACGTATGTGTTTCTGGGACCCTACATGTGAGAAATAAAGGTATTTTATTGATTGTGGAGGCTGGAATCTTTTTTTGACCTCTTACATATGCTCAGTAGTAGCTGGTACCACAGATAGTGTGCATATAACTGTATCATGTGTTAGCCATCAGCCAATCACAGGCTCAAATATGTATACAATGTGACCTCTTGCACATGCTCAGTAGTAAAATGTGCATATAACTGTATCATGTGACAGCCATCAGCCAATCACAGTCTCATATATGAATACCTTGTGAACTCTTACACATACTCCATAGTAAAGTGTGCATATGACTGTATCATGTGACAGTCATCAGCCAATCCCAGGCTCATTTATGTATACCTTGTGAACTCTTGCACATGCTCAGTAGTAAAGTGTGCAGATAAACAGACAATTTGATAATGTGGTAATTCTTTTAACCTGCAAAGGTCGTTGGAAGATAAACTTCTCCTATTTTTCCATGAAAAGTTTAATCCTCAGTTTTAGATCCCCTGTAGCATCAGACTGCTCTACAGTCAATAGTATAAAAGAGAGCATTTTAATTGCCCTAAAGTGGGTGGTTTCTTATGCAACCTTTCCTTGTGTATTAATATTGTTGCCAATAAGATAAAGGTATTTGCTATAATTTTTGTTTCCCTAATTTAGCTGAGAGGTCCAAAAATATGATGACCTTGTCATCCAATGTAAAATATAATGACCTTGTCGTCCAATATAAAATATGATGACCTTGCGTTCCAAAGTAAAATATGATGACCTTGTCATCCAATGTAAAATATAATGACCTTGTCGTCCAATGTAAAATATGAAGACCTTGTCTTCCAATGTAAAATATGATGACCTTGTTATCCTATGTAAAATATGATAACCTTGTCATCCAATGTAAAATATGATGACCTTATCGTCCAATGTAAAATATGATGACCTTGATAACCAATGTAAAATATGATGACCTTGTCATCCAATGTAAAATAAGATGACCTTGTCATCCAATGTAAAATATGATGACTTTGTCATCCAATGTAAAATATGATGACCTTGTCAACCAATGTAAAATATGATAACCTTGTCAACCAATGTAAAATATGAGGACCTTGTCAACCAATGGAAAATATGATGACCTTGTCATCCAATGTAAAATATGATGTCCTTGTCATCCAATGTAAAATATGATGACCTTATCATCCAATGTAAAATATGATGACCTTGTCAACCAATGTAAAATATGATGACCTTGTCATCCAATGTTAAATATCATGGCCTTGTTAACCAATGAAAAATATGATGATCTTGTCATCCAATGTAAAAGAAGATGACCCTGTCGTCCAATGTAAAATATGATGACCTTGTCATCCATTGGAAAAATATGATGATACCCTGTTGTACACACTAGGTTTCAACTCTAGGGGGCGCAAATATAGATAGGGGGAAATGATGTTCCTATATAGATCCCACTATCTAATATATTTAGTGTTATATATATAATATAAAAGCAGGCATACAACCAAATAACTGTATGACAAGAAATATGATATACTGTTATTATATGTAATGAAATATGAACAAGAACAATAAGTCCTGTTGACTCTTATCTGTTCAAGGTGTCAGTCCTTAGATAAGTCCCAAGGTCATGGTGTCCTTTGGATGTGGTTGTTTCATATGAATCCTTCAAATGATGTGTCAGAAGTAGTGGTCACACCCAAAATGGAGTCAGCTACTTGCCAGGTAAATGATCTGGATACAAACTTTCTCTGTGAATGAAATCACAGAGAAAGTAAAAATATGATGACCTTGTCATCCAATGTAAAAGAAACAGTACATTTCTTGTTCAGCATCTTTCTAGAATCTTTGTTAGACACAGACAACCAGGATGTGTAACAGATCTGTTTCTGTACACTGGCATTTTACAAAGACATTTGAATTCTCTTTTGCCCATTTACTAAAGCATCTAGGGGTGATGTTTGCCCTGTGTAAGACCTTGGTGTGCATCTCTCTCAGATCAGCCAGCAGTGTGGCTCTTTTAACTTTTTCTATATTTCGAAACCTATGTCTGTAACAAAACTGTCTATGTTGAACTAATATTTGACCTAGTGCACTGGTTTAATTTATCTATCAGAATTTTATATACTGGTAAGATGGAATATGAGCCCTGTATAGTAAATGACACAGTCTTGGAGAGGGCATCTGACTTGTCAGCTCAGTCAATTGATCTCTGGTGCTCTCTGTATTCATATTGAGCTAGATTACAAGTGGAGCGCAAAATATCACTTGCATGCAAGTCAATCGCAATGCGAAAAACAAGCTCTCTTTCACATTGCTAGGAAGCATTACGCTCATGTGAGTGTGCTTCCATAGGCACCTCAAGCTGCCAAGGGGGTAAGAAGCCCAGCGATGGGCAACATTTTATATATATATATATATATATATATATATATATATATATATATATACTGATATAGATATATATTTATGTGTTAATATGTGTGTAATCAAATATATAAAATGCTACATTTAAAAAAAAAAACAACCTATAATGCCCTCTATTTTGAGGGCATTTGGGGCACTTTCAGAAAATGAATCAGAGATCTAATCTTTGGTTCATTTTCTGAGCGCTAATAAGTGTACTTGTAATGGCTGGTTAATTATCTTGCTACGATAATTAACTGCAAATGGGCAAATTGTAATCTAGTCCATAATGTTTTATTAGGAGATGCGCAAAGTGATGTCAGATTGGTAATGAATAATCGGTCTGTTCCTAAATGTGCAAAATTATCGCCTAGTCTCTGTCACCACTTGATGTTCAAAATGTAACCCCCTCAGCCTGCCATAGGTCAAATGGCTGAGTGGTGAAGCCTGCTGGGAATTCTGGATTCCCATAAATCTGTTGTGCATATCAGAAATTCTCAGCCATCGACACAATTTCCTCCAGGCCCTAATTGATTCTAAAAATAAGAGGCAACTGTGACGGGAGTCACCATGATCTGGGGGCCTGTTACATAACACTCTTTGGGCAGGGGGTACATGGGCTTAAGGATACCCAGAGATTGTATGGAAATGTGGAATTTTATTTGCCGGACACCCCATGTATTTTCATAACTCTGTCTTATGTCCATGTCACCCTGTATCCATAAATACAGGATTGGTACAGGGTGTGAGTGCCCATTGTAGGAGCAATTGTGACTCTATAAACCAAGTGTGCATAAAGGACTTAATATTTAATAAGAACTCTTTTTATATTTCTTTTTATATTTTCTAATAAGAGGTGTTTACGTTTCAGATATGATTGAGTCTGTATGGTTAAACTGATTGTGTTCCTGTGTGATTTAAGAGACTGGCCATAATCAGATTTTCTGAGTAAACTTTCTTCCCCAGTTAATTAAGTTATGTTAATCTGTTTTTACCTGTGAGTAGACAATCGTTTATAGTTATTATGTATTGTTCACATGTTTGCTTTACTGTTTAACCAATTCCTTCTGTAACCTTAAGCTCTGTGACTCTGAAATGCCAGGGTGTATAAATATGTGTGCTGCTTTAAAATAAAGTATTTTTTTGTGTTCAGAAACCTGAGTGTTGCTTCTGTTCACATCCATAACTTTAGACTGCGGTCAAAGGGGGATACCAGGAGCTATTGGTCTTGATAAAGGGATGTCTAGGAAAAGGGAAGTGTTCTGACGGAGGTACCCAGTTAGGGTACCAGGCAGTCTGTCATATTTGGTGGCAAGCAGTAGGATTGTCCTTGGGCACATCCAAAATTCACAACAGGGACCAATTTTCCTGCTGACAGAAGAGGAGTGGCACCGTCACCCGCAGCTATGGAAGCGGAGCTTCTATGGTGAATGCAGCAAGTGCTGGCCCACCTTGACAAACCTGTTTCTGCACAGGACAGGCTGGGATGGAGGGATGTGCTGCCTAGCTATCAGTCCCTAAGCAGAACTTTAAAGATGCCTCAACGGCAGCCGGTGAAGGCTTGGAGCCAGACGATTATGGAGTATGCGGAAGACAAGTTCCACAGCAGCGTGTGAAGAAGGTTGTCAATCTACGGAGCTAAACCATCTGATGCAGTAGTCCGGGTAACATATGCTGAGGTGGAGAAGCAGATCACCAGGTATCGGAATATTCATACAACTGAGATACTGGAGTTGAATACCTCTAAATGAGAAGTTTTGATATGGGACTGAGAGCAGCAAGTCAAAGTTGCCCTTGCTGTGCTAGGTGGGCCAGTCCCACAGGAGATGTGCCTGGAATGGAGAGCCCTGATTCTGCTAGAGATGTGGGAAGATGCACTGGAGAATTTGTATGGCTGCAGAGGCAAGGTCCTGTCCATCCCAGAACAACGATTCAGAGACCAGGTAAACATGCGGCTCTGTTTACATAGAGGACAACCCAGAAGTGTGGTGATAGCCAACCTGAAGTGATTGGTGTGAAGAGGGGTCAAGCTTGAGGTTCGGTACCAAGCATTATATTGATTTGCAGATAGGTGGCAGTCGAGGGCAGAAACACACTATTCCCTGGAAGGTGATGACTTTGGCAGCCCTGCCTTAATATGGGAAGCATTTGAGGAGAAAAATGACTTTTGCAGTCCCAAGGGCTATCTATTCTGAGACATTCAAACCAAGAGGCAGGAGATGTTACAGCCATTGGAAGCTGTCATGAATTTTTCATGACAGAACAGACTCCATGTTGTTTTCTTGTTTTAAGCTTAACCAGGGCTCAGCTATTATTACATTGAATTTTGTTTTCCTCAGTCTTGCTGACTGAGAAGTTTCATATCAATATGTTTTCCATTATTCAAGGTAGTTTACTTGCTTAGACCCCAGCTAGTCGCTTATTTCTGTAAATAAGTGCAGTTTATAACCTTGATTGTAGTTTAGGAATGTTGGGGTAAACATAAATATAATAAGTATTTTTCTAATATTTTTACCCTATATGCGAGAGCCATCTACTGTTAGAACAATAATATTTCATCTAATTAATTTTATGTTAATTAATGATTAAAATATTATAATTAATGACTCCTCCTAGATGAGAGAATGGGAATATATAGGGTCTAGCCCAATGGGAGGGGGTCGGTTTTCCTGGGTTTTTTGAACTGGTCACATAATTTATGGAGTTGGTAATTTGCTAATCAACTACAGAGGTCCGAGATTATTGGATTATAACTGCTGAGGCTAGTTTAGCCTATTCGGACAGACCTACGACCTGACAGTTTGATTCCTGTCTGCAAAGGGGGAATTTATTTACTTTGGTGATGTATGAAAGAAAGTCACTTTAGATGTTCATATCATTAAGATTTACATTTTACATTTATGTAAAATACCTTTTTCTATTTAATCAGGTAAATTAATTAATTGTTTTATAGTTTTGTGTTTTCTTTATAAAAATTCCTACCACCTGGTCTTATTTGTCGACAATAACACCGGGTGAATCAGGAATTAGGATAGATTATCATCTGACAGTTTGTCATAATTATTAATCTAGAAAGAAAGAAGTAGAGCACCGGGCTTCCACGGAGAATAAAATTATGACTTTATTAAATACAACATTTACAAACAAGGGACCATAGTCCCCGGGGTAAAAAACTGACTAATGAAGGACAGAGAACGGCTAACATGTTTCGGCTCCCACGCCCTAATCTTAGCCCAATTTAAAAACACGCTCACTTCCCTTCTAAAAAACCTCTCTCAATTTCCCATTGGATGTGTAGTACACACCTTCCTGTTTCTCCACCAATGGGAACACTGTCAGCTCCGATCGCCGTGATTGGCTATGTTGTACACTCCCTCACATACACTCACCAATCCGAGCTGACAGTGTATAACAAGTACCGTTTCACATTTACTCGTTAGTATATTCGCTCAATTTATGTATATAAAGCTATACAGTGAACAATTGTATTTAACAAAGGCTGCTCACAAAGCTAACCCACTCTTTCAGTTCTATCCAATGTGAACCTCACTATACGCTGTATATATTTCTTCCTTGCATGTTCCTTATCTATTGCCTAGAGTGAGATGTGACTCTTATATTTACTGTCTGTTATGAATGGTATAGTAGAAATCCTATGTATATCAAACCAAACTATTAATTATGTGATGATGTCCGCCGGACTTATGTTTTTGTAATAGATCTCCATTTCGTCCCGCCTAAAAGGGTGCTTTGCCTTTAATTTTTCACTCTCTGTTTTCAACTTAATAGTGTAGTATAAATTCTCTTTATTATTCTATTTTGCAGTTGACATAAGTGTTTAAATATTTAGAATTAATTAATTAATCAATCATTTTTCGCAATTTCACAACAAAGATGTCAGTAGTTTCACTTGGAACATCATAGAGAGGTTACCACCTATGAAAAACGGTGAGGACAGGACTAGAAAACTGGAAGAGAGGGAGGCCTAATGGATATTCAAACTGAAGTCCAGAGTTCCAGTAGGCCTCAACTCTTAATTTGACTTGATTAATTTCTGGTAGAAATTCCCCCAAGGATAATAATTGAGGGTTTACACACATGCATCAGATATTAAATACTCTACTATAGGGACGGATGATATAAGATTTGAAATAGCAGGTATATATAAAAAATATTCATCTAAGACCCTGAGACAAGTAAAAAATAATATCTAGAGATCCCAACAGTTAGACAATAGTATTTCATTATTAAAGAGAAGGTAGAATTAGGAGTAGCTATCCATCAAAGTAACATATTTAATTTAAAGTTATAAACCCTTCTTCCATCTAGATCCAATTAATTATATGGAACAAAAGTGAGAGAGAGAGAAAAATATATCTTATTGCACCTCATTGAGCTCTATCACACACTATTAGAACAGTGGTTGGATGCAGCATAATGTTGTTAGCCTTCACAGGTAATTACTGAGCACCTCAGAACTTGTGGCCCTGCAGCTTTATAGAGGAGGCAGCACTATATTCATGTAATGATATAAAGGAACTTTCTAAATATTTAAACACTTATGTCAACTGCAAAATAGAATGATAAAGAGAATTTATACTACACTATTAAGTTGAAAACAGAGAGTGAAAAATTAAAGGCAAAGCACCCTTTTAGGCGGGACGAAATGGAGATCTATTACAAAAACATAAGTCTGGCGGACATCATCACATAATTAATAGTTTGGTTTGATATACATAGGATTTCTACTATACCATTCATAACAGACAGTAAATATAAGAGTCACATCTCACTCTAGGCAATAGATAAGGAACATGCAAGGAAGAAATATATACAGCGTATAGTGAGGTTCACATTGGATAGAACTGAAAGAGTGGGTTAGCTTTGTGAGCAGCCTTTGTTAAATACAATTGTTCACTGTATAGCTTTATATACATAAATTGAGCGAATATACTAACGAGTAAATGTGAAACGGTACTTGTTATACACTGTCAGCTCGGATTGGTGAGTGTATGTTTGGGAGTGTACAACATAGCCAATCACGGCGATCGGAGCTGACAGTGTTCCCATTGGTGGAGAAACAGGAAGGTGTGTACTACACATCCAATGGGAAATTGAGAGAGGTTTTTTAGAAGGGAAGTGAGCGTGTTTTTAAATTGGGCTAAGATTACGGCGTGGGAGCCGAAACATGTTAGCCGTTCTCTGTCCTTCATTAGTCAGTTTTTTACCCCGGGGACTATGGTCCCTTGTTTGTAAATGTTGTATTTAATCAAGTCATAATTTTATTCTCCGTGGAAGCCCGGTGCTCTACTTCTTTCTTTCTATATTGCATAACTTTGGCCACAGAGTGTGAGCACGGGCAGAAGGAGATAGGCACTTGTTTCTTATGTGCCTACAATTTCATGCTGAGGAGTCCGCAGACCGGTCACTAGTGTATGGTACATGAGTGGAGACCTAGGAGGACTAAGGAACACGGAGGGGTAGGAAGAACCCCTCTAAACTGAAAGCTGTGTATAACAACACTACCTGGAAGGAGGACAACTGCTAACAAAGGGACGTGAGTAGAGCTGTTCAGCTCCTGAATTTGAACTTGAACTTGTAATCTGTTACTGCTTGTCCTTAAGTGAAGGGTACACATACACAGAGTTGGAGTATATATATATATCCTTTGATGCTTCTAGACACTCCACCTGATGGGAATTAAATATCGTAGTGACCACCACTATTTTTACTAAGAGACTATATGCATATACACTGAAATTGGAGTGTTTGTACTACTATTTATCAACTAGCATAAGCAAATAGAATTGTACAGATTTACACTCCTTTCTATAGTGTTTGCAACAAACCGGTCTACTGTGACACTGTGGACAGTTACAAATCAATTTGTTTATAATTATTAATCTACCTGATTCTCCGCAATTACCTTAGAGGGTTATAATGAAATATTTGGTTCCTATCTTCATGCCAATGTTTGTGTTATTTTGAAAATATGACTTAATCATCTTTATAGTTTAATCTCTGTATTATTCTGTTTTCCTTGCTATTTGGAGTTATGTTATCGCGTTAGTGATTATTATAGAACTGTAGTTTATATCTCTGTAATATTTTGATTGCTTAAGTTTCTATTAAATGCTAATTATTAATATTAAAATACTTTAATAAAGCTAATTTTTGTTATTCATCTGGTGTCGGTATAATTAATAGACTGATAGCAACTAAAAGGATTCAGATTTGTTTATTACCTTTCATAACTTATAGAAAAATGTGTCATTTAAAATTGCACAATTTCACATAATATACTTTTATAGATAAAGGTAATATTCATAACATCTTGGAGGCACTAGCAGAGAGTTGAAATAGTTTATTGATTGCCGATATTGCTGTTTTCTTGTGGAAATAATTAGTATTAATTATGTATTTTCTTGCAATTGTATTTCTCCTTTAAGTGAAAAGCAGACTTGAGTTTGTTTTGCTGTCCTTGTGTTGCTTTGAGAAGAGATACCATTTTGGCTGTTGTCCCGGATAGGAAAATTGTATTTTGCAGTTAAAGCTACAGTGGGTTATTTGAGCATTTGATTAAAAAAAAATGTCTGTGTTTGGGGATGTTTCTTGTCAGGATAGTAGGTCCCTCAATTAGTAGGTAATTCTCAATCTATATCTGATACTGATACAGCATAAGTTGTGCGAAATAGAGTTTTACATCAACTTTTTTGTAAAGTTAAATCAAAGGATTCTTTTGATAATTGGTATCTGGGTTTGAAGTCAATGATCCGTGACCCAAAATATATTTTGTGCGATAACCCTGATGGTTATATGGCAAACTTGTTAGAATTGGCAAATGCTAAGGGCTCTAATGAGATAAATAAATTGATATATAGTACATGGCCAATATTGTTTCTTTTGCAAGAATTTTGGGCTGACAAATATGTCTTACAGAATGCTGAATTTACTATTGTATCAGCTGAGGTGGATATGTTGAATAAAAAATTGTCTGAAAGCGAAAATAAGGTTCGCTGCCAGGAAAAGACAGAACGGGAGTTGCAGATTAAAATAAATGACTTAGAATACAGAGTTAGCGCTCTTAAAGACAGATTGACATCCTCTAATCGTGAAAATGATGCTTTAACACATGTTAATAGCATTCTTGATAAACGAGTAATGTATGCTGAAAAGGAGTTGGAGAAACTCAGGGAAGGTCAATCTGAGCTCTGTGTTCAACCTGAGATTAAGTTTTCAACTCCCGCTCATGTTGATTTTTCCTCAAAGGAAAAGAAAGATTTGGATCACAGAATTAAAACTTTAATACATTCTGACTGTGATGTGTCAGAATCGGGAGAGGCACAGGAATTTTCTGACGGTGCTGAAAGTATTGATTATAAGACATTGCCAAATAAAAGGAAACAAGCAAAACAATTGAACGTTAGACATAATGATGTGAAAATCATAAAGTTTCTTAAGGAAACTATTCAACCATTTGATGAATGTAGTAAAACATCAATTGTTGATCATATAGATTTATTTGAACGTACTCTGGAGTTGTTGGAGGTGACAGATAACAGTTCTAAGATACGTTATTTACCTTGGACTTTTGTCATTAAGCATTTTGGATTTTTCAAATGTCTTGAGGAAGAGGGGGTTAAACGGTGGGATGATATAAAGGATGAACTGTATACAGCCTTTTCCCCTCTTAAATCTGTCCTTGCAAAGAAAAAAAGTTTGTACAGTATGCAATGTGCAGATGATCAGAGCCCTTGTGATTTTCTGGCTTGTCTCAAACGCTTTTATTGTGAGTGTGAAGCAGTGGCAGATTGTAATTGCCTAGAATTTAAACAATTGTATTTTTATGCATTACCTGCATACATATGCCAAAATCTGGTTAGAGATTTAAACCCGACAGTGTCATTAAATTGGCTTGTTAAAGAATGTACCAAAGTTTATGAAATTCACCAACTTGAGTTAAAGGGTATTTCTAAAACAAAGAGTTTTTCAGGCCAAGTAGCAGAAATTAGTGTTGCTTCTGAGCATCCATTACAGTGCAGTCAGAATTCTCAGACAGAAAAATGTTTAGGAGAGGGGGGGCCAAGACAGAACACACGGGGTCCTGCAAATGCTAATACTGATTATTTTGGTCGAGGGAAAAGAAACTGGTTTAACAGGAGCTATTATAATAATAGGTTTCCTGGCTGAGGATCTGCAAATACTAATCCTACAGCAACAGCTGTAACATAGCCTGCCCCTTCCAGTCCAAAGGAGGGAACATCTAAGAAAGCTCCTCAAAAGTCTGAAGACTATGGTAGGCAGGAAAAACAGGTTAAGGAGTTAAGCTTGCCGATGAGCCAGTTGATGTCAATGTTGTCCCAGCCAAACGTAAAATCAGGAAAGAACCCCTTTTCTGACAGCCAGCCTAGTACTAGTCAGGTAAATTGACTAATTGATACCCCAAAGCAAACTCCAGGATTTGATGTGATTAATGAATCTAATGTACACGTGTTGTCTGATGTAAATAGTAATTTAGAGAATGTTATTGCTCATAGTACTAATGTTTCCTCAGGTGAAAATGTGGTAAAGCTTCAATCTAATCAAAAAATTATTTTAAGTGATCATGTAAGCTCTAATGAATGCAAAAATGCTTCTCTCCCTTTAACAGGACAGACTGAGAGTGTGTTATGTGTCACTCCTGATCCTGCTCATATGGGGTTAAGAGATAACATGTTACTTGAAAACTGTAGTCATATGCAGGATGTTGTTAAATCCCATGAGACTATGGCAGTCCTGCAAGCTTTACCTGAAGGTGGTGGTAATGGGTTGATATTGGATACCTACCCCTACCATTAATACTAATAATTCACCTAAAATTTTTACAATACAATGGTTAGGTGTTTCAGACCTGGAGGGGGACAATATTACCAAATGTAAACAATGGAAGAATGCTAACATGTTGGAGCATTCTCATTTTCTCTGTGAAATGCAAAAAAGAAATCAGAGGTATTATATACCCCTCAACAAATCATTTAGGCAAATCATGGACATAGCTCCAGAGGAGTTAAAGTTAAAAACTTACACTGGTATCTTGCAAAATTTTGATAGAAAACCTATTGAAGTTATAGGTTATGTATGGCTTAAAATCAAAATTGGGAAAATGTCCCTGCAACATCCAGTTGTTGTGGTTAAAGCAGCTGAAGAACAATTTCTTATTGGGAATTATTTGCTTAGACGTCTTAATCCTTTAATTGATTGCATAAATGGTGTTGTATGGTCACAGGTGAATACACCAATCAATTATCAACGGGTTAAATATTATACTAACTCAAAGTGTTGTCATATAATTGAGCATAGAGAGGATTCAAGAGCATAGAGAATTCAAGTTAATCCAAAAGAGATTGCAGGTACTTTGGTGGAAGGTGATGTACTTACTATTTCTTTTCTTCAGAAGAATGGTAAGTCATCTGATTTAAAGAATCATACTCAGTTTTTAACCGAGTTAAAAGAAATAGATCATGAATTGTTTATTCCTCTTCAAATTAATGATATTGGAAGGGTAAAACATGCAAAACTTGCCCTTAATAGAGAGCATAGTTACATTAGTAGTTGCTTATTAAGACAATTGGAGAATCCAATGATAATTAGGAATCTTCCACCTTATGATCAGAGGGTGCATGATATTGATGGTGATGTTACAGACGTAGCTGTTGTAGCTAAATGCTTGTTGTCTGTCTCTCTTGGAAATAAGACTGCCAGACATTTATTTTTGGTTTTGGATGAGCCAAAATATCAAATGTATATTGGAAATGATTTGTTACATCGCTTTGCTGTTCAAATTGATTTTAATAACCATATTTTATGGTCAAGATTAAAGAGTAACCCTCTAAACTATATGGATGACATAAAGGTTTTGAGATCTGCTCAACAATTGCCATATGCAATGATTGTACAAGTTCAAAATAATGTAACTATTCCAGGGGGTGGAAATCAATATCCCCTTTCTCTAGAGGTTAAAAGGGGGCAAGAAATTCAAGGCTCTGATGCTCTGATAAATATATGTCAGAAGATCCAACAATTGGGCATAACTGTTACTCATATGCCATTGGTCAATATTCACCAGATGCCATTTACCATTTTAGTAAATAATGTGATGCCCCATAGTATATGTTTGAAGAGGAGTACTATAGTGGGGTTTGCAATAGATTCTGAGTATTTTACCTCTGATCCCACTAATTATGTTATAGGTCTTATCTCTGATGGATATTTAACAGAAGAGCAGATAGTGGAGAAATGTTTCCATTCCCAACCTGATGGATTGTTCACAGTGCAATCTGTATACCCTTTCAAGGAAAAGGAAGGTATATGTAAGATTACGGAATCTGAGATTATCTTTGATCAAAAGCTCTCTGATGATGAATCAGAAGGGTATGTAAAGGAAGAGAAGAAGAGGGTCAATATGATTACAAAGAACCTATCCATACAGCTCGAAGAGACATATGAGATAGGTAAACCTGAAATTTTTCCTGGATTTAATGAAATGGTGGAGGAACAGATTTCTTTGGCAGATGGGTGTTCTAATGAAAGGGAATGCCAACAATTAAGAGAAATCTTAATGGAATTTCAGGAGATATTTGCCAAAGATTCTTATGACTGTGGTTCAACAGATCTACATACTCTTAGAGTTCCAACTAATCCTAAAGCACCTCCAGTATATGTGAGACAATATCATTTGCCATTGGCCTCCTATGAATCTTTAGCAGATATTATTAAGAACTTGGAATCGAGAGGTATTATTAAACCAATACATATTCCCTTTAATACTCCTATTTTGGGAGTGTTGAAACCAAATGGGCAATGGAGGTTGTGTGCGGACTTGAGACAGCTTAATAAGCGTGTGCCTATGTCAGGATGGCCAGTCCCATACATAGATCAATGTCTTGCACAGATACAAGGTTCTAAAATTTTTACGACCTTAGACTGTGCGCAAGGTTATTGGACTGTCAAGGTGTGTGAGGAGGACCAACCTAAACTTGCATTTTCATTTGGTGGAGAACAGTTTACCTGGGTCAGGATGCCTTTTGGATATATTAATTCGGGACAGGAATTTGGTATTTTTATGCATAAGGCTATGCCTGATGCTGCTGAAAGGGGGACATTATGCTATGTGGATGATATATTAATCAAAAGCTCTACTTTTGATGAACACTTGGAAGAAGTCAGGCATGTACTTAATCAATTGAAAAGGGCAGGTGTAAAACTCTCAATTCAAAAAGCTCAATGGTGTAGAACTAAGGTGAATTTCCTTGGTCATGAAATAACTTCTGATGGTTTGAATCCCCAGAAAAAGAAAGTTGAAGCTTTATTGAAAACAAAGAGTCCAACAAGTATTAAAGAACTAAGATCCTTCCTAGGTATAACAAATTACTCTAGGAAATTTATTGACAACTATGCTGAAATTACTAAACTTTTGATTAGGCTATTAAAGAAAGGGGAGCCTTGGACTTGGACAGTAGAACAAGACCAGGCAGTTCAAAAGTTAAAGCTAAGACTTACTCAAGCCCCTTGTTTAGCCTATCCAGTAAAGGGAGATCCATTTTACTTGGAGACAGGATATACGGATCTTACCTTGAGTGCAGTTCTTTATCAGCAACATGATAAACAGAATAAGATCATTGCATATGCAAGCAAAGCCTTATCTCCAGTGGAGATCAAATTTAATGATTGTGAAAAAGCATTGTTTGCAACAGTTTGGGTCTTACAATATTTTCGGAGTTATATCCAAGGAGAAAAAAATATTGTGGAAACTGCTCATCAGTCTTTACAGTATTTACAGAGTAATAAAATAAAGGCAGGAAATCTATCTAACAGTCGCATTACATCCTGGACCTTGTCTTTGCAGGGTTGGCCTTTGGAGGTTCATTATGCACAGAATAAGAAAAATTATGTTGCACAAGGACTAGCTGAACTTCATGATTGCTCTGAACAGGATATAAAGGAGGAAATTTGTGAGGATGATTATATGGATGATTACATATTCTCACGACATAAGGTTTATGAGGAAATGTATTGTCAACCACTACCTAAGGTATATGTTGATGGTTGTGCTTTTCATACCACTGAAAATGGTGAAAAGAAACTTGTAGCTGGAGCAGGTATTGTGTGGGGTAGTGATTATCACATACAACCTGTTGGTTATTGTTTGGGCCCAAAAAGTAGCCAAATGGCTGAATTAAGCGCTGTGTATAAGGCCATTCAGATGGCAGTAAATCAGGGATTTAAAGAATTTGCTATCATTACAGATTCAGATTATGTCCGTAACAGTTTTGTTGAATACCTTCCTGTGTGGAAGCTTATAGGATGATGAGAGCCCGTAACAAGCCAGTTAAACATGGAAAGATGATACTTGCAATTGATGATATTGTTATCTCTAATGACTTGATTGTATTTTGGAAGAAGACAAAGGGTTATTCAAAGATGCATGGTATTGACAAGGAAGGAAATGATTTAGCTGATACAATGGCTAAACAAGGTGCCCTAGAGGGGGGAAATGTTTGACATTGAACACCTTCTTGGTGCATGTCAAATCGCAGTAGTAACCCGTCAGCAAATAAAGAAGGATCAAGAACTATCTGTAGTGCAATGGAGTCAGGATGCACCTAACGAGGATTTGATTACCAGTCAGAAAGAGGATCCTGTTGTGGGTAAATTTTACCTTTTTAAGGAGAATCCTATAGTGTATCCAATCCAGGAGAAAGATTGCACTGAAAATGAGGACCTTAGGATCTTATATAAGTATAAGTCTAAATTTAGTCTTAAAGATGGTTTGTTAGTTCGGACAACTAATAATGGATCTACACAGTGGGTTGTTCCTACTTCTTTTAGAGGTCTTATGCTGCAGCATGCCCATGATGCACCAACATCAGGTCATCGTGGGGAGAGAATTACTTATGAAGTATTGCGTGATTATGCATATTGGCCACATATGCTGAAAGATGTTCAGACTTATTGTCAGGGGTGTTTGGTTTGTCCACAGTTTCAACCAAATTCTCCAACCCACAGGGCACCTTTACAAAAAAGAGGTATGTCTCTCCCATGGTCTGATCTACAAATTGACTTTGTAGGACCACTTACAAAGACATCACCGGGCAATCAATACATGTTAACCGTTACATGTATGTTTACCAAATGGGTGGAGTGTCTTCCATCCCCTAATTGTAGGTCTGAAACAGCTGCTGCTTTATTAATCAATCATGTTTTCTCTAGGTTTGGACTTCCTCAGAGTATTGAGTCTGATAGAGGTATTCATTTCACAAGTGAAGTGATGAGAAGAATGTGGTCTATTCTGGGTGTGAAAAAGAAATTACATATTTCCTACCATGCTGCCTCGAGTGGTGGATTTGAACGGTATAATCAGTCAGTTGTAAATATCCTGAAAAAGTTTGTGAAGGAATCAGGGAAAGATTGGGATATTAAGTTGCCTTTGGTGTTGATGGCTATTAGATCCACTCCTAGTACTGCGCCAAAAATGTCTCCTTTTGAACTAATGACAGGTAGAAGGATGGTACTTCCACAGCATTTGTTGTATCGTACTCAGGATCAGAGTTTGATCAATGCAACAACAACCTATCAATATGTTGAGAATTTAAGAAAGCATTTGCAACAAGCATTTGCTTTTGCTCAGAAAAATCTTGAGAAAGCCGCAATATGTGCTAAAACATATTATGACATGAAAACCACAAAGAAAGAATATGAGGTAAATGATAAAGTTTATCTTTACAATTTTCTTAGAAATCAAGTTAGAGAGAAGAAGTTTCTCCCATCATGGAAAGGGCCGTATGTCATTATTGACAAACTTTCACCTGTGGCATACAAGATTTTGATTCCCACAAGTGGGAAGTCAATAGAAAAGTGGGTGCACATTAACCAATTGCGTGCTTGTCACCCTAGGTCAAAGTTAAAACTAGAGGGGGAGAATAATCCATATATAGAAGAATAATCACTATGATTATTAAAATGGTTTCTTTAGGATAAAGGTGTATATTTTGTACTGAATATGTTTTTTTTCCCCCTATTACAGATAAATATCACCTTCCAGTTGGGTTTGGATTGATGAGATCCAGGATGTTGGCAGTCATCTGGACCATCCTGTTCCTGTGCCAGGGTGTCTTGGTTGAGATTCATGTACAACCTGTGATAGAACCTGGTCCATCTTCTGGGATCATGCTTGAGGAATTCCCCGGTTTCCTGATTACCAACCGGAAAGTTTTCTCCCAAAAGATATTCATCAGTCTGGATCCTGAGGTTACTATTGCAAAATATTTTGATGTTTCCAAGGTTGAATTACCAGAAATTAAATCTTGGTATCAAGAACATGTTAAAAGGATCCAGTCTACTACTAAGGAAATGTTGGGGCAGTTGCAGAAGTCTTTTCCTGGTGGATCTTACAATGTACAATCACGTACCAAACGTTCACCTGGAGTTATTGCTGGACTAGTTGCGACATCCGTCATCGGTTTTTCAGCTGTTACTGCCGCGGCTGTGTCTAATTCAATTTCCATCAGTAATTTGAATCATGAAATGTCAATTTTTCGTGAACAGATGGCAACCATGATGGAGGTTTTAAAGAAACAAAAGGAGTGTTTGTCAGATATGATGGAGATCGTTAATGATACTGTTGTGACCACTAATTTGCATTCAGGTCTTTCCATCCGAGCGATAAAGGTCCAATATAAACATGAACTAATTCAGAATGAACTGTTAAGTTTTTTGGACCCAGTGGTGTATTTTACAGGAAATTGGTTACGAGAGATCCAAAGTGGAATTGAGAGTCTTGTTGAGGGACGTATTCCATTATATTTTGTCAACAAGGACATTATAAAAACAATGCTCTTAAGAGCTTATGGAAAGGATGTTGATGAAATGCAAATAAACATTGCTTTTGATGCTGGTTCTGCTTTGCCACTCTACATTGATCCCCAAAACATGGAACTTTGTTTTCTAATAAAAGTGCCACATATGTCATTTAATGATATTTATCAATTGAAAGTTGTACATAATGTGGGTACTTGGAAAAATAATATACATGTACAAATCCAAACCCCAAGTGTGGTGGCATATCAATCCTGTACATCTAGTCCGTATTTGGTTCCCAAACTTGAAACTTGTGTTAAGTTTAAGGATCATAATTATTTATGCCCTGGTAAACCTTTCTTAAATGATGCTTCAAAGGCACTATGTGGTGTCAGGTTTATGTCACAGGTTCAGGAACAATGTGAAGTGACTATGACTAAGACTGATGACTTGGCTCAAACTAGAGCTGTGTTGGTAAAAGATAAGTGATTAGTGAGTACAAATCTCAAGAATATGACTGTTACTTACATAATGCATGGTGGGGTTTATACAATACCAATACCCTATAATGTGATGCTCATACAGGTACCTAAAGATCACCTTGTTACCATTGGTGATATTACTCTTTTTTATATTGAATCTTCAGTATTAGATGGTGAAGTAGAAGTGGTAGATGCCTTCCAAGGTCGTGAGATTCCTATAGATGCTGAGTTAATGTATCTCCTTAATAATAAACCTAATCATACTGTAAAGATGAACATCCGCAAGGATGACTTAACTATTTCTGATTTCATGTATCCTACATTTAGTGGCTGGATGTCTACTTTTAACATTTGGAACCAGAAGATAGGTGCAATTATATCCATTTTTTATATATTTATTGTAATTTGGAATTGTGGATTAACGATTCTATGGTATAAGAATTTCAAGAGGGGAAGATACCCTCCTCCTCTTAGTCTTCGGATGGTTGACCATAATAATCGCCCATATAAGACAGTGATCTAGACTAATCTCATCCATCCTAGGCGGGGTAAGATAGTCTAGATGAGGGGGAATATGTCATGAATTTTTCATGACAGAACAGACTCCATGTTATTTTCTTGTTTTAAGCTTAACCAGGGCTCAGCTATTATTACATTGAATTTTGTTTTCCTCAGTCTTGCTGACTGAGAAGTTTCATATCAATATGTTTTCCATTATTCAAGGTAGTTTACTTGCTTAGACCCCAGCTAGTCGCTTATTTCTGTAAATAAGTGCAGTTTATAACCTTGATTGTAGTTTAGGAATGTTGGGGTAAACATAAATATAATAAGTATTTTTCTAATATTTTTACCCTATATGCGAGAGCCATCTACTGTTAGAACAATAATATTTCATCTAATTAATTTTATGTTAATTAATGATGAAAATATTATAATTAATGACTCCTTCTAGATGAGAGAATGGGAATATATAGGGTCTAGCCCAATGGGAGGGGGTCGGTTTTCCTGGGTTTTTTGAACTGGTCACATAATTTATGGAGTTGGTAATTTGCTAATCAACTACAGAGGTCCGAGATTATTGGATTATAACTGCTGAGGCTAGTTTAGCCTATTCGGACAGACCTACGACCTGACAGTTTGATTCCTGTCTGCAAAGGGGGAATTTATTTACTTTGGTGATGTATGAAAGAAAGTCACTTTAGATGTTAATATCATTAAGATTTACATTTTACATTTATGTAAAATACCTTTTTCTATTTAATCAGGTAAATTAATTAATTGTTTTATAGCTTTGTGTTTTCTTTATAAAAATTCCTACCACCTGGTCTTATTTGTCGACAACAACACCGGGTGAATCAGGAATTAGGATAGATTATCATCTGACGGTTTGTCATAATTATTGATCTACCTGATTCTCCGCAATTACCTTAGAGGGTTATAATGAAATATTTGGTTCCTATCATCATGCCAATGTTTGTGTTATTTTGAAAATATGACTTAATCATCTTTATAGTTTAATCTCTGTATTATTCTGTTTTCCTTGCTATTTGGAGTTATGTTATCGTGTTAGTGATTATTATAGAACTGTAGTTTATATCTCTGTAATATTTTGATTGCTTAAGTTTCTATTAAATGCTAATTATTAATAACAAAATACTTTAATAAAGCTAATTTTTGTTATTCATCTGGTGTCGGTATAATTAATAGACTGATAGCAACTAAAAGGATTCAGATTTGTTTATTACCTTTTATAACTTATAGAAAAATGTGTCATTTAAAATTGCACCATTTCACATAATATACTTTTATAGATAAAGGTAATATTCATAACAAAGCACTTGCCTTGGAGTCATGGCTTTTCTATCAGGAATGGTACCACAATTTGGATTACCTAGAACTGCTGGAAAGTGGAACTTTACATCTAGTGGACTTAATATCCAAGGATGTTGGCCCAGGAGGTGTGGATGAGACAGTGGTCTCCACACCTGGAGTGCAGTGATGAAGGGAAGTTGGCCCAGATACCTAACCCCCTGGCATGGAGACCCCAATCACCCCGTTATCTCCCCAGCAGGCCCCAGAGATTGTGGATCTAATTGACTTTTCCTCTGACGTGTCAGATGTGAACTACCCAGCAGAAGAGCAAGCAACAGGGCAGAGTGCTGTTGGCCTCTGCCCACCCCTACCCGGTTCCCCAGAAAATAGGAATGACAGCCTCACGCTGGCAGAGGGACCAGAGGAGCATGCAGCAATATCAGTGGAGAAGGTGGCATCGGGACTGAGAGATGTTGGTCTCTCTACACAAGCAATGGGGGATTTCTATCCAGTACAAGTGTATGTGACTACAGTCTCCACCTGGATGCCCCAGGGATACTGGGCAGGGGGTACATGGGCTTACGAATACCCAGAGACTGCATGGAAATATGGAATTTTATATGCTGGACACCCCATGTACTTTTTTTTTTTTAATTACTTTTTATTGAGGTTAAAAGCATAATACATCATAATCGAAGCATATCAAATAATATATAAATACAAATGAAAGGAATCATAACATACATTTCTTTGAGATTACAAAGTCGTAACTAGAGCCTCACAGAGGAATCCAGACATACAAAGAATATACTTAACCTCATATTTTCTAGTTTTTTTTTTACTATAAAATATAAAACTTATTTTGTAGCATGCAAGACGCACAATACCTGAAATGGTGGATTAGTTAAAGAAAGAAAAATCATATCGCTGGTCTTGCTGCAAATAATACACAATCATATCTATTACATCAATGAAATAAAAATTATAAATGCAGTTTTTTTTCAAGGGAAACGGCAAAAAACACTCTGGACATAAACACAGATGCCAGAGTGTATTGGTGGATGGGGGGAGTATAAAGTGGCAATATAGGTAAGGAGCTTGGAACTCTAACCAAGTGACTAATATGAGTTACTGTGGAGGGTCTAGATGTTAATACTATAAAATAAGTATACTGCTAAAACAAACAAATAAAGTACAGTGCATTGCCTCGGCCGCTGGCTACCCCTTTGCATTGACCATAGAAGAAGCAGTATTATTACTAAACAATAACCTGGTTCTGAGTTTATTAGCTACCTTAATCCACTATGGTCTTTGCAACCCAAACATAGCAAGGAACACAACACATGTCGATGTCCTGCAAGGTAGATATATTCATATTTGGAATTCTTTATAAACTAGCCAAGACTCCCCGCCAGTGGTATGATTTGGGATTTAACTAGTAAAAATAATTGTTATTTCTTGAGCCAGCTAAATGTAACGTTTTTACCCAGGATCATATAACATAAATGAGACCTCTCAGTGCAGAATGGCAAGATGAGGTCCCTCAGGTGCTTACAATACCTATGCTCCTGCCATCTAGCACTATGAGGAACCACATAGTGATAGTTATGGGTAAATGGTATTTTAATGCAATATCTACTAACACAGAAAGATATGCTAACAGTGGAACCATTGAATAAGTGAGCACTATGAGCATACTAAAGTAATTCCATGAAAGAGCTTGAATCTGGTACTGCTTCTATAAGGATTAACTAAAATGCCTCCCTCTCATAGACTTAAGTCCTGCCTTCTGGGTACGGGCCCTATACCCATTGACAGGTGAGTTAAACCAGGTATCAATAGTAATGAGGGATTAAAGTGCAAATCAATTGATCAATCCCTGTTATACTACAGGCGGAGATATTGTACCATAAGCTCATTTGTGTGTTTCAATAAAAAGGTAATAGTAATGCTCAAGTTATGAGTGTAAATTATCACCCTGTATAGACAAACAGGGGCTGCCAAAGATTCATAGTGGAATACCCCATAAGGGGATTGTGATAATAAAATAGAGAATATCATCTGAGTGGTACATATATACTTTGAATGTATGGGAGAGACATAATGACATGCGGAACATTGCAGTACAACTTTTATATTCCAATACAATACTTATTATAAAGACAATGTTGAAGTCAATGATAGACAACTATTAGTATAAAGCTATACCCAGGAAAATATCTCTGCGTTGCTATAAGCATCATTCATATTAGCCATACTATCACCGCACAGTAGGTAAACATGTGTTTATATGCAAACTTGAATAACATGCCTATATAAAAAACCAACACAAGAAATTTCAAGTCTACTCATTAACATGTACAATTGAATAATAATAACAATTTGAAACAGTCATAAGCAGCCCATAAATTATTGGCTATTAAAATAGTAACTAAGCATGAAATAAGGAGGCTAAATTAAATAAAACCCACAGCCTAACTATAACATAAGAATAAAGTGTACACACAATGTTACCCAAATAGAACCTGAGAATGTAATAAAATTGTAATCATGAACATCTATACCAATCATACAAATTGTAACCCCCAGTTCAGCTGTAATATAAAGTCTCTCGAGTGATCGACTATTGGGAGTGAAATAAATGTCCAGCATAGTAAATAAAGGCAATTGCCCAAATCCACATTAATTCACAATGCATACCCTTTATTTAAAGTCCAAGCAGCTCCAATCAGTCACAAATACAAGGACCCATTTACTTTTAGATAGATTCCAAGACGACTGAGAGCCACGGCTGATGATCTTAGGTTTTAACCTACTCCGGAATGGCTCTGACAATGCACTGCAGCCAGCAGAAACACAGGACCTGATAAAACGTGGGGCACCTTAACTAGCCACTCAGCAAGCGATTCCAGGGGGTAGTCCAAGTTAGGGCGATCTTTCACTGGAACAGAGTATAACAAGTTTAGAGATTTGCTGTTACTACACAATTACTCTCAATGGTAAGCTTGCCTGTCCCCAGATATTGTGTGCTCTCAATCACTGTGGCAGCTGGGGAGAAGACAGTAGCTTGTATAACAGCGACTTCATCGTGTGAAGCTACACTAAAATCTGCAGGTCCTTCTGTACCGTACAGGGAGTATATTGTCACCTTAGGCTGCCAGAGTACAGAGTTCTCAATATACTTGTGCTCATCTTCTTTATCAATATAGTTGCGCACAACATGGTGTAATTTCTCCCTGCCACAGTATGCAGTGTCATCTGCTTGTTGAAGATATCCATTATAGCCGCCCGCACTCTGGGGAACATATGCATCTGCGCATGTGCTATAAAGAGTGTCAACCTCAGAGATTTCATAGCCGTGATCTAGAGGCCGGTTAGCTCCTTGTGTATACATGTTGTTGTTGCCTGCTGTATCCCCATATGACCTGCACAATGCCAGCGCCAGGCCGGAAAAATGAGCCGCAAGGAGATGCGCCAGCTCTGATTCCCAATCCTCTGAGGCCTCCATTGTGGTTAGGTTTCTGTTACAAACTCAGGTCCAAAAACCGCCAATCAATCCCCTGGGGTATTCAGTGACTCTGGGTGCTGTAGGAATCCTTTTTTAGTGCATAAAATATTTTTTCCTAAAGTCAAAGCTGCCTTTTAATCTATTTGTTGTCAGGAGCTCTTTACATGTACGTCTTTCTTCATTGATAGCTGGCTCTGCCCCCCCCCCCCCCACCCCATGTACTTTAATAACTCAGTCTTATGTCCATGTCACCCTGTATCCATAGATACAGATACAAGGTGTGAGTGCCCATTGTGGGAGCAATTGTGACTCTATAAACCAAGTGGGCATTAAGGACTTAATATTTAATAGCTGTTTTTAATGTTTTCCAATTAGAGGTGTTTTTTTGTTTGTTTTTTAATTTATTTTATTGATAATCTATTTCAGGGTACAGAAAAAAAATTAAAAGAGTGTTAACACAATATTAACATACTTGGGAATGAAATACAAATCAGACTTAAAACAAAAAACAAAAACAAAAAGGATACCGAAAAAAATATACCTCAAAGATTTTAGCATGGATAGCATAGCTATACATAAGCCATAATCTGTCTTGTCCATTATAGGCCACCAAGCGTTTACCACTGACCCTAAAACAACATTATTCAGACTATTATATCTTTTTAATCAACATATCGCCCCTAGTTATCAAGCCGTCAACCTCAAATACGCTGGAATTCCGCAGCGTATTTGTGGCGAGGCTGATTCGCCTTAGTTATCAAGCCCTAGACACCGGCAAAAGTAGAATATAGTGACGTAAGTTTCGATCCGCCGGACTCAGTCCGACACAGATCGATTCTTACGTCACTACAGATGTTCCAAACACAAGTTCGGCACAATCTGACTACTTTTGCTAGTTATCAAAAAACTAGCAGGTACGCTCTGCACTTTTCCGGCCCAGCGTACCTGGTTTTCAAACCGCCGCCCTGGAGGCGGCGGATCCCATAGGAATCAATGGGAGTCTGACCAAAGCGAAAGTTCATGTTCGCTGCTGCCAGACATCCCATTGATTCCTATGGGAGATGTCTACACCTAACACCCTAACATGTACCCCGAGTCTAAAAACCCCTAATCTGTCCCCCCCCTACACCGCCGCAACTAAATAAATGTATTACCCCATAAACCGCCGCTCCCGGAGCTCACCGCCACTCTAATAAACTGATTAACCCCTAAACCGCCACTCCCGGAGCCCAGCGCCACTCTAATAAATATGTTAACCCCTAAACTGCCGCTCCAGGTCCCCGCTGCAACTGTAATATATGTATTAACCCCTAAACTGCCGCTCCCAGACCCCGCCGCCACCTATATTAAACTTATTAACCCCTAATCTGCCCCCCCTACACCGCCGCCACCTATAATAAATTTATTAACCCCTATCCTGCCCCCCCTACACCGCCGCCACTGTAATAAAATTATTAACCCCTAAACCTAAGTCTAACACTAACCCTAACACCCCCCTAACTTAAATATTAATTAAATAAATCTAAATAATATTTCTCTTATTAACTAAATTAATCCTATTTAAAACTAAATACTTACCTTTAAAATAAACCCTAATATAGCTACAATATAAATAATAATTATACTGTAGCTATCTTAGGATGTATTTTTATTTTACAGGCAACTTTCAATTTATTTTAACTAGGTACAATAGCTATTAAATAGTTATTAACTATTTAATAGCTATCTAGTTAAAATAAAGAGAAATTTACCTGTAAAATAAAAACTAACCTAAGTCACAATTACACCTAACACTACACTATACTTTAATAAATTATTCCTATTTAAAACTAAATAATTACCTGTAAAATAAACCCTAAGATAGCTACAATGTAATTAATAATTACATTGTAGCTATTTTAGGATTTATATTTATTTTACAGGTAACTTTGTATTTATTTTAGCTAGTTAGAATAGTTATTAAATAGTTAATAACTATTTAATAACTACCTAGCTAAAAGAAATACAAAATTACCTGTAAAATAAATCCTGACCTAAGTTACAATTAAACCTAACACTACACTATCATTAAATTAATTAAATAAGACCTAGATTTGGAGTTTGGCGGTAGCCGTGAAAACCAGCGTTAGAGGCTCCTAACGCTGGTTTTAGGCTACCGCCGGTATTTGGAGTCACTCAAAATAGGGTCTAACGCTCACTTTTCAGCCGCGACTTTTCCATACCGCAGATCCCCTTACGTCAATTGCGTATCCTATCTTTTCAATGGGATTTTTCTAACTCCGGTATTTAGAGTCGTTTCTGAAGTGAGCGTTAGACATCTAACGACAAAACTCCAGCCGCAGGAAAAAAGTCAGTAGTTAAGAGCTTTCTGGGCTAACGCCGGTTTCTAAAGCTCTTAACTACTGTACTCTAAAGTACACTAACACCCATAAACTACCTATGTACCCCTAAACCGAGGTCCCCCCACATCGCCGACACTCGAATATTTTTTTTTAACCCCTAATCTGCCGACCGCCACCTACGTTATACTTATGTACCCCTAATCTGCTGCCCCTAACACCGCCGACCCCTGTATTATATTTATTAACCCCTAATCTGCCCCCACAACGTCGCCGCCAGCTACCTACAATAATTAACCCCTAATCTGCCGACCGCAAAGCGCCGCCACCTACATTATAGCTATGTACCCCTAATCTGCTGCCCCTAACACCGCCAACCCCTATATTATATTTATTAACCCCTAATCTGCCCCCCTCAACGTCGCCTCCACCTGCCTACACTTATTAACCCCTAATCTGCCGAGCGGACCGCACCGCTACTATAATAAAGTTATTAACCCCTAATCCGCCTCACTAACCCTATAATAAATAGTATTAACCCCTAATCTGCCCTCCCTAACATCGCCGACACCTAACTTCAATTATTAACCCCTAATCTGCCGACCGGAGCTCACTGCTATTCTAATAAATGGATTAACCCCTAAAGCTAAGTCTAACCCTAACACTAACACCCCCCTAAATTAAATATAATTTTAATCTAACAAAATTAATTAACTCTTATAAAATAAATTATTCCTATTTAAAGCTAAATACTTACCTGTAAAATAAACCCTAATATAGCTACAATATAAATTATAATTACATTGTAGCTATTTTAGGATTAATATTTATTTTACAGGCAACTTTGTAATTATTTTAACCAGGTACAATAGCTATTAAATAGTTAAGAACTATTTAATAGTTACCTAGTTAAAATAATAACAAAATTACCTGTAAAATAAATCCTAACCTAAGTTACAATTAAACCTAACACTAGACTATCATTAAATTAATTAAATAAAATACCTACAATTACCTACAATTAAACCTAACACTACACTATCAATAAATTAATTAAATACAATACCTACAAATAAATACAAGTAAATAAACTAACTAAAGTACAAAAAATAAAAAAGAACTAAGTTACAAAAAATAAAAAAATATCTACAAACATAAGAAAAATATTACAACAATTTTAAACTAATTACACCTACTCTAAGCCCCCTAATAAAACAACAAAGCCCCCCAAAATAAAAAATGCCCTACCCTATTCTAAATTACTAAAGTTAAAAGCTCTTTTACCTTACCAGCCCTGAACAGGGCCCTTTGCGGGGCATGCCCCAAGAAGTTCAGCTCTTTTGCCTGTAAAAAAAAAACATACAATACCCCCCCCCCAACATTACAACCCACCACCCACATACCCCTAATCTAACCCAAACCCCCCTTAAATAAACCTAACACTAAGCCCCTGAAGATCTTCCTACCTTATCTTCACCTCACCAGGTATCACGGATCCGTCCTGGCTCCAAAATCTTCATCCAAGCCCAAGCGGGGGCTAGACATCCATCATCCGACGGCTGAAGAAGTCCAGAAGAGGGTCCAAAGTCTTCATCCTATCCGGGAAGAAGAGTAGATCCGGACCGGCAACCATCATCTTCCAAGCGGCATCTTCTATCTTCATCCGATGAGGACCGGCTCCATCCTGAAGACCTCCACCGCGGACCCATCTTCATCCGGCGACGTCCAACTGAAGAATGACGGTTCCTTTAAGGGACGTCATCCAAGATGGCGTCCCTCGAATTCCGATTGGCTGATAGGATTCTATCAGCCAATCGGAATTAAGGTAGGAATATTCTGATTGGCTGATGGAATCAGCCAATCAGAATCAAGTTCAATCCGATTGGCTGATCCAATCAGCCAATCAGATTGAGCTCGCATTCTATTGGCTGATCGGAACAGCCAATAGAATGCAAGCTCAATCTGATTTGCTGATTGGATCAGCCAATCGGATTGAACTTGATTCTGATTGGCTGATTCCATCAGCCAATCAGAATATTCCTACCTTAATTCCGATTGGCTGATAGAATCCTATCAGCCAATCGGAATTCGAGGGACGCCATCTTGGATGACGTCCCTTAAAGGAACCGTCATTCTTCAGTTGGACGTCGCCGGAAGAAGATGGGTCCGCGGTGGAGGTCTTCAGGATGGAGCCGGTCGTCATCGGATGAAGATAGAAGATGCCGCTTGGATCAAGATGGTTGCCGGTCCGGATCGCCTCTTCTTCCTGGATAGGATGAAGACTTTGGAGCCTCTTCTGGACCTCTTCAGCCACCGGATGATGGATCGCCAACCCCCGCTTGGGTTGGATGAAGATTTTGGAGCCAGGACGGATCGGTGATACCTGGTGAGGTGAAGACAAGGTAGGATGATCTTCAGGGGCTTAGTGTTAGGTTTATTTAAGGGGGGTTTGGGTTAGATTAGGGGTATGTGGGTGGTGGGTTGTAATGTTGGGGGGGGGTATTGTATGTTTTTTTTTTACAGGCAAAAGAGCTGAACTTCTTGGGGCATGCCCCGCAAAGGGCCCTGTTCAGGGCTGGTAAGGTAAAAGAGCTTTGAACTTTAGTAATTTAGAATAGGGTAGGGCATTTTTTATTTTGGGGGGCTTTGTTGTTTTATTAGGGGGCTTAGAGTAGGTGTAATTAGTTTAAAATTGTTGTAATATTTTTCTTATGTTTGTAGATATTTTTTTATTTTTTGTAACTTAGTTCTTTTTTATTTTTTGTACTTTAGTTAGTTTATTTCATTGTAGTTATTTGTAGATATTGTATTTAATTAATGTATTGATAGTGTAGTGTTAGGTTTAATTGTAGGTAATTGTAGGTATTTTATTTAATTAATTTAATGATAGTATAGTGTTAGGTTTAATTGTAACTTAGGTTAGGATTTATTTTACAGGTAATTTTGTAATTATTTTAACTAGGTAACTATTAAATAGTTCTTAACTATTTAATAGCTATTGTACCTGGTTAAAATAATTACAAAGTTGCCTGTAAAATAAATATTAATCCTAAAATAGCTACAATGTAATTATAATTTATATTGTAGCTATATTAGGGTTTATTTTACAGGTAAGTATTTAGCTTTAAATAGGAATAATTTATTTAATAAGAGTTAATTAATTTCGTTAGATTAAAATTATATTTAACTTAGGGGGGTGTTAGTGTTAGGGTTAGATTTAGCTTTAGGGGTTAATCCTTTATTAGAATAGCGGTGAGCTCCGGTCGGCAGATTAGGGGTTAATAATTGAAGTTAGGTGTCGGCGATGTTAGGGAGGGCAGATTAGGGGTTAATACTATTTATTATAGGGTTAGTGAGGCGGATTAGGGGTTAATAACTTTATTATAGTAGCGCTCAGGTCCGCTCGGCAGATTAGGGGTTAATAAGTGTAGGCAGGTGGAGACGACGTTGTGGGGGGCAGATTAGGGGTTAATAAATATAATATAGGGGTCGGCGGTGTTAGGGGCAGCAGATTAGGGGTACATAGGGATAATGTAAGTAGCGGCGGTTTACGGAGCGGCAGATTAGGGGTTAATAATAATATGCAGGGGTCAGCGATAGCGGGGGCGGCAGATTAGGGGTTAATAAGTGTAAGGTTAGGGGTGTTTAGACTCGGGGTACATGTTAGAGTGTTAAGTGCAGACGTAGGAAGGGTTACCGCATAGCAAACAATGGGGCTGCGTTAGGAGCTGAACGCAGCTTTTTTGCAGGTGTTTGGTTTTTTTTCAGCTCAAACAGCTCCATTGTTTCCTATGGGGGAATCGTGCACGAGCACGTTTTTGAGGCTGGCCGCTTGCGTAAGCAACTCTGGTATCGAGAGTTGAAGCTGCGTTAAAAATGCTCTACGCTCCTTTTTTGGAGCCTAACGCAGCCATTCTGTGGACTCTCAATACCAGAGTTATTTTTATGGTGCGGCCAGAAAAAAGCCGGCGTTAGATTTTTGGGTCGTTACCGACAAAACTCCAAATCTAGCCATTAATTAGCTACAAATAACTACAATTAAATTCAATTAAATAAACTAACTAAAGTACAAAAAATAAAAAAAGCTAAGTTACAAAAAATAAAAAAAATAAGTTACAAACATTTCAAAAATATTACAACAATTTTAAGCTACTTACACCTAATCTAAGCCCCCTAATAAAATAATAAAGCCCCCCAAAATAAAAAAATTCCCTACCCTATTCTACATTAAAAAGTTACCAGCTCTTTTACCTTACCAGCCCTTAAAATGGCCTTTTGCGGGGCATTCCCCAAAGAAAACAGCTCTTTTGCCTGTAAAATAAAAATACAACCCCTCCCCCAACATTAAAACTCACCACCCACATACCCCTAATCTAACCCAAACCCCCCTTAAATAAACCTAACACTACCCCCCTGAAGATCATCCTACCTTGAGCCGTCTTCAGCCAGCCGACCACCGATGGAACCGAAGAGGAGATCCGGAGCGGCAGAAGTCATCATCCAGGCGGCGCTGAAGAAGTCTTCCATCCGATTGAAGTCATCATCCAGGCAGCGCTGAAGAGGTCTTCCATCCGATTGAAGTCTTCACCCAAGCGGCGTCTTCAATCTTCATCCATCCGGAGCGGAGCGTAGCCATCTTCAGACAAGCCGACGCGGAGCCATCCTCTTCATCCCGACGACTAACGACGAATGAAGGTTCCTTTAAGGGACGTCATCCAAGATGGCGCCCCTTCAATTCCGATTGGCTGATACGATTCTATCAGCCAATCGGAATTAAGGTAGGAAAAATCTGATTGGCTGATTGAATCAGCCAATCAGATTGAAGTTCAATCCGATTGGCTGATCCAATCAGCCAATCAGATTGAGCTCACATTCTATTGGCTGATCGGAACAGCTATCTTAGGGTTTATTTTATAGGTAAGTATTTAGTTTTAAATAGGATTAATTTAGTTAATAAGAGAAATATTATTTAGATTTATTTAATTAATATTTAAGTTAGGGGGGTGTTAGGGTTAGTGTTAGACTTAGGTTTAGGGGTTAATAATTTTATTACAGTGGCGGCAGTGTAGGGGGGGCAGGATAGGGGTTAATAAATTTATTATAGGTGGCGACGGTGTAGGGGGGGCAGATTAGGGGTTAATAAGTTTAATATAGGTTGCGGCGGGGTCTGGGAGTGGCGGTTTAGGGGTTAAACTATTTATTTAGTTGCTGCCAGGTCCGGGATCCGCAGGATAGGGGTTAATACATTTATTATAGGTGGCGGCAGTATAGGGGGGGCAGGATTGGGGTTACTAGGTATATTGTAGGTGGCGGCGGTTTAGGGGTTAATACATTTATGAGTTGCGGCGGGGTCTAGGAGCGGCGTTTTAGGGGTTAATAACTTTATTTAGTTGCAGGGGGCTCCGGGGGCGCCGGTATAGGGGGTAGAACAGTGTAGTTAGTGTGGGTGCTTAGTGACAGGGGTATCAATAAAGCTGTCAAAAAGCCGAAGAGCAGCGAGATCAGATGAGTGATAACTCTCACAGTCCGCTGCTCATCGCCCCGTACTTGGTGCACGGCTTTTTGACAGGTTTTTTGATAACTTAGGCGAAATTTTTCAGGTCCGCGGCGGCGATGGTAGGCGAGCTTAGGCAGGCATATTGGGGCGGCGAAGGCAGGTAAGTAGACATGTTGATAACTAGAGGCCATCGTCTTATTTACCCCTGAATGGATACCATTTTCTGACGAACATGGGGGGGGTAAGAAAGAAGAAGAGGGGAACAAAAAAAGAAAAGGTTTCTTATTGGCACAGTAGTTCATAATATAAATATAATTATAATTCTAAATCAGCCTTCTCCCAATCTGTCTTAACTTTCAATGCGCACAACTACTATATCTAGAGGGAATCATTCCCTTGAACAACCTTTTATCATCTTCCATTTATACTGATAGGGTGTATGATTTCCTTTTCTCTTTCCAGTATCTTGTAGTGAATAGGATAATAATATAGTTCACCCTACTCCCAGTCTGTCCTAGCTATTAATAAAAAGAGGCTAGTAAATCTGTGCAAGTTTGTTTCTCAATATGGCATTTATAACATAGTCCGTTGATCTTATAATTTCCTTTTGCATTTCTAGTGTCTGAGAATAAATAAATACATCCCATTCCTTAAAGAATCTGTCAACTTCTTTAGCTTTGTCCTGTTCTATAATGCATTGTTCTACCGTCATTTGCTTAAATCTCTATCATTCAGCTATGGATGGCAATTTTTTTAAAATCCAAGGCCTAGATTTGGAGTTCGGCGGTAGCCGTGAAAACCAGCGTTAGAGGCTCCTAACGCTGGTTTTAGGCTACCGCCGGTATTTAGAGTCGTGTAGGTAAGGGTCTAACGCTCACTTTTCAGCCGCGACTTTTCCATACCGCAGATCCCCCTACGCCATTTGCGTATCCTATCTTTTCAATGGGATCTTCCTAACTCCGGTATTTAGAGTCGTTTCTGAAGTGAGCGTTAGAGCTCTAACGACAAAACTCCAGCCGCAGAAAAAAGTCAGTAGTTAAGAGCTTTCTGGGCTAACGCCGGTTCATAAAGCTCTTAACTACTGTACTCTAAAGTACACTAACACCCATAAACTACCTATGTACCCCTAAACTTAGGTCCCCCCACATCGCCGCAACTCGATTCAATTTTTTTAACCCCTAATCTGCCGACCGCCACCTACGTTATACTTATGTACCCCTAATCTGCTGCCCCTAACACCGCCGACCCCTATATTATATTTATTAACCCCTAACCTGCCCCCCACAACGTCGCCGCCAGCTACTTACAATAATTAACCCCTAATCTGCCGACCGCAAAGCGCCGCCACCTACGTTATACTTATGTACCCCTAATCTGCTGCCCCTAACACCGCCGACCCCTATATTATATTTATTAACCCCTAACCTGCCCCCCACAACGTCGCCGCCAGCTACTTACAATAATTAACCCCTAATCTGCCGACCGCAAAGCGCCGCCACCTACGTTATACTTATGTACCCCTAATCTGCTGCCCCTAACACCGCCGACCCCTATATTATATTTATTAACCCCTAACCTGCCCCCCACAACGTCGCCGCCAGCTACTTACAATAATTAACCCCTAATCTGCCGACCGCAAAGCGCCGCCACCTACGTTATCCTTATGTACCCCTAATCTGCTGCCCCTAACACCGCCGACCCCTGTATTATATTTATTAACCCCTAATCTGCCCCCCACAACGTCGCCGACACCTGCCTACACTTATTAACCCCTAATCTGCCGAGCGGACCTGAGCGCTACTATAATAAAGTTATTAACCCCTAATCCGCCTCACTAACCCTATCATAAATAGTATTAACCCCTAATCTGCCCTCCCTAACATCGCCGACACCTAACTTCAATTATTAACCCCTAATCTGACGACCGGAGCTCACCGCTATTCTAATAAATGGATTAACCCCTAAAGCTAAGTCTAACCCTAACACTAACACCCCCCTAACTTAACTATAATTTAAATCTAACGAAATAAATTAACTCTTATTAAATACATTATTCCTATTTAAAGCTAAATACTTACCTGTAAAATAAATCCTAATATAGCTACAATATAAATTATAATTACATTGTAGCTATTTTAGGATTAATATTTATTTTACAGGTAACTTTGTAATTATTTTAACCAGGTACAATAGCTATTAAATAGTTAAGAACTATTTAATAGTTACCTAGTTAAAATAATTACAAAATTACCTGTAAAATAAGTCCTAACCTAAGTTATAATTAAACCTAACACTACCCTATCAATAAATTAATTAAATAAAATACCTACAATTACCTACAATAAAACCTAACACTACACTATCAATAAATAAATTAAATACAATAGCTACAAATAACTACAATTACATAAACTAACTAAAGTACAAAAAATAAAAAAGAACTAAGTTACAAAAAATAAAAAAATATTTACAAACATAAGAAAAATATTACAACAATTTTAAACTAATTACACCTACTCTAAGCCCCCTAATAAAATAACAAACACCCCCAAAATAAAAAAATGCCCTACCCTATTCTAAATTAATAGAGTTAAAAGCTCTTTTACCTTACCAGCCCTGAACAGGGCCCTTTGCGGGGCATGCCCCAATAAAATCAGCTCTTTTGCCTGTAAAAAAAAACATACAATACCCCCCCCCCAACATTACAACCCACCACCCACATACCCCTAATCTAACCCAAACCCCCCTTAAATAAACCTAACACTAGCCCCTGAAGATCTTCCTACCTTGTCTTCACCATCCAGGTTCACCGATCCGTCCTGGCATCCGGTGCTGAAGAGGTCCAGAAGAGGCTCCAAAGTCTTCCTCCTATCCGGCAAGAAGAGGACATCCGGACCGGCAAACATCTTCTTCCAAGCGGCATCTTCAATCTTCTTCCATCCGGTGCGGAGCGGGTCCATCTTGAAGCAGCCGACGCGGATCCATCCTCTTCTTCCGGTGTCTCCCGACGAATGACGGTTCCTTTAAGGGACGTCATCCAAGATGGCGTCCCTCGAATTCCGATTGGCTGATAGGATTCTATCAGCCAATCGGAATTAAGGTAGGAATATTCTGATTGGCTGATGGGATCAGCCAATCAGAATCAAGTTCAATCCGATTGGCTGATCCAATCAGCCAATCAGATTGAGCTCGCATTCTATTGGCTGTTCCGATCAGCCAATAGAATGCGAGCTCAATCTGATTGGCTGATTGGATCGGCCAATCGGATTGAACTTGATTCTGATTGGCTGATTCCATCAGCCAATCAGAATATTCCTACCTTAATTCCGATTGGCTGATAGAATCCTATCAGCCAATCGGAATTCGAGGGACGCCATCTTGGATGACGTCCCTTAAAGGAACCGTCATTCGTCGGGAGACACCGGAAGAAGAGGATGGATCCGCGTCGGCTGCTTCAAGATGGACCCGCTCCGCACCGGATGGAAGAAGATTGAAGATGCCGCTTGGAAGAAGATGTTTGCCGGTCCGGATGTCCTCTTCTTGCCGGATAGGAGGAAGACTTTGGAGCCTCTTCTGGACCTCTTCAGCACCGGATGCCAGGACGGATCGGTGAACCTGGATGGTGAAGACAAGGTAGGAAGATCTTCAGGGGCTAGTGTTAGGTTTATTTAAGGGGGGTTTGGGTTAGATTAGGGGTATGTGGGTGGTGGGTTGTAATGTTGGGGGGGGGTATTGTATGTTTTTTTTTACAGGCAAAAGAGCTGATTTTATTGGGGCATGCCCCGCAAAGGGCCCTGTTCAGGGCTGGTAAGGTAAAAGAGCTTTTAACTCTATTAATTTAGAATAGGGTAGGGCATTTTTTTATTTTGGGGGTGTTTGTTATTTTATTAGGGGGCTTAGAGTAGGTGTAATTAGTTTAAAATTGTTGTAATATTTTTCTTATGTTTGTAAATATTTTTTTATTTTTTGTAACTTAGTTCTTTTTTATTTTTTGTACTTTAGTTAGTTTATGTAATTGTAGTTATTTGTAGCTATTGTATTTAATTTATTTATTGATAGTGTAGTGTTAGGTTTTATTGTAGGTAATTGTAGGTATTTTATTTAATTAATTTATTGATAGGGTAGTGTTAGGTTTAATTATAACTTAGGTTAGGACTTATTTTACAGGTAATTTTGTAATTATTTTAACTAGGTAACTATTAAATAGTTCTTAACTATTTAATAGCTATTGTACCTGGTTAAAATAATTACAAAGTTACCTGTAAAATAAATATTAATCCTAAAATAGCTACAATGTAATTATAATTTATATTGTAGCTATATTAGGATTTATTTTACAGGTAAGTATTTAGCTTTAAATAGGAATAATGTATTTAATAAGAGTTAATTTATTTCGTTAGATTTAAATTATATTTAAGTTAGGGGGGTGTTAGGGTTAGGGTTAGACTTAGCTTTAGGGGTTAATCCATTTATTAGAATAGCGGTGAGCTCCGGTCGTCAGATTAGGGGTTAATAATTGAAGTTAGGTGTCGGTGATGTTAGGGAGGGCAGATTAGGGGTTAATACTATTTATGATAGGGTTAGTGAGGCGGATTAGGGGTTAATAACTTTATTATAGTAGCGGTGCGGTCCGCTTGGCAGATTAGGGGTTAATAAGTGTAGGCAGGTGTCGGCGACGTTGAGGGGGGCAGATTAGGGGTTAATAAATATAATATAGGGGTCGGCGGTGTTAGGGGCAGCAGATTAGGGGTACATAGGGATAATGTAAGTTGCGGCGGTTTACGGAGCGGAAGATTAGGGGTTAATAATAATATGCAGCGGTCAGCGATAGCGGGGGCGGCAGATTAGGGGTTAATAAGTGTAAGGTTAGGGGTGTTTAGACTCGGGGTGCATGTTAGAGTGTTAGGTGCAGACGTAGGAAGTGTTTCCCCATAGGAAACAATGGGGCTGCGTTAGGAGCTGAACGCGGCTTTTTTGCAGGTGTTAGGTTTTTTTTCAGCTCAAACAGCCCCATTGTTTCCTATGGGAGAATCGTGCACGAGCACGTTTTTGAGGCTGGCCGCGTCCGTAAGCAACTCTGGTATCGAGAGTTGCATTTGCGGTAAAAATGCTCTACGCTCCTTTTTTGGAGCCTAACGCAGCATTTTTTTGAACTCTCGATACCAGAGTTAATTTTATGGTGCGGCCAGAAAAAAACCCGCGTTAACAGCCCTTTTACCGCCAAACTCCAAATCTAGGCCCAAGTTTTTAATATTAAGAACCTGGCTACTACAATGACCATTTCAATAAATATTTTATATTGGGTTCTATCTTCTAATGGAAATTGGAAAAACACTTTATTGTGTCGGATTGTTATCTCTTCTTTTAAAATTCTTGACAGCCAAAAGCTAATTTTATTCCAATATTGTCTAACATTTGTACATTCCCAAAAATAGTGCAGAATGTCAGCTCCTTCACTACCGCATTTGACATATTTATCTTTAGTTTTGCTATCCCATGTTGCCATTAGGGAGGGCGTAAGATATGTTTGATATAGTAAATCAATATGCGCTTCTCTATAGTTGTTAGAAATAAATATCTTATTAATACTACTTATACTGGTTTGTATATATTCTTCATTGCTCTCCGTTAGACCCTTAAAATGCCACTTTTTAACAACCAGTTGCAAGTTTAATTGACCCTCTTGTCGTGTTGACTCCTTATACCATTTTTTGATGGAGTATTCTCCTATATTACATATTTTAAAAATATCCATAATTGTAGACCAACTCCGATCATTACCCTGAGTTTGTAATAGCTTATTGACTAGATTTCTTAATTGTAAGTAGGCAAAGAAATCTTTGCTAGGTAGATCAAATTCAGATCTTAAATCCTCAAAGGTTTTAATCTGTGTTATATCCACATTGAAATGTATCGTTTGACTGACAAATATCAGTCCCTTTCTTTTCCATCTGTGAAACACCACAGATTTTAATGCCTCTGGGAATGGAGGGTAACTAATTATTGTTAATTGGTTGGACACTGCATAATTTACTTTGAATTTTTTACAGTATTGCTGCCAGGCTTTTATAATACCCATAAATGAACTAATATTTTTATAAGCTTTATAAGCTTTTAATGAGTAAGGTTTTACTATCTCCTCTTCTAGAGTTTTTGATGTGTAATATTTCATATCTGTCAACCATTCAGCAGCTATTTTAACCAGACAAGCTATATTGTATGTTCCTAAATCTGGAAGTGCAAGTCCTCCGTATTCTTTGGAATGTGATATTTTAAGTGATATTCACCTCCTTTTTTTCCCCATATAAAATAAATCATATTTTTATTAAAAGCTTTTATGTCTGCTTTCTTTATTAGTAAGGGCAGGTTCTGCAATTTATGTAGAATTTTAGGAAATAAGATCATTTAAATTAGGCAAATCTTGCCGGATAGAGCAAAGGGCAAATGTTTACATGCATTAATCTGGTCATGTATCTTTTGAAGTATTGGCTTGAAATTCTGCTCATACCAAAGTTTTGGGTTCTTACTTAGACTAATACCTAAATATATAGTTTGATCTATGACTTTAAAAGGACTTTTCATTATAGAATCCCTATGTTTATTTAACCACAGCAACTCTGTTTTATTGACATTAACTCTATAGCCTGAAAATGTACTATATGTTCCTATTATTTCCATTAATCTAGGAATATTCTGCTTGGTATTTCTTAAGAATATCAGTACATAATTTGCATATAATAAAAAAATTCCTTTATATTCTTACATAGGACCCTTTGAAGATCCTGTCGAATTTTTATAGCTAGTGATTCAATAGATAGATTTTAAACAGTAGGGGCGAAAGTGGACAACATTGCCTAGTGCCTCTTTCCAGTTTTATATCTGCAGAATCTATTCCATTAACTGAAATCAGCAATAACGGGTTATTATATATCGTTCTAATAAAATTCGTAAAGGCCCCCGAAAAGCCAAACTTAGCCAATGATGTGAACAAGTGATCCCATTGCACAGCATCAAATGCTTTTTCTGCGTCTATGGCTATCATAACAGCATCTTGATTTGGTTCATTATATTTATCAGATTGATTCCTAAAGTTTTCGATAATAATACATGCTTTACGAATATTAACTACAGAACTCCAACCATTCATAAAACCCACCTGGTTTGAGTGAATAATATGACTAATAATAATAATAATAATCTTTCCGTGACTATTGTTGCTAGAATCTTATAATCTGCATTGAGCAGTGAGATTGGTCTATACGAGTCTGGCTTTTCGGGTCCCTTCCTTTCTTATAGATCATAATTGTAACTGCTTTAGTAAAATTCCTTGACATTACACCATTATCCAGATAATAGTAATTAAATAATTTTGTCAGTTGGGGTGTGATTTCTTTGCTTAATATTTTGTAAAATTCACCTGGCAATTGATCAGGCCCTGGGGCTTTATTAAGTTTAGTCTTACTGATGGTTATCTCTACCTCCTCTTCTGTAATTGGTTGGTTAATATTTTCAATTTCTTCTAATGATAATCTGGGGGTGACTAAAGTATCCCAGAAGAGCTCCTTATTAAAGCTATCTTGCTCGCGCTTTAAAATTCCAGAAATAATTGGTAGAAGATCTAATTTATTTCTTCTGGATCATGTATATATGTTTCTCCTACTTTTATTGTATGAATTATATTAGGGTATTTTCAGATTTTACTAGTTTTGCTAGATAACTACCTGTTTTATTGCCAAATTTAATGTATTCACCTTACTTTTCAAATCCTCTCTTATAGTTTCTTGTAGATAAAATGTATCTTTTTCTTGTTTAGCCTGTATATATTTAGACCAATTATTCTTTGAGGCAATTTGAAGATATCTATTATAGGCATTGATCAATTGATTACTAAGTTGTTCCTCTCTCCTTTTTCTTTTCTTTTTTATAAATAGGGCCATTTAAATTTAAATAGGGCCACTTACTATCTCTCCCCTTAATACAGCTTTCACTGTTTACCATAAAATTTCTATAATATCCTCATATTCTCTATTCAAAATAAGTAAAATATTAAATTTTTCTTTCAACATAGCAACAAAGGATGCATTTTTCAACATTTATTTAGGGAAATATAAAGAATTCCTCTTAAAACATCTTTTTTTGTGTCGCCCATAAAAATTTCTAGTGTTATAGGTGCATGATCTGATACTGTGAATTCCTTTATGTCAGCTTTGAGATCTTCCTTCATAAAAGTATTTGCTACTAAAAAATAATCAATCCTGGACAGTGATAGTAGTGATTTGGATAAACATGTGTAAATTTTATTATCCGGATTTTGAATCCTCCAAATATCAAATACTTTAAGTCTTTTTTTAAATGTGAGTAAAATTCTAATTTCTTTTGCTAATCTATAATCCTTCTCCCTGCCCCTTGAGCTTTTTTTCTGTCAGTTGGGAATCTAGGAGTTAAATTGATGTCACCAGCAATTATTAAATTAGCATCTGCATATTTAAGCGAAAGCACCTGTAACCTTCCCTAAAAGTCCACGTCTAACTTATTTGGCCCATAAATATTACATAATGTATATAGAAAAAAAAGGGGTCCGCAGTCCCCAAGAGGTGCGCTGGTGTTTTGTTGGCAATCTTCAGTTCCGGTATGCTGGATCTGTGGCTGCACTCCCCAAAAGAAATCCTGACGGAATCCTTGCTGTATAAACAAATGGAAGAAGAGAGGCGCCAAACATAAAACAGTAGGTCCAATGCAATGGAGCAGGTAAGTTCCCCCCCCTGGATTGTACTGTATACTCACAAGACAGGCGGCACAATCAGCGTGCCTTAAACCGCAAGTCGGGACTGTTCAGAGTCGCCCGACAGACACCCCCAGGCTAAGACACGTCGCCACGGGACTTCCAATCAGCTGCGGGTAAAGATACTCTGCTGCAACTGCCCGAGATCGGCTGAGAATTGTAGCGTCAGATGTTCAGACGGCAACTGTAGATTCCCTCTAGGCATACGATCAGGGGACAAGATAGATTGGTACTCAAAACACAGGAGCAAGTAAGGTAAATATAAAAAACATAATTGATTACAGAATAAAACAACAGCAACGCGTTTCTCTGCTGAAAGGCCGTTTCATCAGGCTGTATCATATCAAGCCCTTGCTCTCTTCAAATACCTTACATGCACCTGTCTGTCGGCGGTCTGACAACTAATACCTGTCTTCCTCTCCACAGATTAACTCTTTCCTATCAAACATTGGAACCTATTTGTATATGAAAAAACAAGCTCAACTTGCTAAGAGGCATATAACCTATTAATCCTTCACAGCAATCGATAAAATATATAAAATATAATAGACTGTCATGTCCAGTATAAAATATATTACATATTTTGTTGTTGAAGCTAATAGAATAATGATAAAAAATTAAAATTATTAAAAAATACCAAATAATTAAAAACTAAGTTCAGTTAAAACATATGAATCAAATTAATAGCATAATGTCAATGTTACAAATTTTTACCAGGTATAAATGTGCATAAATATATTAATAGTCCACAGTAAAACATCATTATATTACCATTATCATTGTATAGATATGTAAATATCACATTAATGAGTAACCAATAATGACCAGATTGTATATTTAGTGGTGATATAGGTGTTGGTGATAATATCATAGGATGTAAAGATTAACCCCAACATTAATGGATGCTCTAATAATGGGAGGTTGACTTAACTATAACTAACTCTCATAATTGGTTAAAATGGAATAGGTATAAATTGATATGACCATATCTGCAGGGGTATCTCAAATATTACTTTAAAGAGCAGTTGCTAGATGCATGGCATATTAGAAGGGCGACCCACTGGAGGTCGCAACATTCTTATATATGCTGCTAATATCTGTATATCTATATGGGGATATACGGACCTACACTAACAATGTCTGGTCTAAATATTGGGTAGTATGACTGGCTAACAGCTGGCTCCCAAGACTTAGTGACTGAGACATAAAATTAATCTAAATATAGACTGATGGTATCGCACTAATGACACCAAAATACGAGGGGTCCCATATCTTACTATACTGGGCAGGTGCTTTAAGTGTTGACTAATTCAAAGGGAGACCCACTGGATATCGCAATGATCTTAAAAGGCTGCCAAATCTATATTAAGATTTAGACCATTGAGATGAAGACTTTTCAATGTGTGTATCCAGTAGGTCTCCCTTTGTCTAAGTCTCAACAATCTATTGTACAAGTGTGATGTGGGAATATGTTCGATAGGGCATATACTAAAACACCCAGTTTGGCCATGGTGCTTATGATTACAATGTCTGGGGACACTATGGTTCCTGTAGTTGTTTTTCATATTCCTTAGGTGTTCTGACCATCTGACACTCAATCTTCTACAGGTCCTACCCACATACTGTACCCCACAAACGCAAGATAACAAATAGATGACATATTTCGAGGCACAAGTGATATGGCCCATTATTGAGAAGTTTTTCCCCGTGATATTGGATTTAAAGGTCGTTTGTTTATGTATAATCTTAGTACAAAGTTTGCACCTTCTGATATTACATCTAAATGATCCCATTGGTAATGAACCGACACGATGTCGGTTATACAGAATTTTATTTTTCACCACCTTACTCGGAGCCAACATAGATTTTAAACTAGGTGCTTTCCTATATACTATTCTTGGTTTATCACCCAATAGATTCCCCAAAATGGGGTCTTTTTGAAGGATACCCCAATATTTACTGATAATCTGGCGTATCAATGTATGCTGACAGTTGTATTCAGTAATAAAAGAGATCAAGTCCCCCATCAGATTTTGCCGTTCCTTGTTTGTTTTTTTAAAATAATCCTCTCTCTTATCCTGCTTAGCTCTTAGGTACCCACTCTCTATAATATGTGATGGATAATGTTTTTCACTGAAACGTTCTTTTAATATCAAACTTTGGGCCTCATAATCTTCTAGAGTGCTACAATTTCGGCAAATTCTTTTGAATTGGCCATATGGTACGTTTCGTTTCCACGGGAAATAATGATGACTAGTAAAGTCTAAATAACTCTTGCAATCGACCGTCTTGAAGTGAGTGACACTGGTCACTTTAGAACCTTCAAATCTGAGTGCAAGATCCAAAAATATTATAGTCTCGTGGTGAATGGAACTAGTAAGCTATATACCTTTGTGATTAGAATTTAAATAATCAACAAAGGAATTGGCAGAAGTCAAATCACCCCTCCAGAGGAATATCATATCTTGTACCGCCCATAGAACACCAGGCTCACCCCAAATGCGCCACTGTATATATATTGTTGTTCAAAGGAGCCCATAAACAAATTGGCATAACTTGGGGCGAACCTGGTGCCCATGGAGGTACCCTTGACCTGTAGGAAAAAATCATCCTGAAACACAAAATAGTTGTGTCTCAGGATAAATGAAATAAGCTGTAATACAAATTCACACTGTGTACTCAGCAAATAGATGTCGTTCTGTAAAAAGTCCGATACTGCTGATAAGCCTAAATGATGTGATATATTTGAGTATAGTGATTGGACATCACATGTTATCCACAATAAATCTGGGGTGATGGTAATTTTCTCTAATTTTTCAATCAAATCACTGGAATCTCGAATATATGATTCAAGGCCCAGTACATGTTTTTGCAAAAAGAAGTCCACATATGAAGACACATTGTCGGTAAGACTACTAATACCCGCAATAATGGGTCTTCCCGGTGGACATGTGAGGTTTTTATGCAATTTCGGTAAATGGTAATAAAATACCTTATTTTTTATTTTTATTTTAATGATGAGATCGCGTGAATAATCATGTATTTTGGACTCTAGAATTTTATAATCTAGATTTTTATTCAGCAGAATAGCAACTCCCTTTTTCCTTTCAGTGTAAGGTGTAGCAAATATTTATTTTACCCAATTGGCTTTGAGTTTGACTAATTCTGTGGTAGATCATCTTAACTTCTTGTAAGAATGCAATCTCAGTGTTCAATTTTTAAAAATGCTTAAGAATAATCTTTCTTTTAATTGGTGAAATAATTCCACCAATGTTCCATGATATTTATTTTATGTTTTAAACTTGAGGCCATAAAATTATTCTAAAATGTCTGCGTGAATGTCTGTGTGAAACATGCCCATAGTATTTTAGCTAAACACCAATAATTTTATTAGCCCTGATTAGAAGGGAGAAGGCTGAAGAAAACAAAAAAAAAGGGGGAAAAGAACATCCAATATATTAAAAACTGTAGCACCCTCCTCATAGAGATTAGGCTTCGCCATATTCTTTAGCTAGATACTGTCTTGCTTTTTCACTGTTCTGAAAAGATTTAAAGCTTTCTTTGCACACTACCTTTAGTACAGCAGGGTAAACAACAAATGCCTGCAGTTTTTTTTTTGGATAAACTGTGAGCAGAGTTGTGACATTATTTTCCTTTTATTAGACGTTTCTATAGAAAAATCTTGAAAGATCAACATTTTTTTGTCTTCCAGCAATAAAGGTTCAGATAATTTTTTAAACTTGGCTATTATTGGTCTAGGTAGTTGCCTATTTTGGGACTCTTCTTCCATGAGCTGTTTGCTAAGACCTATTCTGTGAACTCGCTAGACTATTATTTTTGACCCATCCCCTTGCATACCTAGCCGTCTAGGTATTTCCTTTGTAATCAGTAATTCTAAATTTTGCTTTACGTATTTTTCAGATAAGCCTATAAATCTTAAATTGTTTCTTCTGGACCTATCTTCTGCTATATCAGATCTTTCTTGTAATTTTGTGATTTTTCCAGTTAATTAGTCAATTATATTACTTTTGGCACTCAATTGATCCTCTAAGTCAGAAATTCTAGCCTCTAGTTATCAAGCTCTGTACGTACCTGCCTTTGCCGGCCCCAATACGCTCGCCTAAGCTCGCCTCACATCGCCGCCACGGACCTGAATACACTCGCCAAAGTTATCAATAAATCTGTCAAAAAGCCGCGCACCAAGTACGGGGCGATGAGCAGCGGACTGTGATAGTTATCACTCATCCGATCTCGCTGCTCTTCGGCTTTTCTAAAGCTTTATTGATACCCCTGTCGCTAAGCACTCACACTATACTATACTGTTCTACCCCCTATACCGCCGCCCCCGGAGCCCCCCGCAACTAAATAAAGTTATTAACCCCTAAATCGCCGCTCCTAGACCCCACCGCAACTATAATAAATATATTAACCCCTAAACCGTCGCTCCCGGACCCCGCCGCAACTATAATAAATGTATTAACCCCTAAACCGCCACTCCCGGACCCCTCCGCCACCTACATAATACATATTAACCCCTATCCTGCCCCCCCTATACCGCCGCCACCTATAATAAATTTATTAACCCCTATCCTGCTGATCCCCGTACCCCACCGCAACTAAATAAAGTGTTTAACCCCTAAACTGCCGCTCCCGGACCCCACCTATATTAAACTTATTAACCCCTAATCTGCCCCCCCTACACCGTCGTCACCTATAATAAATTTATTAACCCCTATGCTGCCCCCCTATACCGCTGCCATCTATATTAAACTAATTAACCCCTAAACCTAAGTCTAACACTAACCCTAACACCCCCCTAACTTAAATATTATTTTAATAAATATAAATAAAAATTACTCTTATTAACTAAATTAATCCTATTTAAAACTAAATACTTACCTATAAAATAAACCCTAATATAGCTACAATATAACTAATAATTATATTGTAGCTATTTTAGGATTTATTTTATTTTACAGGCAAATTAAAATTTATTTTAACTAGGTACAATAGCTATTAAATAGTTATTAACTATTTAATAGCTACCTAGATAAAATAAAGACAAATTTACCTGTAAAATAAAAACTAACCTAAGTTACAATTACACCTAACACTACACTATCATTAAATAAATTATTCCTATTTAAAACTAAATACTTACCTGTAAAATAAACCCTAAGATAGCTACAATGTAATTAATAATTACATTGTAGCTATTTTAGGATTTATATTTATTTTACAGGTAACTTTCTATTTATTTTAACTAGGTATAATAGTTATTAAATAGTTATTAACTATTTAATAACTACCTAGCTAAAAGAAATACAAAATTACCTGTAAAATAAATCCTAACCTAAGTTACAATTAAACCTAACACTACACTATCATTAAATTAATTAAATAAATTACTAGCCAATACCTACAAATAAATACAATTAAATAAACTAAACTAAATTACAAAAAAAACAAAACACTAAATTACAGAAAATAAAAAAATATTACAAGAATGTTAAACTAATTACACCTAATCTAAGCCCCCTAATAAAATAAAAAAAAACAAAATAATAAAAGTCCCTACCCTATTCTACATTACAAAGTAATCAGCTCTTTTACCAGCCCTTAAAAGGGCTTTTTGCGGGGCATGCCCCAAAGTAATCAGCTCTTTTGCCTGTAAAAAAAAATACAACCCCCCCAACATTAAAACCCACCACCCACATACCCCTACTCCAACCCACCCAAACCCCCCTTAAATAAACCTAACACTACCCCCCTGAAGATCTCCCTACCTTGAGTCGTGTTCATCCAGCCGGGCCGAAGTCATCATCCAAGGGGCGCTGAAGAGGTCTTCCATCTGATAGAAGTCATCATCCAAGGGGCGCTGAAGAAGTCTTCCATCCGATAGAAGTCATCATCCAAGGGGCGCTGAAGAAGTCTTCCATCCGATAGAAGTCATCATCCAAGGGGCGCTGAAGAAGTCTTCCATCCGATAGAAGTCATCATCCAAGGGGCGCTGAAGAGGTCTTCCATTCGATAGAAGTCTTTATCCAGGCGGCGTCTTCAATCTTCATCCATCCGGAGCAGAGCGGAGCCATCTTCAAACGAGCCGACGCGGAGCCATCCTCTTCAACCGACGACTACCTGACGAATGAATATTCCTTTAAGTGACGTCATCCAAGATGGCGTCTATCGAATTCTAATTGGCTGATAGGATTCTATCAGCCAATCGGAATTAAGGTAGGAAAAATCTGATTGGCTGATTCAATCAGCCAATCAGATTCAAGTTCAATCCGATTGGCTGATCCAATCAGCCAATCAGATTGAGCTCGCATTCTATTGGCTGATCGGAACAGCCAATAGAATGTGAGCTCAATCTGATTGGCTGATTGGATCAGCCAATCGGATTGAACTTGAATCTGATTGGCTGATTGAATCAGCCAATCAGATTTTTCCTACCTTAATTCTGATTGGCTGATAGAATTCTATCAGCCAATCGGAATTCGAGGGACACCATCTTGGATGATGTCACTTAAAGGAATATTCATTCGTCGGGTAGTCGTCGGTTGAAGAGGATGGCTCCGCGTCGGCTCGTTTGAAGATGGCTCCGGATGGATGAAGATTGAAGACACCGCCTGGATGAAGACTTCTATCGGATGGAAGACCTCTTCAGCGCCCCTTGGATGATGACTTCTATCGGATGGAAGACTTCTACAGCGACCCTTGGATGATGACTTCGATCAGATGGAAGACTTCTTCAGCGCCCCTTGGATGATGACTTCTATTGGATGGAAGACCTCTTCAGCGCCCCTTGGATGATGACTTCTATCAGATGGAAGACCTCTTCAGCGCTCCTTGGATGATGACTTCGGCCCGGCTGGGTGAACACGACTCAAGGTAGGGAGATCTTCAGGGGGGTAGCGTTAGGTTTATTTAAGGGGGGTTTGGGTGGGTTAGAGTAGGGGTATGTGGGTGGTGGGTTTTAATTTTGGGGGGGTTGTATTTTTTTTTACAGGCAAAAGAGCTGATTACTTTGGGGCATGCCCTGCAAAAAGCCCTTTTAAGGGCTGGTAAAAGAGCTGATTACTTTGTAATGTAGAATAGGGTAGGGACTTTTATTATTTTTTTATTTTTTTTATTTTATTAGGGGGCTTAGATTAGGTGTAATTAGTTTAACATTCTTGTAATATTTTTTTATTTTCTGTAATTTAGTGTTTGTTTGTTTTTGTAATTTAGTTTAGTTTATTTAATTTTATTTAATTGTAGGTATTGGATAGTAATTTATTTTATTAATTTAATGATAGTGTAGTGTTAGGTTTAATTGTAACTTAGGTTAGGATTTATTTTACAGGTAATTTTGTATTTCTTTTAGGTAGGTAGTTATTAAATAGTTAATAACTATTTAATAACTATTGTACCTAGTTAAAGGGACACTGTACCCAAAAAATTTATTTTGTAATTCAGAAAGAACATGCAATTTTAAGCAACTTTCTAATTTACTCCTATTATCAATTTTTCTTCGTTCTCTTGCTATCATTATTTGAAAAAGAAAGCATCTAAGCTTTTTTTTTGGTTTCAGTACTCTGGACAGCACTTTTTTATTGGTGGATGAATTTATCCACCAATCAGCAAGGACAACCCAGGTTGTTCACCAAAAATGGGCCGGCATCTAAACTTACATTCTTGCATTTCAAATAAAGATACCAAGAGAAAGAAGAAAATTTGATAATAGGAGTAAATTAGAAAGTTGCTTAAAATGTCATGGTCAATCTGAATCACGAAAGAAATTTTTTGGGTACAGTGTCCCTTTAAAATAAATACAAAGTTACCTGTAAAATAAATATAAATCCTAAAATAGTTACAATGTAATTATTAATTACATTGTAGCTATCTTAGGGTTTATTTTACAGGTATTTAGTTTTAAATAGGAATAATTTATTTAATGATAGTGTAGTGTTAAATATAATTGTAACTTAGGTTAGTTTTTATTTTACAGGTAAATTTGTCTTTATTTTATCTAGGTAGCTATTAAATAGTTAATAACTATTTAATAGCTATTGTACCTACTTAAAATAAATTTAAATTTGCTTGTAAAATAAAAATAAATCCTAAAATAGCTACAATATAATTATTAGTTATATTGTAGCTATATTAGGGTTTATTTTATAGGTAAGTATTTAGTTTTAAATAGGATTAATTTAGTTAATAAGAGTAATTTTTATTTAGATTTATTAAAATAATATTTAAGTTAGGGGGGTGTTAGGGTTAGTGTTAGACTTAGGTTTAGGGGTTAATTAGTTTAATATAGATGGCGGTTAGTGATGTCGCGAATAGTTCGCCGGCGAATAGTTCCCGGCAAACATAGCATGTTCGCGTTCGCCGCGAACGGCGAGCATATGCGATGTTCGGTCCGCCCCCTATTCCTCATCATTGAGTAAACTTTTACCCTGTACCTCACAGTCAGAAGACACATTCCAGCCAATCAGCAGCAGACCCTCCCTCCCAGACCCTCCCACCTCCTGGACAGCATCCATTTTAGATTCATTCGGAAGCTGCATTGTTAGTGAGAGGAGGGACAGTGTAGCTGCTGCTGCTGATTTAGTAGGGAAATCGATAGGTAGGCTAGTGTATTCAGTGTCCACTACAGTCCTGAAGGACTCATCTGATCTCTGCTGTAAGGACAGCACCCCAAAAAGCCCTTTTTAGGGCTAGAACATCAGTCTGTTTTTTTTTTTTTCCTGTGTAATCTAATTGCAGTTGCCTGCCTGCCAGCGTGTGTGTCAGGCTCACAGCGTATACTGTGCCCACTTGCCCAGTGCCACCACTCATATCTGGTGTAACAGTAGTGTACATTTAAAAAAAAAAACACTTTTTTGACTGTGAAATAATAGCAGACAGCTGCCAGTACCCAAGATGGCCGCCAATAAGGCAGATGGGGAGGGTTAGAGAGCTGTTTTGGGGGGGATCAGGGAGGTTGGGGGCTAAGGGGGGATGCTACACCACAGCATATGTAAATATGCTATAAAAAAATTAAAAAAAAATTAAAAACCTTTTATTTTAGTACTGGCAGACTTTCTGCCAGTACTTAAGATGGCGGGGACAATTGTGGGGTGGGGGAGGGAAGGGTGCTGTTTGGGAGGGATCAGGGGGTCTGATGTGTCAGGTGGGAGGCTGATCTCTACACTAAAGCTAAAATTAACCCTGCAAGCTCCCTACAAACTACCTAATTAACCCCTTCACTGCTAGCCATAATACACGTGTGATGCGCAGCAGCATTTAGCGGCCTTCTAATTACCAGAAAGCAATGCCAAAGTCATATATGTCTGCTATTTCTGAACAAAGGGGATCCCAGAGAAGCATTTACAACCATTTTTGCCATAATTGCAAAAGCTGTTTGTAAATAATTTCAGTGAGAAACCTAAAATTGTGAAAAAATGTAAGTTTTTTTTAAATTTGATCGCATTTGGCGGTGAAATGGTGGCATTAAATATACCAAAATGGGCCTAGATCAATACTTTGGGTTGTCTACTACACTACACTTAAGCTAAAATTAACTCTACAAGCTCCCTACATGCTCCCTAATTAACCCCTTCACTGCTGGGCATAAAACACGTGTGGTGCGCAGTGGCATTTAGCAGCCTTTTAATTACCAAAAAGCAACGCCAAAGCCATATAAGTCTGCTATTTCTGAACAAAGTGGATCCCAGAGAAGCATTTACAACCATTTATGCCATAATTGCATAAGTTGTTTGTAAATAATTTCTGTGAGAAACCTAAAGTTTGTGAAAAAGTGAACAATTTTTTCTTATTTGATCGCATTTGGCGGTGAAATGGTGGCATTAAATATACCAAAATGGGCCTAGATCAATACTTTGGGTTGTCTACTACACTACACTTAAGCTAAAATTAACTCTACAAGCTGCCTACATGCTCCCTAATTAACCCCTTCACTGCTGGGCATAAAACACGTGTGGTGCGCAGTGGCATTTAGCAGCCTTCTAATTACCAAAAAGCAACGCCAAAGCCATATAAGTCTGCTATAATGGCATGTCTGGCACACAGTGTTGGGGCAAGGGTCCATCTGACCACTGATACCTGGTCTGCAAAGCATGGTCAGGGCAGGTATATCACCTACACTGCACACTGTGAAGCGGGCGTAACCCTTACACTACCTGATCGATACAACATCATACCTGATGTTTTAAAGCACGTTATTCCAAACAATTTAGGAATGTTAGGTGATTTATGCCCTTTATGGATTAAAACCAGACTCTGCATCAACTATGTAATTTGCCAGTTCGCGAACATTTGCGGAAGTTCGCGTTCGCCATCCGCGAACCCAAATTTTTATGTTCGCAACATCACTAATGGTGGTGGTATAGGGGGGGCAGGATAGGGGTTAATAAATGTATTATAGGTGGCGACGTTGTGGGGGGGCAGATTAGGGGTTAATAAGTTTAATATTGGTGGCGGCGGGGTCCGGGAGCGGCGGTTTAGGGGTTAAACAATTTATTTAGTTGCGGCGGGGTACGGGATCGGCAGGATAGGGGTTAATAAATTTATTATAGGTGGCGGCGGTATGGGGGGGGCAGGATAGGGGTTAATAGGTATTATGTAGGTGGCAGAGGGGTCCGGGAGCGGTGGTTTAGGGGTTAACATATTTATTATAGTTGCTGCGGGGTCCGGGAGCGGCGATTTATGGGTTAATAAGTTTATTAGAGTGGCGGTGGGCTCTGGGAGCGGCGGTTTAGGGGTTAACCTGTTTAATATAGTTGCGGCGGGGTCCAGGAACGGCGGTTTAGGGGGTAATAACTTTATTTAGTTGCGGCGGTGTAGGGGGGGCAGATTAGGGGTGTTTAGACTCGGGGTACATGTTAGGGTGTTAGGTGTAGACATCTCCCATAGGAATCAATGGGATGTCGGGCAGCAGCGAACATGAACTTTCGCTATGGTCAGACTCCCATTGATTCCTATGGGATCCGCCACCTCCAGGGCGGCGGATTGAAAACCAGGTACGCTGGGCCAGAATAGTGCCGAGCGTACCTGCTAGTCATTTGATAACTAGCAAAAGTAGTCAGATTGTGCCGAACTTGCGTTCGGAACATCTGGAGTGACGTAAGAATCGATCTGTGTTGGACTGAGTCCGGTGGATCGTAGCTTATGTCATAAAATTCTACTTTTGCCGGTCTGTAGGGCTTGATAACTTAGGCGAATCAGCCTCGCCACAAATACGCTGCGGAATTCCAGCGTATTTGAGGTTGATGGCTTGAACTAGAGGCCTCTATGTTCTGCCAATCCTATTCTGGCATGAAATTGTTTTAATTCATTTGACACTGCTGATAACTCCAGCCTTAGCTTATCAAACTGAGGCATCATCAAGGCAGAGATTTGAGTTATTAACAATTGTGTGTCTATATTTGTGTATGACAAGCTCGTGCTATCCGTATTCTCTTGTATTTTTTGGTAGTATTTTTATTCCTATTTCTCTCCCTATTTTTAGCTGCCATCGATATTGGTGATTTATCTTTTAAATTATGAACAAATTTCTCCATCAGTACAACAGAGTCCTAAAGTATATAATGTGGATAGAGAAAGATAAAGAAAAGGGGGGGGAGGGGAACCCCCCCCATGGGGTAAAAAGGTGATAGAAGGTTAGGGATAGTGATGTCGCAAACTTAAAACCCCGCAAACCGCCATTGAATTCAATAGGCAGGTGAACTTTAAAACCTACAAGGACTCTTTCTGGTCACAATAGTGATGGAAAAGTTGTTTCAAGGTGACTAACACCTGGACTGTGGCATGCTGGAGGGGGATCCCTGGCAAAACTCCCATGGAAAATTACATAGTTTATGCAGAGTCTGCTTTTAACCCATAAAGGGCCTAAATCACCTAACATTCCCAAATTGTTTGCAATAACGTGCTTTAAAACATCAGTAATGATGTCGTATCTATCAGGTAGTGTAAGGGTTACGGCCGCATTACAGTGACAGAGCAAACTCCAAGTGTAACGCACCGCAATCAACCGCAAACAGTCCACTTGCAGAACCACGAGATAGGTAGATTTGATAGATAGATACATAGATAACATAGCTCAATCGATGCAATATACATATGATCGATACACTGTACATAGCTCAATAGATGCAATATACATTTGATAGATACGAATTACATTGATCAATAGATGCAATATACATTTGATAGATACGAATGTTATCGAATCAAAGATGCAATATACATTTTATAGATACGAATGACATCAACCAAAATATGTAATATACATTTTATAGATACGAATTACATCGATCAAAAGATGCAATGTACATTTCATCGATACGTTTGTTAGTTCGATCGATTTGATATATAAATAAATGGATTTGAAAAATATATAATTTCCCTGACAGAGTATAACAATAAGACATGTGGTCTGTGACCCGTGGTGTGTAAAGTAGTACTATTCTTAACATTTTACTACAACCTGTTACTCCCCCAATCGGTTGAGGTCTATATGGCCTTCATTTTTGGAACCGGGAGATGGAAGAAGATGATTGTTCTGTCCTCCTACTTCAAATTTGTCAGAAACACAAGTGGCTGTCTCTAAACAGTCCTGACAGAAGATAGATAGATAGATAGATAGATAGATAGATAGATAGATAGGATAGATAGATATACATAGATTGATAGTTAGATAGAATCGACAGAAGAAAAATAGATAGATTTTTTAGATATATAATTACCCTGATAAAGTCTAATAATTAAACATGCGGTCTTGGACCCAACTAGGTTGTGTTAAGTAGTACTATTCTTCGCACTTTCAGCCCTGTAACTCCCCCTATTGGTGGAGGTCTATATGGCGGTTATGATTACCCTGACAAAGTATAACAACAAGACACGCGTTCTGGGACCCATGGTAATTTTGTTGTGTTAAGTAAAACTTTTCTTATCACTTGAATCCCTCTTACCCACCCTTTTGTTGGAGTTCTATATGGCCTGCATGATTAGCCTGAAAAAGTATAATAAGAAAACATCTGGTCTGGGACCCATGGTAACTAGGTTGTGTTTAAGTAGTACTATTCTTAGAACTGTAATCCCTGTTACTCCCCCTATCAAGGGCGGTCTATATGGCCTGCATGATTACCCTGACAAAGTATAACAACAAGACACACGGTGTTGGACCCATGGTAACTAGCTTGTGTTAATTAGTACTTTTCTTAGCACTTTAATCCCTGTTACCCCCCCTATCGGGGGAGGTCTATATGGCCTGCCTGATTACCCTGAAAAAATATAATAATAAGACATGCGGTCTGGGACCCATGTTAACTAGGTTGTGTTTTAAGTAGTACCATTCTTAGCACTCAAATCTCTATAACTCCCCCTATTTGGGGAGGTCTATATGGCCTGGATGATTACCCATACAAAATATAATAATAAGACATCTGCTCTGGGTCTTGGACCCATGTTAACTATGTTGTGTTAAGTAGTAATGTCCTTAGCATTTTAATAGCTGTTACTCACCCTATCGGTGGCGGTCTATATGGCCTGCATGATTACCCTTACAAAATATAATAACAAAACATGCGGTCTGGGACCCATGGTAACTAGGTTGTGTTAAGTAGTAATTTCCTTTGCATTTTAATACCTGTTAGGGGAGGTCTATATGGCCTGCATGATTACCCTAACAAAATATAATAATAAGACATGCGGTCTGGGACCCATGGTAACTAGGTTGTGTTAAGTATTACTGTTCTTAGCATTTTAATACCTGTTACTCACCCTATCGTGGGAGGTCTATACGGCCTGCATGATTACCCATACAAAATATAATAAGACATCTGCTCTGGGTCTGTGACCCATGGTTAACTAGGTTGTGTTAATTTGTACTGTTCTTAGCATTTTAATACCTGTTACACCCTTTTGGGGGAGGTTTATATGGCCTGCATGATTACCCTGACAAAGTATAACAACAAGACACGCGGTGTGGGACCCATGGTAACTAGCTTCTGTTAATTAGTACTGTTCTTAGCATTTTAATACCTGTTACTCACCCTATCAGTGGAGGTCTATATGGCCTGCATAATTACCATTACAAAATAGAATAACAAGACATGCGGTCTGGCACCCATGGTAACTAGGTTGTGTAAAGTAGTACTCTTCTTAGCATTTTAATACCTGTTACTCACCCTATCGGGGGAGGTCTATATGGCCTGCATGATTACCCTAACAAAATATAATAATAAGACATATGCTCTAGGACCCATGTTAACTTTGTGTTAAGTAGTACTGTTCTTAGCATTTCAATACCTGTTACTCACCCTATTGGTGGAGTTCTATATGGCCTGCATGATTACCCTTACAAAATATAATAACAAAACATATGCTCTGGGACCCATGGTAACTAACTAGGTTGTGTTCAGTAGTACTGTTCTTAGCAGTTTAATACCTGTTACAACACCGAATGGTGGCAGGTCTATCTGGCCTTCATGATTAGCCACACCCAAACCCAAAAAAAAGCCAAGCGGTCTTGGATTAACACCCATGGCTAACTCGGTTGTTTCAAGTAGTACTATTCTTAGCACTTTCATGTCATCCCTGTTACTTCCAGGCCTCTCGGTGGTGGTCTACATGGCCATCATGATTAGCCAAACCAAATACTACAATACAACCTTGGTTCAGTCTTCATAAGGCCCTTCATAGGCTGTATTTTGGTAGTTCTGTTCTTAGTAGTTTAATAGATGATACAACACCGAATGCTGGCAGCTCTATATGGCCTGCATGATTAGCCGCACCCAAAACAAAAATAAAGCCAAGCGGTCTTGGATTAACACCCATGGCTAACTCGGTTGTTTCAAGTAGTACTATTCTTAGCACTTTCATCTTATCCCTGTTACTTCCAGGACTCTCGGTGGTGGTCTACATGGCCATCATGATTAGCCAAACCAAATACTAGAATACAACCTTGGCTCAGTCTTCATAAGGCCCTTCATTGGCTGTATTTTGGTAGTTCTGTTCTTATTAGTTTAATAGATGATACAACACCGAATGGTGGCAGCTCTATATGGCCTGCATGATTAGCCGCACCCAAAACAAAAATAAAGCCAAGCGGTCTTGGATTAACACCCATGGCTAACTCGGTTGTTTCAAGTAGTACTATTCTTAGCACTTTCATCTCATCATCCCTGTTACTTCCAGGACTCTCGGTGGTGGTCTACATGGCCATCATGATTAGCCTAACCAAACACTACAATACAACCTTGGTTCAGTCTTCATAAGGCCCTTCATTGGCTGTATTTTGGTAGTTCTGTTCTTATTAGTTTAATAGATGATACAACACCGAATGCTGGCAGCTCTATATGGCTTGCATGATTAGCCACACCCAAAACAAAAATAAAGCCAAGCGGTCTTGGATTAACACCCATGGCTAACTCGGTTGTTTCAAGAAGTACTATTCTTAACACTTTCATCTCATCCCTGTTACTTCCAGGACTCTTGGTGGTGGTCTACATGGCCATCATGATTAGCCAAACCAAATACTACAATACAACCTTGGCTCAGTCTTCATAAGGTCCTTCATTGGCTGTATTTTGGTAGTTCTGTTCTTATAATAATAAAATATGGGTTTAAGGTGCGCTAGGACAAAGAGATACCAAACTCCCCCTAAATGACAATATCCCTATAGTTGTCACAAGATAGATTTAAAATGATAAAAGAGAATATAAGGGAAGCGCTAAAACAAAGCCAAAGGTATCAATCACTTTAAATAAATATACATTTATTAAAACATACATATAACACATAAAAGGGACGTCTCTCCAAATAGCACTAATATAAAATAGGTATTAAAAATTATACACTGGTTAGACACTAAAACTGGTTATCCTATAACATGGACCAAGGTATATGATGTAGACTGCTAAATGTAAAATCTATTGCACACTATGTTTAAACGTAAAAGGCTCTCTAATACACAAATAAATTCAGTTATAAAGTCAGTTATAGAGGATAAGGTCCAAAAATAGATGAAAATAACACCACCAAGCTGCCAATCAAAAAAATGCCGATAAAAAGTAATTTGAATGTTCCACACTTCCTTAGGAGAAATTGATACCCAGCATACTGTCAGAGGTAATACAAATTAAGTTCTTTGCAATTTACTTTACCCACGATCTCCTGATCGTATGCGGTTCACCTTCCCTGTTCGGTATCCTCCTCAAGTGGATCCGACTGGGGTTTTTCGGCGTCTGACGTCACTGAATAGAGTTCCGGTAGAGGGAAGAGGCCAGAACTTTGCGCTTATTTTAAACTTCACAGGCGCGGTTCTCTCACATCCACCCTGCACTTAGTGCTTGATGCACGCAAGGGTATTGACAGGTGTTGTAGATAGATGGGCACTGTGGTGAATATTCAGACTTCATTCAAACCACAAACCATAACAGAGATAATCCAAATAGGAAAACAAGTTCCAATACTTATAACCCGGGTTAAATTTTAAGGAATCCAAAGGGTGCAGATTATTGCATATAATAAATGCCAAAGGGTAGTCCTGCCAACACAGCGACGCGTTTCGCCCTCTTATGGGCTTTATCAAGGTAGTGATGGCAAGTCTGAATATCTTTATTTAAAGGGGTATCTTCAATTTGATTGGTGCTGGTTTAGATTGGCAATATCTCTTAAGGTGGTATTTGGCTCTATCTGCAGCTTCTTCTTAAGGTGGTATTTTGATATTTCAATAGTGCATCATAGACAAACCTTAGTGCATCTATACAACTATAATTACTCTATTTCACAATAGAAACCCTAAATGGATTATCTATTCCCAATAAGAATGAACTTGGATTCGTGTATAATAATAACTCAAATATATTCTAAATTTCATGTTTCAAACATATATGAATATAGATACAGCTAGTATATAACTAGCATCAAAAGTGCAAACATATAAATACAAGGTTTTCCGTGATAATATTTAAAGTGCACCGTGAATAGATATAAATAAAATAAAATAAAATAAAACAAAATTAACTTTAATTAAAATATAAAATTGTATTTGTGATATTCTTACTCAAACAAAAAGGGGGAAAGGTCCAATTCCGAATTAAGCCCTTTGGGGTATAAAGTATCATACTTATAAATGTATTCAGCCTCCCTTATTAGGAGCGTCTTTTCAATATTTCCACCCCTCCAATGATTTTTTATCTTGTGTATCCCCCAATATTTTAAATCCCTAGTGTTACCCCCGTGAACTTCCTTAAAGTGCTTGTATAAATGTGTGTCTTCTTTCTCTTTTTCTATGCATAAAAGATGTTCCCTTATTCTATCCCGGAGACTTCTTTTAGTCTCTCCGAAATAGAATAAGTTACATGTGCATTTAAGTACATAAATAACATTCTTGTGGGTGCATCTTATTAATTCCTTAATCGTGATATCTTCACCTAAATTATTTATCTTGAGACTGTTTAATTTGGAGCTATGTGTACACGCTTTACAAGTGTAGCAAGGGAAATATCCTGCTATCCTCTTTCCCTCCAGGTCTAACTGCTTGGTATTTCTAATTTTATGGCGTATTTCACTAGGAGCCAAAATGGTTTTGAAGTTCTTAGCTTTTTTAAAGATAAAGGTTGGTTTGTCCGCCAGCTGACCACCTATAATATTATCTTCCTTCAATAAGTGCCAATTTCTCTTTATAATTTTTTTAATTAAATAGTGGTCTGCATTATAGTCTGTTACAAAGGGAACAATAATTTTATCTGCTTTGGTAGGTTCTCTCATTTTATAGCTTAACAGGTCGTCCCTATTTTTCTTTTTTGCTTTCTGTATTGCTTCTGAGATATTATTTTCTTCATAACCCTTTACAGCAAATTTTTCTGCTAACCTCACTACCTGCCTTTCAAAGTCCTCGACTCTTGAACAGTTCTTCCTAATGCGTAGGCTCTGGCCAAAGGGGATGTTGTTCTTCCATAATTTCAAATGGCAGCTATCCGCATGTAGCAGATTATTACAATCTACCTCTTTGAAATGGGTTTGCGTTTCCAATTTCTCATTTATCACCATAATCTCCAAATCTAGAAACACCACTTTTTCTTTACTATAGTGACTTATAAATTTAAGACCGTAGTTATTAACGTTCATCTCCTCAAATAGCTTAACCAATCCTTGTTCAGGTCCCTTCCATACTATTAATAGGTCATCTATATAACGCTTATAGAGTACGAGGTTTGCACCGAGATCTCTTCTATTGAAAAAACTTTCTTCCCAAACACCCATAAAGAGGTTTGCATAACTCGGTGCAAACCTCGTACCCATCGCGGTCCCTTCTATTTGTAGGAAGAATTTGTTGTCAAACGCAAAATAATTGTGCTCCAGTATATACTTAATATTATTTAAAATGAATTTTTTCTGATCATCCTTCATATTGGAGTCTTTTTCTAGATAATGTCTGACAGCATTTAGGCCATGTTCATGCTTAATAATAGTATATAATGACGACACGTCACAGGTCGCCATTATCATATCACTACTCCATTCTATCAATTTCAAAGAATTTAAAACTTGAGTGGAGTCTTTGAGGTAAGAGTCCAGATTTGATACATAGGGTTGAAGAAATTTATCGATATATTGAGATACATTTGCTGTAATAGAGTTGATCCCAGAGACTATTGGTCTCCCCGGGGGGTTAACCAAACACTTGTGATTCTTCGGTAAAAAATAAAAAATAGGGATCCTGGGGTGATCTGATGTTAGGTATACAAACTCTTTATCATTTGAAATTCCCTTTTTGTTACCCTCTATTAAAATCTTATCCAGAATTGCATTATATCTTTTTGTTGGATCATTTGTTAATAATCTATAAGTTTTCTTATCGTTGAGGAGTCTGTAGGCTTCCGTCATATACTTAGTAGTGTCCATCACTACTACCCCCCCCCCTTGTCCGCTGGCTTTATGGTGATGTGGTTGTTAGTTTGTAACTCACTAAGAATTTCTCTTTCTTTTTTGCTGATATTCTGCTTTCTTAATTTAGGGAGATTACATTTTCTTACATCATTTGTTACTATTTTCTCAAAGGTCTCCAAAAAGTTGCCTTTGGCAAAAGTAGGGTTAAATTTAGATTTTGATTTCAGATTAGTGTGTTGAAAATCGTCTGTATTCTCATGGTCATTTATTACTTGTCTCTCCAAAGGAGTTTTCATGAAGAATCTTTTGATAGTTAAATTTCTGACAATTTTTTTATGTGAATATGAGTATTAAATTTACTCATCCTCACCGTAGGGGCATAGGATAATCCCAAATTTAAAAGTTTCTCTTGTTCGCTATTTAATTTAAACTAACTTAAATTAAAAATACTTTTCTTTTCATTCTCAACTATCTTATTCTTTTGGCTACGTTTGTGTGTTCCTCCTCCTCTCTTTCCTCGTATCCTCTTTTTCTTCTTTGAGATTGTTCTAGATTGAACCTTATAGTGTCTTTTGATGTGCCCTCTCTTGGAGGGCTGTAATCTAAAAAAGATTTCTCCTCAGTGGTTAAAATTTCAGTATTGGTAGGCTCAGTTCTTAGAGGGGCAAATCTGTTATGTGTTGGTGTTTCTTTCTCTTTATAATCCTGCCTATAATCTCTTTGTCTCACAGTGTTTCTGTGTCTGGGATATTCCCATTCATTATGTCTTGAATAATTCTCTCTCTGATGTGGATTATTATAGTAGTCGTCATGGTTATATCCCTGTTGAGAATAATATCTATTTTGATACTGGTTGTACCCATAATTATTATAATTCCTGTTATAACCTCTATTGTAATAGTTGGTTCTATAATTATCCCTATTATAATTATATCCATTATTTCTTTCCTGAAAGTTTCTCTCTTGATAGTTTCTACTATAGTTATAGGGTTGTTTGGAATTAGGGTTATCATTAGATTTATTCGTATATGTATGTGTACCTTGCAACTTTGTACTAGTTTTTTTGCTCGTACTTGTTTGTTCATTCTTAGCCTCAGTTCTTTCTGTGCTCTCTTTAATGTCCCTTTCCATCTTGCCCCATTTTGATTTTAATAGATCTTTGTTTAAATTGTCTAATTTATTAATAACGACTTTTTGTTTTTCTTTAAATTCTCTATCCTCCTTCATTCCCTCTAATTGTTCTTTTAGACTGAGTATTTCATTTTCAATAGTTTGTAGGGACTCGTTACGTGACCTTTTCAAAATATCTAATAGATTATTCGATGCCTTTTTTAAAGTATCAGACCATTCTAACTGTAATTTCTGGCTTAAAGTATTTGTTTTTAGGGATAAGATCTATCTTGACATGGATGAGGAGAGCAATACAGGGGTCCCCATGGTGGAGAGTATCTCTAACCTTTCAGATATTATGCATAATCTTGAAATTGCAATGACCAAAGAGCTCAAGCAGAAAATGGAGCTAGTCTTTTTAAACAGTTATACAAATAAAGGACTAATACCCAAAGGCTTACAATTTAACAAAAGCTGCACTTTCACTTTAAGCCAGAAATTACAGTTAGATGGTCTGATACTTTAAAAAAGGCATCAAATAATCTATTAGATATTTTGAAAAGGTCACGTAACGAGTCCCTACAAACTATTGAAAATGAAATACTCAGTCTAAAAGAACAATTAGAGGGAATGAAGGAGGATAGAGAATTTAAAGAAAAACAAAAAGTCATTATTAATAAATTAGACAATTTAAACAAAGATCTATTAAAATCAAAATGGGGCAAGATGGAAAGGGACATTAAAGAGAGCACAGAAAGAACTGAGGCTAAGAATGAACAAACAAGTACGAGCAAAAAAACTAGTACAAAGTTGCAAGGTACACATACATATACGAATAAATCTAATGATAACCCTAATTCCAAACAACCCTATAACTATAGTAGAAACTATCAAGAGAGAAACTTTCAGGAAAGAAAAAATGGATATAATTACAATAGGGATAATTATAGAACCAACTATTACAATAGAGGTTATAACAGGAATTATAATAATTATGGGTACAACCAGTATCAAAATAGATATTATTCTCAACAGGGATATAACCATGACGACTACTATAATAATCCACATCAGAGAGAGAATTATTCAAGACATAATGAATGGGAATATCCCAGACACAGAAACACTGTGAGACAAAGAGATTATAGGCAGGATTATAAAGAGAAAGAAACACCAACACATAACAGATTTGCCCCTCTAAGAACTGAGCCTACCAATACTGAAATTTTAACCACTGAGGAGAAATCTTTTTTAGATTACAGCCCTCCAAGAGAGGGCACATCAAAAGACACTATAAGGTTCAATCTAGAACAATCTCAAAGAAGAAAAAGAGGATACGAGGAAAGAGAGGAGGAGGAACACACAAACGTAGCCAAAAGAATAAGATAGTTGAGAATGAAAAGAAAAGTATTTTTAATTTAAGTTAGTTTAAATTAAATAGCGAACAAGAGAAACTTTTAAATTTGGGATTATCCTATGCCCCTACGGTGAGGATGAGTAAATTTAATACTCATATTCACATAAAAAAATCTGTCAGAAATTTAACTATCAAAAGATTCTTCATGAAAACTCCTTTGGAGAGACAAGTAATAAATGACCATGAGAATACAGACGATTTTCAACACACTAATCTGAAATCAAAATCTAAATGTAACCCTACTTTTGCCAAAGGCAACTTTTTGGAGACCTTTGAGAAAATAGTAACAAATGATGTAAGAAAATGTAATCTCCCTAAATTAAGAAAGCAGAATATCAGCAAAAAAGAAAGAGAAATTCTTAGTGAGTTACAAACTAACAACCACATCACCATAAAGCCAGCGGACAAGGGGGGGGGGGGGGGGTAGTAGTGATGGACACTACTAAGTATATGACGGAAGCCTACAGACTCCTCAACGATAAGAAAACTTATAGATTATTAACAAATGATCCAACAAAAAGATATAAAGCAATTCTGGATAAGATTTTAATAGAGGGTAACAAAAAGGGAATTTTAAATGATAAAGAGTTCGTATACCTAACATCAGATCACCCCAGGATCCCTATTTTTTATTTTTTACCGAAGATCCACAAGTGTTTGGTTAACCCCCCGGGGAGACCAATAGTCTCTGGGATCAACTCTATTACAGCGAATGTATCTCAATATATCGATAAATTTCTTCAACCCTATGTATCAAATCTGGACTCTTACCTCAAAGACTCCACTCAAGTTTTAAATTCTTTGAAATTGATAGAATGGAGTAGTGATATGATAATGGCGACCTGTGACGTGTCGTCATTATATACTATAATTAAGCATGAACATGGCCTAAATGCTGTCAGACATTATCTAGAAAAAGACTCCAATATGAAGGATGATCAGAAAAAATTCATTTTAAATAATATTAAGTATATACTGGAGCACAACTATTTTGCGTTTGACAACAAATTCTTCCTACAAATAGAAGGGACCGCGATGGGTACGAGGTATGCACCGAGTTATGCAAACCTCTTTATGGGTGTTTGGGAAGAAAGTTTTTTCAATAGAAGAGATCTCGGTGCAAACCTTGTACTCTATAAGCGTTATATAGATGACCTATTAATAGTATGGAAGGGACCTGAACAAGGATTGGTTAAGCTATTTGAGGAGATGAACGTTAATAACTACGGTCTTAAATTTATAAGTCACTATAGTAAAGAAAAAGTGGTGTTTCTAGATTTGGAGATTATGGTGATAAATGAGAAATTGGAAACGCAAACCCATTTCAAAGAGGTAGATTGTAATAATCTGCTACATGCGGATAGCTGCCATTTGAAATTATGGAAGAACAACATCCCCTTTGGCCAGAGCCTACGCATTAGGAAGAACTGTTCAAGAGTCGAGGACTTTGAAAGGCAGGTAGTGAGGTTAGCAGAAAAATTTGCTGTAAAGGGTTATGAAGAAAATAATATCTCAGAAGCAATACAGAAAGCAAAAAAGAAAAATAGGGACGACCTGTTAAGCTATAAAATGAGAGAACCTACCAAAGCAGATAAAATTATTGTTCCCTTTGTAACAGACTATAATGCAGACCACTATTTAATTAAAAAAATTATAAAGAGAAATTGGCACTTATTGAAGGAAGATAATATTATAGGTGGTCAGCTGGCGGACAAACCAACCTTTATCTTTAAAAAAGCTAAGAACTTCAAAACCATTTTGGCTCCTAGTGAAATACGCCATAAAATTAGAAATACCAAGCAGTTAGACCTGGAGGGAAAGAGGATAGCAGGATATTTCCCCTGCTACACTTGTAAAGCGTGTACACATAGCTCCAAATTAAACAGTCTCAAGATAAATAATTTAGGTGAAGATATCACGATTAAGGAATTAATAAGATGCACCCACAAGAATGTTATTTATGTACTTAAATGCACATGTAACTTATTCTATTTCGGAGAGACTAAAAGAAGTCTCCGGGATAGAATAAGGGAACATCTTTTATGCATAGAAAAAGAGAAAGAAGACACACATTTATACAAGCACTTTAAGGAAGTTCACGGGGGTAACACTAGGGATTTAAAATATTGGGGGATACACAAGATAAAAAATCATTGGAGGGGTGGAAATATTGAAAAGACGCTCCTAATAAGGGAGGCTGAATACATTTATAAGTATGATACTTTATACCCCAAAGGGCTTAATTCGGAATTGGACCTTTCCCCCTTTTTGTTTGAGTAAGATTATCACAAATACAATTTTATATTTTAATTAAAGTTAATTTTGTTTTATTTTATTTTATTTATATCTATTCACGGTGCACTTTAAATATTATCACGGAAAACCTTGTATTTATATGTTTGCACTTTTGATGCTAGTTATATACTAGCTGTATCTATATTCATATATGTTTGAAACATGAAATTTAGAATATATTTGAGTTATTACTATACACAAATCCAAGTTCATCCTTATTGGGAATAGATAATCCATTTAGGGTTTCTATTGTGAAATAGAGTAATTATAGTTGTATAGATGCACTAAGGTTTGTCTATGATGCACTATTGAAATATCAAAATACCACCTTAAGAAGAAGCTGCAGATAGAGCCAAATACCACCTTAAGATATATTGCCAATCTAAACCAGCACCAATCAAATTGAAGATACCCCTTTAAATAAAGATATTCAGACTTGCCATCACTACCTTGATAAAGCCCATAAGAGGGCGAAACGCATCGCTGTGTTGGCAGGACTACCCTTTGGCATTTATTATATGCAATAATCTGCACCTTTTTGATTCCTTAAAACTTAACCCGGGTTATAAGTATTGGAACTTGTTTTCCTATTTGGATTATCTCTGTTATGGTTTGTGGTTTGAATGAAGTCTGAATATTCACCACAGTGCCCATCTATCTACAACACCTGTATATACCCTTGCGTGCATCAAGCACTAAGTGCAGGGTGGATGTGAGAGAACCGCGCCTGTGAAGTTTAAAATAAGCGCAAAGTTCTGGCCTCTTCCCTCTACCGGAACTCTATTCAGTGACGTCAGACGCCGAAAAACCCCAGTCGGATCCACTTGAGGAGGATACCGAACAGGGAAGGTGAACCGCATACGATCAGGAGATCGTGGGTAAAGTAAATTGCAAAGAACTTAATTTGTATTACCTCTGACAGTATGCTGGGTATCAATTTCTCCTAAGGAAGTGTGGAACATTCAAATTACTTTTTATCGCATTTTTTTCATTGGCAGCTTGGTGGTATTATTTTCATCTATTTTTGGACCTTATCCTCTATAACTGACTTTATAACTGAATTTATTTGTGTATTAGAGAGCCTTTTACGTTTAAACATAGTGTGCAATAGATTTTACATTTAGCGGTCTACATCATATACCTTGGTCCATGTTATAGGATAACCAGTTTTAGTGTCTAACCAGTGTATAATTTTTAATACCTATTTTATATTAGTGCTATTTGGGGAGACGTCCCTTTTATGTGTTATATGTATGTTTTAATAAATGTATATTTATTTTAAGTGATTGATACCTTTGGCTTTGTTTTAGAGCTTCCCTTATATTCTCTTTTATCATTTTAGTTCTGTTCTTATTAGTTTAATAGATGATACAACACCGAATGGTGGCAGCTCTATATGGCCTGCATGATTAGCCAGACCCAAAACAAAAATAAAGCCAAGCGGTCTTGGATTAACACCCATGGCTAACTCGGTTGTTTCAAGTAGTACTATTCTTAGCACTTTCATCTCATCATCCCTGTTACTTCCAGGACTCTCGGTGGTGGTCTACATGGCCATCATGATTAGCCTAACCAAATACTACAATCCAACCTTGGCTCAGTCTTCATAAGGCCCTTCATTGGCTGTATTTTGGTAGTTCTGTTCTTATTAGTTTAATAGATGATACAACACCGAATGGTGGCAGCTCTATATGGCCTGCATGATTAGCCGCACCCAAAGTCCAAAAAAAGCCAAGCGGTCTTGCACTAACACCCATGGCTAACTCTTTGTTTTCAAGTTGTACTATTCTTAGCACTTTCATCTCATCCCTTACTTCCATGCCTCTCCGGGGTGGTCTACATGGCCATCATGATTACCCTCACCAAAATATAACAACAATCCGTGCGTGCAGGGAACCATGGTAAGGTTACTTCCTTTCGCAAAATCAAGTATAACAGTTGCAGGCAGAGGTTCTGACCCTGCATTATGGCTGCACCTCTCCCTAAAAGAGGCATGCGTTACAGAGTCTGTGGGCATGTATGCAAAGAGCTGGCCTGCCTAAAAGGAGCAGCAAGACAGTACAGGTCGTTCCCATGGCCACGACCCTCAACAGCCACAACAGAATGAAACACCACATATGCCATCCTTTTGAACAATAGAGTACAGGTATGGCATTGATTTTAGTTACACGGCGATATTTATTATGAACCATTAAATTGAAAACAAAAACAGGATTGGACACCCAGTACAGTACAGGTAGTTCTCCTTCGGCTTTTTTAGAAGAGTGTTCCGGACCCTCAACAAAAACAACAGCAGGAAAGAGGACATATGGCATCCTTTTGAACAATAGAGTACAGGTACATCATTGATTTTAGAAACCCAGATATAATTTTTGGCAAATGGGAAATAGAAAAAAACATTCATTGGACACCCAGTACACTTCTTTATCCTTAGGCCTTTTTATAAGAGGGTCCTGGACCCTCAACAGAAACAACAGCAGTAAAGAGGACATATGGCATCCTTTTGAACAATAGATGACAGGTAAGGCATTGATTTTAGAAACCCATAGATAATTTTGGTCAAATGGGAAATAGAAAAATACATTGAGTGGACACCCAGTACACTTCTTTATCCTTAGGCCTTTTTATAAGAGGGTCCCGGAGCCTCAACAGAAACAACAGCATGAAAGAGGACATATGGCATCCTTTAGATTAATTGATTACAGTTAAGGCATTGATTTTAGAATCCCTGAGATAATTTATATGAACAGGGAAATAGAAAAAAAAAATGATTGGGCACCCAGTACACTTCTTTATCCTTAGGCCTTTTATAAGAGGTTCCCGGACCCTCAACACAAAGGACAGCAGGAAAGAGGACATATGGCATCCTTTTGAACAATTGATTACAGTTAAGGCATTGATTTTAGAATCCCTGAGATAATAATTTACATGAACAGGGAAATAGAAAAAAACATTGATTGGACACCCAGTACACTTCTTTATCCTTAGGCCTTTTTATAAGAGGGTCCCGGAGCCTCAACAGAAACAACATCATGAAAGAGGACATATGGCATCCTTTAGAACAATTGATTACAGTTAAGGCATTGATTTTAGAATCCCTGAGATAATTTATATGAACAGGGAAATAGAAAAAAAAATTGATTGGACACCCAGTACACTTCTTTATCCTTAGGCCTTTTTATAAGAGGGTCCCGGAGCCTCAACCGAAACAACAGCATGAAAGAGGACATATGGCATCCTTTTGAACAATTAATTACAGGTAAGGCATTGATTTAAGAATCCCTGAGATAATTTATATAACCGGGAAATAGAACAAAACATTGATTGGACACCCAGTACACTTCTTTATCCTTAGGACTTTTTAGCAGAGGGTCCAGGACCATCAACAGAAACAACTGCAGGAAAGAGGACATATGGCATCCTTTTGAACAAAAGATGACAGGTAAGGCATTGATTTTAGAAACCCAGAGATAATTTGTTGCAACTGGCAAATAAAAAAAAACATTGATTGGACACCCAGTACACTACTTTATCCTTTTGCCTTGTTATAAGAGGGTCCCGGACCCTCAACAAAAACAAGAGCAGGGATCTGGGCATAGGAGTACAAGGGAGTGTGACAATAATAATGTGAAGGGGAAGATTGCGGAGTTGTGGCATTTTGAATTTGTTATCGTGGGAAGTACTTGCAATGACCTTGCTCTGGTGAATCCATATCGCAAATGTCTTTTTTAAGGCACTGTTTGTCTATTTTTTGACTATCAGCATTTGGTAAATGAAGTGTGACTTAAGGCTGGTGAGAACCGACCTTTCTTCTGGCTGTTTGAAAATGTTGTGGCTCTGGACAAACATGTGAATAAGGGTCCATCGGCCATATTCTGCACGCAACCCCTTTGATGATTGACGCTAAAAATGTGTCACCTGCAAGCAGAGATCGTTACTTCTGTCTAAATCTTCCTGGTATGGACAGGTCACTGTTTCCCACAGCAAGTCATAAGCTTGAACTACAAGATTGTCTTGAGTATGGTAGGGAATCATAGTTTATTAAAGTCTGTACTATCACCACAAAAGCTGAACTTCTTGAAGCAATGAAAATGCCAGCAATTTCCTGTGCTTATGGATGACAAGGAGGACGTCCTGTCGTGCACAGAGATGGAGAGTATTTTTGGTTTCCCTGTACACAACACAGAGATGTCTCCAACATCACCATAAACACAAGACAGCGACTCTTGTGTGAAGTTCCTGGAGTGTTCCGGTAGCCATCTCTTTGCGCCCCGAAAGGAATACTTATCAGTCTTTTTGTATACATTTGACATCAGATTTGGAGACTGTGGTGACGCACATTTTAATTACTGTTGTGCAAGCTGTGGCAATTTCAATTGACATTAAAAAGTAAGATTTGGAGACTGGTGACGCACATTTTATGCACGCTGTGGCAATTGCAATTTGCAGTGAAAAGAATCTGCTAAGTAACAACCACTACCTAGGACCACGCCTGGCTCCTGAAGTCATGCTTCAGTTAGTAACTCAAGTTAAATTAAATTAATTTTTTTTTTTTATTATTATGCTCAGCAGATTCAAAACATACCATTCTTCTAGTCATATCACACGACATGTCAAAATGCTGCATGGAAAATGGCAGTGTGCAAAGTCATAATCTTAGTGAACCTATAAGTGCATAAAATTTTCTAAAATAAACAAAAATACCGAGAAAAAAAAAAAAAAAAAAAAGGAAAGAGGACATATGGCATCCTTTTGAACAATAGATTACATTTAAGGCATTGATTTTAGAAACCCAGAGATAATTTGTTGCAACCGTGAAATCTAAAAAAACATTGATTATACACCCAGTACACTTATTTATCCTTAGGCCTTTTTAGCAGAGGCTCCAGGACCCTCAACAAAACCAGCAGCAGGAAAGAGGACATATGGCATCCTTTTGAAAATTAGATTACAGGAAAGGCATTGATTTTAGAAACCTGGAGATAATTAGTTGCAACCGGGAAATCTAAAAAAACATTGATTAGACACCCAGTACACTTATTTATCCTTAGGCCTTTTTAGCAGAGGCTCCAGAACCCTCAACAAAACCAGCAGCAGGAAAGAGGACATATGGCATCCTTTTGAACAATAGATTACATTTAAGGCATTGATTTTAGAAACTCTGAGATAATTTGTTGCAACCGGGAAATCTAAAAAAACATTGAGTGGACACCCAGTTCACTTATTTATCCTTAGGCCTTTTTAGCAGAGGCTCCAGGACCCTCAACAAAACCAGCAGCAGGAAAGAGGACATATGGCATCCTTTTGAAAATTAGATTACAGGAAAGGCATTGATTTTAGAAACCCGGAGATAATTAGTTGCAACCGGGAAATCTAAAAAAACATTGATTAGACACCCAGTACACATATTTATCCTTAGGCCTTTTTATAAGAGGTTCCCGGAGCCTCAACAAAAACAGCAGCAGGAAAGAGGACATATGGCATCCTTTTGAACAATAGATTACATTTAAGGCATTGATTTTAGAAACTCAGAGATAATTAGTTGCAACCAGGAAATCTAAAAAAACATTGATTAGACACCCAGTACACTTATTTATCCTTAGGCCTTTTTAGCAGAGGCTCCAGGACCCTCAACAAAACCAGCAGCAGGAAAGAGGACATATGGCATCCTTTTGAAAATTAGATTACAGGAAAGGCATTGATTTTAGAAACCCGGAGATAATTAGTTTCAACCAGGAAATCTAAAAAAAACATTGATTAGACACCCAGTACACATATTTATCCTTAGGCCTTTTTAGCAGAGGGTCCCGGAGCCTCAACAAAAACAGCAGCAGGAAAGAGGACATATGGCATCCTTTTGAAAATTAGATTACAGGAAAGGCATTGATTTTAGAAACCCGGAGATAATTAGTTGCAACCGGGAAATCTAAAAAAACATTGATTACACACCCAGTACACTTATTTATCCTTAGGCCTTTTTAGCAGAGGCTCCAGGACCCTCAACAAAACCAGCAGCAGGAAAGAGGACATATGGCATCCTTTTGAAAATTAGATTACAGGAAAGGCATTGATTTTAGAAAGCCAGAGATAATTAGTTGCAACCGGGAAATCTAAAAAAACATTGATTAGACACCCAGTACACATATTTATCCTTAGGCCTTTTTATAAGAGGGTCCCGGAGCCTCAACAAAAACAGCAGCAGGAAAGAGGACATATGGCATCCTTTTGAACAATAGATTACATTTAAGGCATTGATTTTAGAAACCCAGAGATAATTTGTTGCAACCGTGAAATCTAAAAAAACATTGATTAGACACCCAGTACACTTATTTATCCTTAGGCATTTTTAGCAGAGGCTCCAGGACCCTCAACAAAACCAGCAGCAGGAAAGAGGACATATGGCATCCTTTTGAAAATTAGATTACAGGAAAGGCATTGATTTTAGAAACCCGGAGATAATTAGTTGCAACCGGTAATTTGAATCAAACAAATGATTCGATGGACACCCAGTACACTTCTTTCTCCTTAGGCCTTTTTATAAGAGGGTCCAGGACCCTAAAAAAAAAAACACCAGCAGGAAAGAGAACATATGGCATCCTTTTGAACAATAGAGTACAGGTATAGCATTGATTTTACAAACCCAGAGATAATTTTGGGCAAATGGGAAATAGAAAAAAACATTGAGTGGACACCCAGTACACTTCTTTCTCCTTAGGCCTTTATATAAGAGGGTCCAGGACCCTCAAACAAAACACCAGCAGGAAAGAGGACATATGGCATCCTTTTGAACAATAGAGTACAGGTACAGCATTGATTTTACAAACCCAGAGATAATTTCGGGCAAATGGGAAATAGAAAAATACATTGAGTGGACACCCAGTACACTTCTTTCTCCTTAGGCCTTTTTATAAGAGGGTCCAGGACCCTCAAACAAAACACCAGCAGGAAAGAGAACATATGGCATCCTTTTGAACAATAGAGTACTGCTACAGCATTGATTTTAGAAACCAAGAGATAATTATTTGGAAACGTGAAATTGCGCAAAAAAACATGTTTGGACATCCACTCCAGGTCGTTCTCCTTCAGCCTTTTTATAAGAGGGTCCAGCACCCTCAACAGAAACAACTGCAGGAAACACCACCACATATGCCATCCTTTTGCACAAGCGAGTACAGGTATGGCATCCATTTTAGAAACCCGGAGATAATTGAGAGGAACCAGGAACATTTTTCTAAAAATTTGCTGGGGCACCCATTACAGGTCGTTCTCCTTCAGCCTTTTTATACCATGAGCCACGACCCGCAACAGGCACAACAGCATGAAACACCACATATGCCACCCTTTTGCACAATAGAGTACAGTTATGGCATAGATGGAACACGGAGATAATTTAGAGCAACCAAGAGATGGATAAAGATGCTCGGTCGGTCCTCCTCCTTCAAGTTTGTGGCAAAGCGCGTTCAATTTAATGGTCCACCAGATATGAGTGGTGTGCTAAGTTGTACTATTCGTAACAGTTTAATCACTGTTATGTGCCTTATTTTTTTTATTTGAGTTTGGTACCCACAGAGCAGCAGCAGAGGCCAGAAAAATTAGGAATGTACAAATGACTGAAAAATTTGGATATTGTTGTAGCAACTGCTGTAGCAGCGGCCAGAAAAATTGATGTTTGTAAAACATTTAAAAAGTGCCCTAAAAGCTTGTGGCTTGAACACTAGTTGTTGGCAGATAAGTCAAGCAAGTCCTCTTACTTTATAACAAAAAAAAAGGCCAGCCTGTGTACCAGTTGTAGCCCAAGCCAGCTCATCTCATCATCAGGCCTTTTTTATTCAAATGTATCGCCCAATGTCAGTCCCTTCAGGATCCAGCCCTCATTCATTTTTATAAAAGTGAGATAGTCAAGGCTTTTTTGACCTAGGCGACTTCTCTTCTCAGTGACAAAACCTCCTGCTGCACTGAAAGTCCTTTCGGACAGGACACTTGAAGCGGGGCAGGCCAGAAGTTCCATTGCAAATTGGGATAGCTCAGGCCACAAGTCAAGCCTGCACACCCAGTAGTCAAGGGGTCCATTGCTCCTGAGAGTGTCGAGATCCGCAGTTAAAGCTAGGTAGTCTGCTACCTGTCGGTTGAGTCTTTCTCTAAGGCTGGATCCCGAAAGGCTCTGATGATGCATGGGAGTTAAAAAGGTACGCATGTCCTCCATCAACAAGACGTCAGGAAAGCGTCCTGTCCTTGCCGCCGTGGTCGTGGGAGGAGGAGGATTAATTTCATCTCTTCCCCTGTTACATTCCCGTGGTGCTGTGACATCACCCTTATACGCTGTGTAAAGCATAGTTTTTAATTTATTCTTAAAATGCTCCATCCTTTCCGACTTGCGGGAATTTGGTAACATTTCAGGCACTTTATGCTTATACCGGGGGTCGAGGAGCGTGGACACCCAGTACAGGTCGTTCTCCTTCAGCTTTTTTATACGAGGGTCCCTCAACAGGCACGACAGCATGAAAGAACTCATTTGAACAAGGTTGGATGCCGAGCTAATCATGTCCCGTTCCTCCTCCTCACTGATCTCACTGAGGGTATCTTCTTCCCCCCAGCCACGTACAACACCACGGGTACCAGAGAGGTGACAACAACGAGCACCCTGGGATGCCTGTTGTGCTCTGTCTTCCTCCTCCTCCTCCTCCTCCTCCTCCTCAAAGCCACATTCCTCCTCTGACTCCTCTTCCTCACAATCCTCTTCCTGCATTGCCGCAGGTCCAGCAAGCGATGCTGATAAGACTGTTTGTGGGGGTGATGGACACCACAACTCTTCCTCTTCACGCTCATCTACGGCCTGATCCAGCACTCTTCGCAGGGCACGCTCCAGGAAGAAAACAAATGGTATGATGTCGCTGATGGTGCCTTCGGTGCGACTGACAAGGTTTGTCACCTCCTCAAAAGGACGCATGACCCTACAGGCATTGCGCATGAGCGTCCAGTAATTTGGCAAAAATATCCCCAGCTCCCCAGAGGCTGACCTAGCACCCCGGTCATACAAATACTCATTAACAGCTTTTTCTTGTTGGAGCAGGTGGTCAAACATTAGGAGTGTTGAATTCCACCGTGTCGGGCTGTCGCAAATCAAGCGCCTCACTGGCAGGTTGTTTTGACGCTGGATATCGGACAAGTGCGCCATGGCCGTGTAGGAACACCTGAAATGGCCACACACCTTCCGGGCCTGCTTCAGGACGTCTTGTAAGCCTGGGTACTTATGGACAAATCGTTGTACAATTAGATTACACACATGTGCCATGCACGGCACATGTGTCAACTTGCCCAATTTCAATGCCGCCACCAAATTACTTCCATTGTCAGAAACAACCTTGCCAATCTCCAGTTGGTGCGGAGTCAGCCACTGATCCACCTGTGCGTTCAGGGCGGTCAGGAGTGCTGGTGCGGTGTGACTCTCCGCTTTCAGGCAAGTCAACCCCAAGACGGCGTGACACTGCCGTACCCGGGATGTAGCATAGTACCTGGGGAGCTGGGGGGTGCCATAGATGTGGAGCAAGACGCAGAAGTTTAAGAGGACTCAGCCGAGGAAGAGGTTATGGAAGAGGATGGAGTAAGAGGAGTAGAGGAGGTAGCAGCAGGCCTGCCTGCAAGTCGTGGCGGTGTCACCAACTCTTCTGCAGAGCCACGCATTCCATGCTTGTCAGAAGTCAGCAGGTTTACCCAATGCGCAGTGTAGGTGATATACCTGCCCTGACCATGCTTTGCAGACCAGCTATCCGTGGTCATATGGACCCTTGCCCCAACGCTGTGTGCCAGACATGCCATAACTTCCTTTCGAACAACAGAGTACAGGTTTGGGATTGCCTTTTGTGAAAAGAAATTTCTGCCAGGTACCTTCCACTGCGGTGTCCCAATAGATACAAATTTTTTGAAAGCATCAGACTCCACCAGCTTGTATGGTAAAAGCTGGCGGGCTAAGAGTTCAGACAAGCCAGCTGTCAGACACCGGGCAAGGGGGTGACTTTGAGAAATTGGCTTCTTACGCTCAAACATGTCCTTGACAGACAGCTGACTGTGGGCAGATGACCAGGAACTGCTACGTAAGAGAGACTCAGTGGAGGATGGTTGAGAGGGGGCAAGGAGGACAGCACTGGTTGACGTGGCTGAATATGCTGGAGCAGGAGGAGGGCGGCTTTCACTTTGTGTGCTGCTTCTACTCATGTGTTCTTCCCATCAGCCTTTGTGATGGGAGACCATGTGCCTTCGCAAAGCAGTTGTACCTAGGTGGCTGTTGGACTTCCCACGACTCAGTTTCTTTTGGCACAGGTTGCAAATGGCATCGCTGTTGTCAGAGGCAGACACACAAAAAAATGCCACACTGCTGAGCTTTGCAATGATGGCATTCTGGTGGTGGCAACAGCATGCATTGATGGGCGTCGGCGTGCTGTCTGGCTGACCCCGGGTGCCGATGCATGCTGTCTGACTGTGCCACTAGCTCCTTGAGACGACCTCCCCATGCTTCCAAATCGTCTCCTCCTCCTCCTCCTCTCTGTCTCCCCATCTGAACTTTCCCCCTCTTCTTCTTCTCTTCTAGCAGGCACCCACGTGACACCCACCGACACATCATCATCAACTGCTTCACTTGTATCTGACACATCAAGAAAGGAAGCAGCAGTGGGTACAACATCATCATCATCATCACACCGTACCTCCATGTCGGGAATGCTGCCTGACTGAGACTGATCACTATTATCTACATCCTCTGTCAATGATGGTTGCGCATCACTCATTTCTTCCAAATGATGTGTCAATAACTCATGTGACAGATCAAGTGAAGCGGCTGTGGTGCTAGTGTTGGTGGTGGCGACAGGCGGGGGAGTGGCACTGGTCACTTGAGACCTGCCCAAAGCACAGCTGGACGTAGATGGTGCGTCAAGGTTAGGAGGACTAGCAGCGGAAGCTGAAGAAGATTGGGTGTCCTGTGTTAGCCATTCAACTAGGTCCTCCTCAGAACTTTTCGCGTCCCCCCTGGCACCCGGCGTCTGAACAATGTGCATATTTGTAGGGTCTAAAGGAATCACAGCACCACGACCACGGAACCTGCGGGGTGGCCTGCCTCTGCCTGTCATTTTTTTTTAAATGGACACTAACAATACTATAACACCAATTATATGAGTGGTGGCACTGTGAAAGTGGGCACAGTATACGCTGTGAGACTGACAACAACAAAAAAGACTGATGTTTTAAAAATCACAAATTGTTAATTTTTAAAAATATTAAAAGTAGTGTGACAACAAATATGATTGTTGGCACTAGTTGGCAAATGGGCCTGTCTGGCACACACGCTGGGAGAAAGGAAACTGCAATTCAATGGCACTAGGAGACTGAAGAATCACAGTCAAAACAGTTATGATTAACAAAAATTCCAATACTGTTACAATAAATATGATTGGTGGCACTAATTGGCTAGTTGGGACTGGCACACAGGCAGGCAGGCAGGAGAAAAATGCAATTCAAGGGCACTAGTAGACTGCAGATTGACAGTCAAAACAGTGATGATTGACAAATTTAGCAATACTGTTAAAAGAAATATGATTGCTGGCACTAATTGGATAGTTGGGCCTGGCACACAGGCTGGCAGGCAGGAGAAAAGTGCAATTCAATGGCACGAGCAAACTGAGGATTAAGATCAACAATCAAATTTTTTTTAATTTTAATTAGTAACAATACTGTGACAACAATTATGATTGGTGTAAATAGTTGGCAAGACGGCCTGGCACAAAAGGCTGGCAGGCAGGAGGTAAATGCAATTCAAGGACACTAGGAGACTGAATACTGACAGTCAAAACAGTGATGATTGACAATTTTTGCAATACTGTTAAAAGAAATATGATTGCTGGGAATAATTGGCTAGGTGGCCCTGGCACACAGGCTGCAAGGAAGGAGGAAAGTGCAATTCAATGGCACGAGCAAACTGAGGATTCAGAACAACAATTACCAAAAATTTTAATTTTTAATTATTAAGAATACTGTGACAACAAATATGATTGGTGTAAATATTTTTCAAGTAGGCCTGGCACACAGGCTGGCAGGCAGGAGAAAAGTGCAATTCAATGGCACGAACAAACTGAGGATTAAGATCAACAATCAAATTTTTTTTAATTTTAATTAGTAACAATACTGTGACAACAATTATGATTGGTGTAAATAGTTGGCAAGACGGCCTGGCACAAAAGGCTGGCAGGCAGGAGGTAAATGCAATTCAAGGACACTAGGAGACTGAATACTGACAGTCAAAACAGTGATGATTGACAATTTTTGCAATACTGTTAAAAGAAATATGATTGCTGGGAATAATTGGCTAGGTGGCCCTGGCACAGAGGCTGCAAGGCAGGAGGAAAGTGCAATTCAATGGCACAAGCAAACTGAGGATTCAGAACAACAATTACGAAAATTTTTAATTTTTAATTATTAAGAATGCTGTGACAACAAATATGATTGGTGTAAATATTTTTCAAGTAGGCCTGGCACACAGGCTGGCAGGCAGGAGAAAAGTGCAATTTAATGGCACGAGCAAACTGAGGATTAAGATCAACAATCAAAAAATGTTTAATTTTAATTAGTAACAATACTGTGACAACAATTATGATTGGTGTAAATAGTTGGCAAGACGGCCTGGCACAAAAGGCTGGCAGGCAGGAGGTAAATGCAATTCAAGGACACTAGGAGACTGAATACTGACAGTCAAAACAGTGATGATTGACAATTTTTGCAATACTGTTAAAAGAAATATGATTGCTGGGAATAATTGGCTAGGTGGCCCTGGCACACAGGCTGCAAGGAAGGAGGAAAGTGCAATTCAATGGCATGAGCAAACTGAGGATTCAGAACAACAATTACCAAAAATTTTCATTTTTAATTATTAAGAATACTGTGACAACAAATATGATTGGTGTAAATATTTTTCAAGTAGGCCTGGCACACAGGCTGGCAGGCAGGAGAAAAGTGCAATTCAATGGCACAAGCAAACTGAGGATTAAGATCAACAATCAAATTTTTTTTAATTTTAATTAGTAACAATACTGTGACAACAATTATGATTGGTGTAAATAGTTGGCAAGACGGCCTGGCACAAAAGGCTGGCAGGCAGGAGGTAAATGCAATTCAAGGACACTAGGAGACTGAATACTGACAGTCAAAACAGTGATGATTGACAATTTTTGCAATACTGTTAAAAGAAATATGATTGCTGGGAATAATTGGCTAGGTGGCCCTGGCACACAGGCTGCAAGGCAGGAGGAAAGTGCAATTCAATGGCACAAGCAAACTGAGGATTCAGAACAACAATTACGAAAAATTTTAATTTTTAATTATTAAGAATGCTGTGACAACAAATATGATTGGTGTAAATATTTTTCAAGTAGGCCTGGCACACAGGCTGGCAGGCAGGAGAAAAGTGCAATTCAATGGCACAAGCAAACTGAGAATTAAGATCAACAATCAAATTTTTTTTAATTTTAATTAGTAACAATACTGTGACAACAATTATGATTGGTGTAAATAGTTGGCAAGACGGCCTGGCACAAAAGGCTGGCAGGCAGGAGGTAAATGCAATTCAAGGACACTAGGAGACTGAATACTGACAGTCAAAACAGTGATGATTGACAATTTTTGCAATACTGTTAAAAGAAATATGATTGCTGGGAATAATTGGCTAGGTGGCCCTGGCACACAGGCTGCAAGGAAGGAGGAAAGTGCAATTCAATGGCACGAGCAAACTGAGGATTCAGAACAACAATTACCAAAAATTTTAATTTTTAATTATTAAGAATACTGTGACAACAAATTTGATTGGTGTAAATATTTTTCAAGTAGGCCTGGCACACAGGCTGGCAGGCAGGAGAAAAGTGCAATTCAATAGCACGAGCAAACTGAGGATTAAGATCAACAATCAAAATTTGTTTAATTTTAATTAGTAACAATACTGTGACAACAATTATGATTGGTGTAAATAGTTGGCAAGACGGCCTGGCACAAAAGGCTGGCAGGCAGGAGGTAAATGCAATTCAAGGACACTAGGAGACTGAATACTGACAGTCAAAACAGTGATGATTGACAATTTTTGCAATACTGTTAAAAGAAATATGATTGCTGGGAATAATTGGCTAGGTGGCCCTGGCACACAGGCTGCAAGGAAGGAGGAAAGTGCAATTCAATGGCACGAGCAAACTGAGGATTCAGAACAACAATTACCAAAAAATTTAATTTTTAATTATTAAGAATACTGTGACAACAAATATGATTGGTGTAAATATTTTTCAAGTAGGCCTGGCACACAGGCTGGCAGGCAGGAGAAAAGTGCAATTCAATGGCATGAGCAAACTGAGGATTAAGATCAACAATCAAAATTTTTTTAATTTTAATTTGTAACAATACTGTGACAACAATTATGATTGGTGTATTTAATTGGCAAGACGGCCTGGCACAAAAGGCTGGCAGGCAGGAGGTAAATGCAATTCAAGGACACTAGGAGACTGAATACTGACAGTCAAAACAGTGATGATTGACAATTTTTGCAATACTGTTAAAAGAAATATGATTGCTGGGAATAATTGGCTAGGTGGCCCTGGCACACAGGCTGCAAGGAAGGAGGAAAGTGCAATTCAATGGCACGAGCAAACTGAGGATTCAGAACAACAATTACCAAAAATTTTAATTTTTAATTATTAAGAATACTGTGACAACAAATTTGATTGGTGTAAATATTTTTCAAGTAGGCCTGGCACACAGGCTGGCAGGCAGGAGAAAAGTGCAATTCAATAGCACGAGCAAACTGAGGATTAAGATCAACAATCAAAATTTGTTTAATTTTAATTAGTAACAATACTGTGACAACAATTATGATTGGTGTAAATAGTTGGCAAGACGGCCTGGCACAAAAGGCTGGCAGGCAGGAGGTAAATGCAATTCAAGGACACTAGGAGACTGAATACTGACAGTCAAAACAGTGATGATTGACAATTTTTGCAATACTGTTAAAAGAAATATGATTGCTGGGAATAATTGGCTAGGTGGCCCTGGCACACAGGCTGCAAGGAAGGAGGAAAGTGCAATTCAATGGCACGAGCAAACTGAGGATTCAGAACAACAATTACCAAAAAATTTAATTTTTAATTATTAAGAATACTGTGACAACAAATATGATTGGTGTAAATATTTTTCAAGTAGGCCTGGCACACAGGCTGGCAGGCAGGAGAAAAGTGCAATTCAATGGCATGAGCAAACTGAGGATTAAGATCAACAATAAAAAAATTTTTAATTTTAATTTGTAACAATACTGTGACAACAATTATGATTGGTGTATTTAATTGGCAAGACGGCCTGGCACAAAAGGCTGGCAGGCAGGAGGTAAATGCAATTCAAGGACACTAGGAGACTGAATACTGACAGTCAAAACAGTGATGATTGACAATTTTTGCAATACTGTTAAAAGAAATATGATTGCTGGGAATAATTGGCTAGGTGGCCCTGGCACACAGGCTGCAAGGAAGGAGGAAAGTGCAATTCAATGGCACGAGCAAACTGAGGATTCAGAACAACAATTACCAAAAATTTTAATTTTTAATTATTAAGAATACTGTGACAACAAATATGATTGGTGTAAATATTTTTCAAGTAGGCCTGGCACACAGGCTGCCAGGCAGGAGTAAAATGCAATTCAATGGCACTAGGAGACTGAATATTTGCAGTCCAAAAAATTATGATTTTTATTTTTTTATATACTTTTACAAGAATTATGATTGGTTCCACTAATTGGCTAGTTGGGCCTGGAAAACACGCTGACAGGCAGGAGGAAAGTGCAATTCAATGGCACGAGCAAACTGATGAATCACAAGCGATCAATTTGGAATTTTAAAGATTAACAATACTTTTACAACAACTAGGATTGGTGGCACTAATTGGCTAGTTTGTGCCTGGCACACAGGCTGCCAGGCAGGAGGAAACTGCAATTCAATGGCACTAGTAGACTGAATATTTGCAGTCCAAAAAATTATGATTTTTAATTTTTTTTATACTGTAACAAGAATTATGATTGGTGCCACTAATTGGCTAGTTGGGCCTGGCACACAGGCTGGCAGATATGAGTCGTGGATGGTAGGTAGGGCAGCAATTTAACACAGTATGCTGTGTAAGTGACAAAAACACAGGCCTGATATAAAATTAAGTTAGATTACACTAGCAAAATATTTTAAAATTTTAGATTTTAATATTAAAATTATGTTAAGGAGTGCAATGCACATATGAGTGGTCGCACTGGCTGGCTGCTACGTAGGGCAGCAATTAACAACAGTATGCTGTGTAAGTCAGATAGACAGTTAGACACAGGCCTGATAGAAAATAAAATTAGATTACACTAGCATAATGATTTAAAGACTTTTTGGGGGGAATTTAAAGAAAAAGGTTAAGCACATACATATGAGTCGTGGCTGATAGCCTTGGAAGGGCAGCTATTAAAAACAGTAGGCTCTGTAAGTCACATACACACACGCCTGATAGAAAATACTATTAGATAGATTACACTAGAAAAATTATTTAAATTTTTTTTTTTTTGGGGGGGGGGAATTAAAAAAAGGTTAAACACATATGAGTCGTGGCTCATAGACTAGGGAGGGCAGCAAGTAAACACAGTAGGCTCTGTATGTCAGCAAAACACACAGGCCTGATAGAAAATGATATTAGATTACACTATCAAAAAATTTTAAACTTTTTTTTTTATATTTAAATTAAGGTGAAGAAGATATGAGTGGTGGCTGCCTGGCACAGACCAATTAACCAAAAGACTGAAAAAAATGAGGTATATTAATGCTGAGTGAGCCTGGCAGACACAGGCCTGATAGAAAATGTAATTAGATTACACTAGCAAAATTATTATTATTTTTTTTTTTTTTTATTTAAAATTATGTTATAAACGGATATTAACACTGGTGGCTGGCACAGAGCAATGAACCAGAGTATATGCTGTGTGACACAGGCCTGATAGAAAATAAAAAAAAATTACACTAGCAAAATAATTAAAATTTTTGGTTAGTTAAATTTAAACTAATGTTGTTAGGGAGATATCAGTGGTGGCAGTAATCACAGCATATGCTGTGAGCCTTAAACACACAGGCTGAAAGCCAGGCAAATGCTAATAAAAATACGGGGGGTGGGGGGGAAACGGCACGAAATATAGCCCTAAAAAGGGCTTTTTGGGGTTCTGTCCTTGCAGCAGAGATGAGTGGAGTCCTTCTGGACTGTAGTGGACACTAAATACACTAGCCTAGCTATGTGTTTCCTATTAATGTCAGGAGCAAAAACACAACACGTCCTCTCATTAAGAAAGCAAGGTCGTTATGAGTCTAAAATGGCGGATTCCGAGTAGCTGGGAGGGTCTGTGAGGGAGTGTCTGATGTTGATTGGCTCTAATGTGTCAGATGGCTGTGACATACAGGGTCAAAGTTTCCTCAATGATGACACATAGGGGCGGATCGCCATGTGTTCGCCCGCAGCAGCGAACGCGAACAAGCTATGTTCGCTGGGAACCGTTCGTGGGCGAACAGTTCGGGACATCACTAGTTAGGGATCTCGATACTGACCCCCAAGCCTGTGTACTGTGAAAGCAGTGACTTGAATGTGTGTACAACAATGAATAATGATAATTCTCAAAACTACTGTCCTAGGTGCCACTCTTTGGAAGCTGACCTGGTCCATATGTTTTGGAGCTGCCCTAAAATCCAAAAGTTTTGGTTCTGAGTTCAATATTGGCTACGTAAGATCTTAAAATTAAATATCAAACTTGATAAAAGAGATATATTTCTCTTACATGACAGGCCAAATCCGCGGGTAAATACTTGTTTCATTAACATAACTATTTTGAGTGGTAGATACCTTATACTTAAAAATTGGAAAAATAAACGAGAACCAACCATTAATAATTTAATATACCTTCTTCTGACACAGGCAATAATAGAACAATTTGATGCCTATGGGGGGTAGTTATCAACGTGTCAACTTTCCTGCATTCGCCGGCCCAATACGCCCGCCTAAGCTCGCCTCACATCGCCGCCGCGGACCTGAAAAATTTTGCCTAAGTTATCAAGTAAAGCTGTCAAAAAGCTGCGCACCAAGTACGGGGCGATGAGCAGCGGACTGTGAGAGTTATCACTCATCCGATCTCGCTGCTCTTCGGCTTTTTCCCAGCTTTATTGCTAGCCTGTCACTAAGCACTCACACTAACTACACTGTTCTACCCCCTATACCGGCGCCCCCGGAGCCCCCCGCAACTAAATAAAGTTACTAACCCCTAAACCGCCGCTCCTAGACCCTGCCGCAACTCTGATAAATGTATTAACCCCTAAACCGCTGCTCCTAGACCCTGCCGCAACTCTGATAAATGTATTAACCCCTAAACCGCCGCTCCTAGACCCTGCCGCAACTCTGATAAATGTATTAACCCCTAAACCGCCGCTCCCGGACACCGCTGCCACCTACATTATACCTATTAACCCCTATCCTGCCCCCCCTATACCGTCGCCCTCTATAATAAAGTTATTAACCCCTATCCTGCTGATCCCGCACCTCGCCGCAAATAAATAAATAGTTTAACCCCTAAACCACCGCTCCCTGAACCCGCAGCAACCTATATTAAATTTATTAACCCCTATCCTGCCCCCCCTACACCGTCGCCACCTATAATAAATTTATTAACCCCTATCCTGCCCCCCACTACACCGCCGCCACTGTAATAAAATTATTAACCCCTAAACCTAAGTCTAGCACTAACCCTAACACCCCCCTAACTTAAATATTAATTAAATAAATCTAAATAATATTTCTCTTATTAACTAAGTTAATCCTATTTAAAACTAAATACTTACCTTTAAAATAAACCCTAATATAGCTACAATATAAATAATAATTATATTGTAGCTATCTTAGGATTTATTTTTATTTTACAGGCAAATTTCAATTTATTTTAACTAGGTACAATAGCTATTAAATAGTTATTAACTATTTAATAGCTTACCTAGCTAAAATAAAGAGAAATGTACCTGTAAACTAAAAACTAACCTAAGTTACAATTACACCTAACACTACACTATACTTAAATAAATTATTCCTATTTAAAACTAAATACTTACCAGTAAAATAAACCCTAAGATAGCTACAATATAATTAATAATTACATTGTAGCTATCATAGGCCTAGATTTAGAGTTTGGCGGTAGCCGTGAAAACCAGCGTTAGAGGCTCCTAACGCTGGTTTTAGGCTACCGCCGGTATTTGGAGTCAGTCAGGAAAGGGTCTAACGCTCACTTTGCAGCCGCGACTTTTCCATACCGCAGATCCCCTTACGTCAATTGCGTATCCTATCTTTTCAATGGGATCTTTCTAACTCCGGTATTTAGAGTCGTGTCTGAAGTGAGCGTTAGAATTCTAACGACAAAACTCCAGCCGCAGAAAAAAGTCAGTAGTTAAGAGCTTTCTGGGCTAACGCCGGTTTATAAAGCTCTTAACTACTGTGCTCTAAAGTACACTAACACCCATAAACTACCTATGTACCCCTAAACCGAGGTCCCCCCACATCGCCGCCACTCGATTAAAATTTTTTAACCCCTAATCTGCCGACTGCCACCTACGTTATACTTATGTACCCCTAATCTGCTGCCCCTAACACTGCCGACCCCTATATTATATTTATTAACCCCTAACCTGCCCCCCACAACGTCGCTGCCAGCTACCTACAATAATTAACCCCTAATCTGCCGACCGCAAAGCGCCGCCACCTACATTATAGCTATGTACCCCTAATCTGCTGCCCCTAACACCGCCGACCCCTATATTATATTTATTAACCCCTAATCTGCCCCCCTCAACGTCGCCTCCACCTGCCTACACTTATTAACCCCTAATCTGCCGAGCGGACCGCACCGCTACTATAATAAAGTTATTAACCCCTAATCTGCCCTCCCTAACATCGCCGACACCTAACTTCAAGTATTAACCCCTAATCTGCCGACTGGAGCTCACCGCTATTCTAATAAATGTATTAACCCCTAAAGCTAAGTCTAACCCTAACACTAACACCCCCCTAAGTTAAATATAATTTAAATCTAATGAAATAAATTAACTCTTATTAAATAAAGTATTCCTATTTAAAGCTAAATACTTACCTGTAAAATAAACCCTAATATAGCTACAATATAAATTATAATTATATTATAGCTATTTTAGGATTTATATTTATTTTACAGGTAACTTTGTATTTATTTTAACCAGGTACAATAGCTATTAAATAGTTAAGAACTATTTAATAGCTAAAATAGTTAAAATAATTACAAAATTACCTGTAAAATAAATCCTAACCTAAGTTACAATTAAACCTAACACTACACTATCAATAAATTAATTAATTAAAATACCTACAATTATCTACAATTAAACCTAACACTACACTATCAATAAATAAATTAAATACAATTCCTACAAATAAATACAATTAAATAAACTAACTAAAGTACAAAAAATAAAAAAGAACTAAGTTACAAAAAATAAAAAAATATTTACAAACATTAGAAAAAAATTACAACAATTTTAAACTAATTACACCTACTCTAAGCCCCCTAATAAAATAACAAAGACCCCCAAAATAAAAAAATGCCCTACCCTATTCTAAATTACAAAAGTTCAAAGCTCTTTTACCTTACCAGCCCTGAACAGGGCCCTTTGCGGGGCATGCCCCAAAGAATTCAGCTCTTTTGCCTGTAAAAAAACACATACAATACCCCCCCCCAACATTACAACCCACCACCCACATACCCCTAATCTAACCCAAACCCCCCTTAAATAAACCTAACACTAAGCCCATGAAGATCTTCCTACCTTATCTTCACCTCGCCGGGTATCACACCGATCGGTCCTGGCTCCAAAATCTTCATCCAACCCAAGCGGGGGCTAGACATCCATCATCCGGTGGCTGAAGAGGTCCAGAAGAGGCTCCAAAATCTTCATCCTATCCGGTAAGAAGAGGCGATCCAGACCGGCAACCATCTTGATCCAAGCGGCATCTTCTATCTTCATCCGATGAGGACCGGCTCCATCGTGAAGACCTCCAGCGCGGATCAATCTTCTTCCGACGACGTCCAACTCAAGAATGACGGTTCCTTTAAGGGACGTCATCCAAGATGGCGTCCCTCGAATTCCTATTGGCTGATAGGATTCTATCAGCCAATCGGAATTAAGGTAGGAAAATTCTGATTGGCTGATGGAATCAGCCAATCAGAATCAAGTTCAATCCGATTGGCTGATCCGATCAGCCAATCAGATTGAGCTTGCATTCTATTGGCTGATCGGAACAGCCAATAGAATGCGAGCTCAATCTGATTGGCTGATCGGATCAGCCAATCGGAATTCGAGGGACGCCATCTTGGATGACGTCCCTTAAAGGAACCGCCATTCTTCAGTTGGACGTCGTCGGAAGAAGATTGATCCGCGCTGGAGGTCTTCACGATGGAGCCGGTCCTCATCGGATGAAGATAGAAGATGCCGCTTGGATCAAGATGGTTGCCGGTCTGGATCGCCTCTTCTTACCGGATAGGATGAAGATTTTGGAGCCTCTTCTGGACCTCTTCAGCCGCCGGATGATGGATGTCTAGCCCCCGCTTGGGTTGGATGAAGATTTTGGAGCCAGGACCGATCGGTGTGATACCCGGCGAGGTGAAGATAAGGTAGGAAGATCTTCAGGGGCTTAGTGTTAGGTTTATTTAAGGGGGGTTTGGGTTAGATTAGGGGTATGTGGGTGGTGGGTTGTAATGTTGGGGGGGGGTATTGTATGTGTTTTTTTACAGGCAAAAGAGCTGAATTCTTTGGGGCATGCCCCGCAAAGGGCCCTGTTCAGGGCTGGTAAGGTAAAAGAGCTTTGAACTTTTGTAATTTAGAATAGGGTAGGGCATTTTTTTATTCTGGGGGTCTTTGTTATTTTATTAGGGGGCTTAGAGTAGGTGTAATTAGTTTAAAATTGTTGTAATTTTTTTCTAATGTTTGTAAATATTTTTTTATTTTTTGTAACTTAGTTCTTTTTTATTTTTTGTACTTTAGTTTGTTTATTTAATTGTATTTATTTGTAGGAATTGTATTTAATTTATTTATTGATAGTGTAGTGTTAGGTTTAATTGTAGATAATTGCAGGTATTTTATTTATTTAATTTATTGATAGTGTAGTGTTAGGTTTAATTGTAACTTAGGTTAGGATTTATTTTACAGGTAATTTTGTAATTATTTTAACTATTTTAGCTATTAAATAGTTCTTAACTATTTAATAGCTATTGTACCTGGTTAAAATAAATACAAAGTTACCTGTAAAATAAATATAAATCCTAAAATAGCTATAATATAATTATAATTTATATTGTAGCTATATTAGGGTTTATTTTACAGGTAAGTATTTAGCTTTAAATAGGAATAATTTATTTAATAAGAGTTAATTTATTTCGTTAGATTTAAATTATATTTAATTTAGGGGGGTGTTAGGGTTAAAGTTAGACTTAGCTTTAGGGGTTAATAAATTTATTAGAGTAGTGGTGAGCTCCTATCGGCAGATTAGGGGTTAATACTTGAAGTTAGGTGTCGGCAATGTTAGGGAGGGCAGATTAGGGGTTAATACTATTTATTATAGGGTTATTGAGGCGGGAGTGAGGCTGATTAGGGGTTAATACATTTATTATAGTAGCGCTCAGGTCCGGTCGGTAGATTAGGGGTTAATAAGTGTAGTTAGGTGGAGGCGACGTTGGGGGCGGCAGATTAGGGGTTAATAAATATAATATAGGGGTCGGCGATGTTAGGGCAGCAGATTAGGGGTACATAGGGATAATGTAGGTGGCGGGGGTGTACGGAGCGGCAGATTAGGGGTTAAAAATAATATGCAGGGGTCAGCGATAGCGGGGGTGGCAGATTAGGGGTTAATAAGTGTAAGGTTAGGGGTGTTTAGACTCGGGGTACATGTTAGAGTGTTAGGTGCAGACGTAGGAAGTGTTTCCCCATAGGAAACAATGGGGCTGCGTTAGGAGCTGAACGCGGCTTTTTTGCAGGTGTTAGGTTTTTTTTCAGCTCAAACAGCCCCATTGTTTTCTATGGGGGAATCGTGCACGAGCACGTTTTTGAAGCTGGCCGCGTCCGTAAGCAACGCTGGTATCGAGAGTTGCAGTGGCGGTAAATATGCCTGTACGCTCCCTTTTTGGAGCCTAACGCAGCCATTCTGTGAACTCTCAATACCAGATGTATTTAAAAGGTGCAGCCAGAAAAAAGCCAGCGTTAGCTACGCGGGTCGTTACCGACAAAACTCTAAATCTAGCCGATAGGATTTATATTTATTTTACAGGTAACTTTGTATTTATTTTAGCTAGTTAGAATAGTTATTAAATAGTTATTAACTATTTAATAACTACCTAGCTAAAAGAAATACAAAATTACCTGTAAAATAAATCCTAACCTAAGTTACAATTAAACCTAACACTACACTATCATTACATTAATTAAATAAATTAACTACAAATAACTACAATTAAATACAATTACATAAACTAACTAAAGTACAAAAAATAAAAAAGCTAAGTTACAAAAAATAAAAAAAATAAGTTACAAACATTTAAAAAAATATTACAACAATTTTAAGCTACTTACACCTAATCTAAGCCCCCTAATAAAATAACAAACCCCCCCAAAATAAAAAATGCCCTACCCTATTCTACATTAAAAAAGTTCAAAGCTCTTTTACCTTACCAGCCCTTAAAAGGGCCTTTTGTGGGGGCATGCCCCAAAGAATTCAGCTCTTTTGCCTGTAAAAGAAAAATACAACCCCCCCCCAACATTAAAACCCACCACCCACATACCCCTAATCTAACCCAAACCCCCCTTAAAATAACCTAACACTAATCCCCTGAAGATCATCCTACCTTGAGTCGTCTTCACTCAACCGAGCAGCGATGGAACCGAAGAGGACATCCGGAGCGGCAGAAGTGATCATCCAAGGGGCGCTGAAGAAATCTTCCATCCGATGAAGTGATCCTCCAAGCGGCGCTGAAGAAATCTTCCATCCGGGCGATGTCATCTTCCAAGAGGCGCTGAAGAAGTCTTCTATCCGGGCGAGGTCATCTTCCAAGCCGGGTCTTCAATCTTCATCCCGCCGAAGCGGAACATCCTTCTTTCCCGACGGACTACCGACGAATGAAGGCTCCTTTAAGGGACGTCATCCAAGATGGCGTCCCTTCAATTCCGATTGGCTGATAGGATTCTATCAGCCAATCGGAATTAAGGTAGGAAAAATCTGATTGACTGATTGAATCAGCCAATCAGATTCAAGTTCAATCCGATTGGCTGATCCAATCAGCCAATCAGATTGAGCTCGCATTCTATTGGCTGTTCCGATGTAATTGTATTTAATTGTAGTTATTTGTAGTTAATTTATTTAATTAATGTAATGATAGTGTAGTGTTAGGTTTAATTGTAACTTAGGTTAGTTTTTAGTTTACAGGTACATTTCTCTTTATTTTAGCTAGGTAAGCTATTAAATAGTTAATAACTATTTAATAGCTATTGTACCTAGTTAAAATAAATTGAAAGTTACCTGTAAAATAAAAATAAATCCTAAGATAGCTACAATATAATTATTATTTATATTGTAGCTATATTAGGGTTTATTTTAAAGGTAAGTATTTAGTTTTAAATAGGATTAATTTAGTTCATAATAGAAATATTATTTAGATTTCTTTAATTAATATTTAAGTTAGGGGGGTGTTAGGGTTAGTGTTAGACTTAGGTTTAGGGGTTAATAAATTTATTACAGTGGCGGCGGTGTAGTGGGGGGCAGGATAGGGGTTAATAAATGTATTATAGGTGGCGACGGTGTAGGGGGGGCAGATTAGGGGTTAATAAATTTAATATAGGTTGCGGCAGGTCAGGGAGCGGCGGTTTAGGGGTTAAACTATTTATTTATTTGCGGTGAGGTGCGGGATCGGCAGGATAGGGGTTAATAACTTTATTATAGAGGTCGGCGGTATAGGGGGGGCAGGATAAGGGGTTACTAGGTATAATGTAGGTGGCGGTGGGCTCCGGGAGCGGCGGTTTAGGGGTTAATATGTATAGAGTAGCTTGCGGTGGGCTCTGTGAGCGGCGGTTTAGGGGTTAATCATTTTATTTAGTTGCGGCGGTGTAGGGGGGACAGATTAGAGGTGTTTAGACTCGGGGTACATGTTAGGGTGTTAGGTGTAGACAGCTCCCATAGGAATGAATGGGATGTCTGGCAGCAGCGAACTTGTACTTTCGCTATGGTCAGACTCCCATTGATTCCTATGGGATCCGCCGCCTCCAGTGTGGCGGTTTGAAAACCAGGTACGCTGGGCCGTAAAAGTGCAGAGCGTACCTGCTAGTTTTTTGATAACTAGCAAAAGTAGTCAGAACATCTGGAGTGACGTAAGAATCGATCTGTGTCGGACTGAGTCCGGCGGATCGAAGTTTACGTCACAACATTCTACTTTTGCCGGGATCTAGCCTTTGATAACTAAGGCGAATCAGCCTCGCCACAAATACGCTGCGGAATTCCAGCGTATTTGAGGTTGACGGCTTGATAACTAGGCCCCTTTACCTCTATAGAAAAAGGTATTGAGAGATATTATCTGAAATGGGCAGCGTTTATGGAGATATTTGAAACTGATATTAAAAAACAACTATTATTTCCTATTGAAAATCCAATATCGACTTAGTTCCTTAGCTCACTAGTAATATCTAAATGTAGTATCCTTTTTTTCTGAGATGTAATAAGGGAAGCAGCATGACATGATGAGAGTAGACTCCTTTGTCTTTGTTTGTCTTTCCTCCCCCTACTTTCCTTTTTTTTTCTCTCTTTATGTTTGTCTTTCTTTTATCCGATCTTGAAGGTTATCGTGGGTCAACATACCTACTTTCTAAGTTTAGATTAATCTAGATTGTTTGTCAATATGGGAAACAGTCAGATATACAGTATGTTTAATCAAACGTAGGTGTCAATTTCATAGATCATAGGTCACAAATATTTATATATTTTATTTGGACATTGTTGTATTTACTTCGAACTTAATTGTGTATAAGTCTTTGTTTATTCTTCTTTTCTGTAGTACAAAAGTCTACAAAAAGTTGATATTTTTGTATCTGATATTGATCTGTTGGATTTGAGCTTTGCAATGTCTAAGTGATGTGATCTTGTATGTAGCTTGACCTTGTTTTTCTTTTTTTTCTTCTTTTGTTATTGTTTAAACCTCAATAATAAAAAAGTATATGCAAAAAAAACAATGAATAATGAGGGTGGTAAAAAGTGAAACAAATAAGGGGACTAAAATAAACTCAGATCTTGAGATATGTGAAATGTGAAAAATTGCGTGATCAGTTGACGTGACTAATACATAGAGAGGGGGGGGGGATTTGAACTATATATTACTCTCTTACAGCAAGAAAGCGCTTTAGGTTTATATGGTAAAGGCTTAAGAGAACTAGCAATTTAGGAGAATCTCTTTTTTTGACACCAATACCTAGTGTTATTTTAACCTTAATTGTGCTAACAGCACAACAATGATTACCAGAACAATTGTTCTTGTTTCCTATCAAGCTACATTTTCAGACTATACACTCTGCTTTCCCGGTTCTTTATCACATCCCTGTTCTCTGAAGAACTATACAATATAGCACAGCCTCCCAATAACTTTCCTCTATTGTTACTGAGTAAATTAACTCTTAATTATAACTATGAAGCCAGTAACAGTATCAATCGCGCTCTTACATTTTGCAGAGTTTTCAGACCAGTATTAGCTTTTTATGAACTGTCAGTACAGAATGGGCTAGAGCGAGAATTGCCATCAGATTGATGATTAGACAGACAAACACACAAACACTGCAAGTATTACTTGAGAAAGAAAAGAATATTGCATCCATGGAGGATTCACCACTAGAGTATCCACTCTGTGATGTTATATATTTCTTTCCTGCCTCCAAAAGTACTTATCAGGCAATCCAGTTTCAATATAAACTGTAAGTACTTAAATTCCCATTCCCTTTATTTTCATTTACAATGTTTAACTCTATACATAACGATTCCCAATACATCCACAATGCCATGGGGGGTAGAGAAAAACATTAAAATGTGTTCTTTAGTCCTTTACAGGAATACTTTTGAAAGTCATATCTACACATATTTATAGATCACAGCAATAGCCTTAGGATGTTATATTATGATTCTGCCACGAAAGATACAAGTGGTTTAGGGCATGAGTCTCAAATTCCTTCCTGTGTTTTGTCAGGCCTGGTGCCAGCATCTTCACTAGGTTATCCCGACTCCTCAGAGTCTCAAATTCCTCCCTGTGTTTTGTCAGGCCTGGTGCCAGCATCTTTACTGGGTTATCCCGACTCCTCAGAGATCTTATCACTGCTCACTGTGTCCCCAGACTTGTAGGCTAGACACCCTGACTGGCTACCTGACTTTTGATTCTCCCCTTTCCACTTGTGTATTGTGTTTTTTCTACCAACTCTACTTAAAGTCTGTTTCCACCTGTAGTTATTAACGTGCGGTTACAAACACGTCAATATCAATGCCTTCCACATACAATAAAATTCCTGGTGTATCCAGTCTCTGAATATTCCTGCGTAATCTCTTTAACACCCAAACTTGATACTACACACTGTTTAATAAGAGAGCAGGAGTATTATTATTCTGGCATCATTTATTGCCCAGCCTTATTACTATATATTGTTTTTATAGCCTGCCGAGTCAGGACCGTACTTCTGTAAATACACACACTACTCCTAAGAACGTTTAAGAGTAATAAAAACCACCACAGTGTAAGCTTCTTCACTGGGGCTTTGTAAAGAGTATATTCTGTGTCTATATACATGTGAAAGCCGTGTTAGCCACCTGTAAATGTTGTATTTCAATTCTACAGCAAAAGGTACATGGGATTTAAAAATAAATCTTGAGTTCACCACTAGAGTGAGTCAACTGAAGTGTCAGCGTCTTCGCTGGGTTAGTGTAGCTTCTCACAGATCTTATCACTAATCACTATATCCCCAGACTTGCAGGCTAAACACTCTGACTAATTTCCCGTCTTTCAATTCTCCCCTTTCTGGTAATATGCTTTGTCTTTTCCACATATACAATTTACAGGCCTTCTTAGCTGCGATTGTTTAACGGTTTCAAACAAGTGAATATCTTTTACTTGCTACATACGTTAAAGTCTATTACAACTCTTTACATTCCTGCAGAAACGTTAAACACCCAGACTTAATTATATAAACTGTTTGATATAGGAGGAAAGTTATTATACTTCTAACATCCAAGAACAGTTTAAACTTTTTAAACGTTCATTTATCTTTAGAGTTGGCACTCAAGTATTGGCTTATACATTTCTTATTTGGCCAGCAGAAGATGAGGGTGGTGCTGCTCCAGCTATGAAGCTATACACGCATGTCTTGTCCTTTGGTGGAGTGCCGATGTAAACTCTTGTTTGTGTGTCACAACCAGAGCGTGCTTACTGGCACCGGATCTTCGACGGTGCTCCGCTGTGAATTGTGGCACTCTTGCCTGGCTCAAACAGGGGCCTAGGCCTGGAACTGGCGGTTTGGACGTTTTTCGGTCCGTGCGCTGAACTCGCGCCCTGCCGAGGTGCCCACCCACCGGAAGTCCAATAAGAGGTGTTTTATTTATGCTTCAGACCTGATTGTGTTCCTGTGTGATTATGTTAACAAGAATGACCAACATCAGATTATCTGAGTAAACTTCCCCCCCCCCTGTTAATTAAGTTGATATGTTAATCTGTTTTACCTGTGAATAGACAGTTGTTTATAGGTTTGATGTATTGTTCATATGTTTGCTTTGCTGTTTAACCAATTCCCTCTGTATCCTGAAGCTCTGTGACTCTGGAATGCCAGGGTGTATAAATCTGTGTGTGCTGTTCAATAAAGTGTTAAATTTGTGTTCATAAACCTGAGTGAGTGTTGCCTCAGTTCTGTTCACCTCCCTAACTTAAGACTGTGGTCAAATGGGGATACCAGGAGATATTGGTCTTTATAAAGGGATGTCCAGGACAAAGGAAGTGTTCTGATGGAGGTACCCAGTTGGGGTACCAGGTGGTTTGTCACAACAACCATCTGCTATGCTGTCCATTTTCTGTGCTGCCATATGTGGTAACATCACCATAGACTAAAACAAGATAAACCCAGCAACCACAGGAATAGCCTTATCAGGCCAGGTGCACAAAGGAAAAGCTGGTGACCTCCAGCCTCACAAATATCCACAATAAGTATATATCCTCAGCACCTTTCAATGTATAAAATGTCCTTTATTGAAAACACATGGACATAAAGTTATGCGACGTTTCGGGAATGCAGTCCCTTAATCATGCATACTAGATAGTACACCTGGACCTTTACTTAAAGGTATGGCTAACCAATCACAATACAACATTCTGGACACATCCTACTTTTCAACAATTCATATGCCAGCAGCCATAACACTGCCATCTAGAGGATATAACAGATATGAATGTCATAATTTTTAGCAAAAGCTATCCCTTAATAGATACAAGGTGTACATAAAATACACTCAATGACATAGAAATTATTAAAAAAAACATATAAAAACACAATATAATGCATATAGAAATAAAACAATATATATACATAGAAATTTGGTGGCGGCTGTAAAGAGATCCCTTATAAATTTTTTGTAAATTTTATATATAGACCTAGAGGAAGACCGACAGATCCAATTTTCTGTTTAATCCGTTAGGATACATGGAATCCAATTTATGGATCCAATATGCCTCCTTTTGTTTCAGGATGCGCTCTCTATCGCCTCCTCCTCTAGGTATATCTACATGGTCAATGATTTGCCACCTAATTTGATTAATTTGGTGGCCACATTCCAAAAAATGACATGATACAGGGGCTTGGAGATCACCCGTCCTGATGTTAGATTTATGTTGGTTCAATCTCTCCCTCATCTTACGTGTTGTTTCCTCTATGTCAATTTTGGAACATGGACATTTTATCATATATACCACGAATACTGAGTTACATGTGTAATAAGATTTTAATTTAAATTTATGTCCACTCCTAGGTGAATTATTAGCACCATCAGGATTAATGTCAGGGTGCCAGGAATCAGACAGAGATGAGAAGTGCAAAAATAATCACACCTTTATTAATAGCAAAAAATAATAAAAAGTCCACAAGTCAAATAACAAGCCAGGAGTCAAAACCAGAGCTGGTAGTCAGACGAGCCGAGTCAGGAGCCAAAGCGAATAGTCAGACGAGCCGGAATCAGGAACAAGGTAAACAGCAGAGTCAGGAACAAGCCAGGGATCAGGAACCAGGAAGGACGTCAGGCAGCCAGGTAATACACAGGAACTCTCACAAACAGGTCTGAGACAATGCAAAGGCAAAGCATACTGAACAGAGGCCCTTTAAATAATAAGTGATGAAATCACAATTCTGAGACTGCATCCTGTCTCACACGGATGATGTACACCAGTCTGGCCATAAAAGGAAGTGCAGGAAATGAGCAGCATCCCCCACAATGCACCATAGTCAGGAAGAGAGGTGAGTAAAATGGCTGCCAGCAGCACATGGCAAACAAAGCAGGGAAAAACCCCTGACAGAACCAGAAGAGACGTCAGACTAGACAGGTAATACACAGGAACTCACAAACAGGTCAGAGACAATGCAAGGGCAAAGCATACTGAACAGAGGCCCTTTAAATAATAAGTGATGACATCACAATTCTGAGACTGCAACCTGTCTCACACAGATGATGTACAACAGTCTGACCATAAGAGGGCATGCAGGAAATGAGCAGCATCACACACTCTGAACCAGATTCAGCAAGAAAGGTGAGGAAAATGTCTGCCAGCCGCACATGGCAAACAAAGCAGGGAAAAACCCTGACAGTACCCTTCCCTTAACAACCCCTCCCCCGCGGAGGACAAAAGGCTTATTGGGGAAACGGCCATGGAAGGCACGGAGGAGGGCGGGAGCATGAACATGAGAGGAGGGAACCCATGAACGCTCCTCCGGACCGTAACCCCTCCAGTGAAACAAATACTGTACGCGACCCCTGGGCATACGAGAGTCAATAATGCTGCTGACCTCATATTCTTCATGGTTGTCAACATAGATAGGATGGGGACAAGGCAACACAGTAGTAAACTGATTACAAAGCAATGGTTTCAAGAGGAAGACATGAAAAACATTGGAGATGCGCATTGCAGGAGGAAAAACAAGAGTGTACACCACAGGATTGACCTGTCGGAGTATCCAAATAGGACCAACATAACAGGGAGCCAGTTTATTGGAAGGCACATGAAGGTTCAAGTTGTGGGAGGACAGCCAAACCCTCTAACCAACCTGGTAGGAAGGCGCGGGCAGACGCCTACGATCAGCCTGGAACTTTTGGCACTGCATAGAACGATGAAGGCAATCCTGAATCTGCACCCACGTGGAACGGAGTTGCTGGAGATGCTCCTCCAAAGCTGAAATTCCCTGAGACATGAATGAATCGGGCAACAAGGATGGTTGAAACCCATAATTTGCCATGTAGGGGGTGAGGTGAACCGAGCGCTGGAAAAAGAAAAGCCTTAAGCTTACTCTCAAATTAGCCTCCTAGCAGGCTAACAAAAATGGAAACAGAACAGATGTGAGTATGCGCTGAATAGCTTAAAAGGCAGTATACTACAATGGTATGTTCATAAAAATATATTTAATACATATAGTAAAACATAGTGCAATAAAACAATGATTAAGAGCATGGATCCATGATTAATACATAAATAAAAGAGGCTTGGAGTAAGCCGAATGCTGGGTTAGTAAAAGAGCGAAATACACAATGGTAAGGCAAAGATTATAACAATGAATGACACAATAAAACGTGACACATAATAAAATAGAATGCAAATGGCAACAATAGGGGCTGTTGATTGATCAAAATACAAATTGTGTCCAAAAATGGATAAAAGTGAGTCCAAATAAAATCCTCCAAACAAAAAGTCAAATAAAGTGGTTCCTCCTTAAGGTGTTGTGAAGATGTGCTTGGTGTTGTAAATTCGTGCGTCAGTTATGAAAAAGTAGAAAAAATACATAAAAATGAAAATAATATAAATATAAAAATCTAACCGCTAGATTTAGAGTTCTGCGTTAGCCGTCAAAACCAGCGTTAGGGGCTCCTAACGCTGGTTTTGGCCGCCCCCTGGTATTTAGAGTCAGTCAGGAAAGGGTCTAACGCTCACTTTCCAGCCGCGACTTTTCCATACCGCAGATCCCCTTCCGTCAATTGCGTATACTATCTTTTCAATTGGATTTTTCTAACGCCGGTATTTAGAGTCTTGGCTGAAGTGAGCGTTAGAAATCTAACGACAAGACTCCAGCCGCAGCAAAAAGCCAGGAGTTAAGAGCTTTCTGGGCTAACGCCGGTTCATAAAGCTCTTAACTACTGTGCTCTAAAGTACACTAACACCCATAAACTACCTATGTACCCCTAAACCGAGGCCCCCCCACATCGCCGCCACTCTATTAAATTTTTTTAACCCCTAATCTGCTGACCGCACACCGCCGCCACCTACGTTATCCCTATGTACCCCTAATCTGCTGCCCCTAACCCCGCCGACCCCTATATTATATTTATTAACCCCTAATCTGCTGCCCCCAATGTCGCTGCCACCTACCTACACTTATTAACCCCTAATCTGCCGACCGGACCTCACCTCTACTATAATAAAGTTATTAACCCCTAATCCGCCTCACTCCCGCCTCAATAACCCTATAATAAATAGTATTAACCCCTAATCTGCCCTCCCTAACATCACTGACACCTAACTTCAAGTATTAACCCCTAATCTGCCGACCGGACCTCGCCACTACTCTAATAAATTTATTAACCCCTAAAGCTAAGTCTAACCCTAACACCCCCTAAGTTAAATATAATTATTATCTAACGAAATAAAATAAATCTTATTAAATAAACTAATCCTATTTAAAGCTAAATACTTACCTGTAAAATAAACCCTAATATAGCTACAATATAAATTATAATTATATTGTAGCTATTTTAGGATTAATATTTATTTTACAGGTAACTTTGTATTTATTTTAACCAGGTACAATAGCTATTAAATAATTAATAACTATTTAGCGCTGCAGAATCTGTTGCCGCTCTACAAATAACCGATAATAATAATAATAATAATTAATAGCTACCTAGTTAAAATAATTACAAAATTACCTGTAAAATAAATCCTAACCTAAGTTACAATTAAACCTAACACTACACTATCAATAAATTAATTAAATAAAATACCTACAATTATCTACAATTAAGCCTAACACTACACTATCAATAAATTAATTACATAAAATACCTACAAATAAATACAATTACATAAACTAACTAAAGTACAAAAAATAAAAAAAGAACTAAGTTACAAAAAATAAAAAAATAATTTACAAACATTAGAAAAATAAAACAATTTTATGCTAATTACACCTACTCTAAGCCCCCTAATAAAATAACAAAGCCCCCCAAAATAAAAAAAATGCCCTACCCTATTCTAAAATAAAAATAGAAAAGCTATTTTACCTTACCAGCCCTTAAAATGGCCTTTTGCGGGGCATGCCCCAAAGAATTCTGCTCTTGTGCCTGTAAAAAAAAACATACGATACCCCCCCAACATTACAACCCACGACCCACATGCCCCTAATCTAACCCAAACCCCCCTTAAATAAACCTAACACTAAGCCCCTGAAGATCATCCTACCTTATCTTCACCACGCCAGGTATCACCGATCCGTCCAGAGGAGGCTCCGAAATCTTCATCCAAGCCCAAGCGGGGGCTGAAGAGGTCCATCATCGGGCTGAAGTCTTGATCCAAGCGGGCGCTGAAGAGGTCCATCATCGGGCTGAAGTCTTCTGTGACAGACCCTTCTGTCAGTACTGAAAGAGTTAACTTTGTTCAGCTTTAAGAAGCTATTTTCTAAATACAAGGTTGCTGGCATCAGCTATTGTGTGTTGTAATTAAGTTTAAGTGATAAACATTCACATTGTTTAATCCCATCCAGAGAGCAGACGCCCAAGTGATAAGAAAAGCTCAAGTGTGTCTTGTGTTTAGCTTGTTTATCTGCTTAAGTAATGTAATTCTATTGTGGCATGTCAAAGGGCGTTTTCCCTCTATCTAATCTACAATATTCTTTCAACCCCCCATCTGGGGTCAGACCTGCATAAATACTGGGCATCTAGCCTTCAATAAATTGCATTCTGTTTTAACCTTCAATGTGGAGTCTGGTCTCATGTTTGAGGGGGGGAATTAGCTGGGTTGTGAGTTGCTGATCTCACATTCAGGGCATCTTCCATCTAGTATTAACCCTTGGTATCCTGTTGGTACCGTAACAATTGGTGGCAAGCGACGGGGTGATCCTTATCGCCCAGAAGAGCAACTACACAAGCCAGTAACCTCAGGAAGAGGGGGATTACTGGGTCACGATATTATCCGGAAAATTATCAGGCCGGGCCAGTGAGGCTTTTCGGGCCATTCCATATGAGGAGTCGGGGATTATAATACTGTGAAAGAGGCTCTGCTCTCCAGGTATGCGGTTACACCGGAGGCATACCGGAGGCGGTTCAGAGATACTGTTAAATTAGCTGGTGATTCCTACGTTGAGTGGGCATGTAAGGTGCACCGCACAGCAGCTCACTGGATAGCGGGGTGCCAAGCCGTATCTGGGGAAGAGGTGCTGCAGCTATTCCTGTTGGAACATTGCTTTGACAAGTTATCAGCAGGAGTTAGAGAGTGGGTTCGGGACCGTAAACCCTCCACCCTGCATGAAGCTGCTCACTTGGCAGATGAGTATACGGATGCCCGCAAACTGGACACTGCTACCACTAAGCCCCCTGCCAGAGTGGAGTACAGACCCCCAGTCACCCCAGCAGCTGCCAGTTACCAACCCCCGGCGCACCGCTATACCACACGGCCTCTGGCCACGAACTACCCTCAGAGAGCCCGGTTCAATTCGCGGGGCTACTCACAACCTATTCGGTGCTTTGGATGTAAGCAACTAGGGCACAAAAGAGTCTTGATAAAGGCCTCTACTGTGGGCCGAAACGCGTTGACAAAGTTATGGTGAGCTATTTTCCTTGATTATTGAATTCTAATACAGTATTATACTATGTTACTATTTTTCATCTACAGGTTTTGAAGACTTCCCAGAATTATTTTTATTTTTATTTTTGTATTCTTTTTTCAATTTTTTTCTTTTTCACATTTTTCTACTTGGGATTACAACTTGTTTCTACTTTTGCTTATGACCCAAAACTTTTTTCACATCCAGAATTGATTTAGATGTTAACCAATACCTTTTCTGTGATCACTTTCACTAGTTTGTGTACACACTAGTTGATTTAACTTTTGGATTTAATTTTTTATGGATTTATTTGTATCACTACTTTGGATTGAACTTTTGGATTAATTTTTTGAATTTTTTGGATTTATTTTTTGGATTTATTTGTATTACTACTTTGGATCACACCAAATTGGATGGTTTATTAATTTTTCACTTTTTGGACTTATATAAAAGAACTTTTGGTCACATTTTTTATCTTTTGAAGTGACACTTGGATATCACCACTTTTATGTTAATTGTTATTATTTTCCTGTCTATGTTAACACAATTGTATATGAGACATTGTATATATATGTGTTAGAAACTCTATATATATATCTGCTGACATTCCAGCACCATCAACATTTAGTGCTTATTTTAGTATGAGGTTCACACTTAGGCAACCCATTTTATGATATATCACTACAGACCTGTAGTGAACAAGCTACACACGCGTGTTTTCTGTTTTTATATGCTTCTATATACCATTTCTTGCCGTTCTGTTCAATAATACATTTGTTTTAATGATACTTATGTTTTAATGTTCAATATGTATTAAATACTTTTATGTACCATTTTAGAATCTTGTGCCACAAATATGTTTCAATCTATGTCTATATATTGATGCAGCACAATCACCATAATTGTAGCTGAGTTATAGTGCTATATCGTGATTTACACGAACCACTATTACATTATCCACACTCAATCTTGTCGGACCTTGCCTTTAATTGGCGCTCCTTTCTGACCACTATTTTGTAGGGCACAAAAGACCAGAGTGTCCCCTAAATGCAGCGAACCAAGCACAGTCCTGGAGAAGACCCGCCGGCGGAATCCCACGTAACCCTCAGCCTGCGGCCCACTACGTAGAAGAGCAAGAATGCTGGGGCATCCTACATGAAGCAGACCCCGTGCAAGCTGTCCACCGGAATAACCGGCAACTGGTTAAAGTGAATGGGAAGGAGGTCAGTGGTCTACGGGATACTGGTGCTACCATGACCTTGCTTCAAAAGAACTTGGTGTCTGAGAAACAGCACACTGGAGACACTGTGGCTGTGAGGGTAGCAGGGGGCGCTGTGTTCCGCCTACCTGTTGCCCAGGTACATTTGGATTGGGGAGGGGGCGCTAGACCTGTGAATGTGGGGGTCAAGAAGGACTTACCTGCTGATGTTCTCCTTGGAAATAACTTGGCCCCCCTTGTTTCTGCCTACGCTCCTATGGGTCCCGCTGATGTTAACCCTGTGACTACCCGTGCCCAGATCCGTGCAGCAGAGACTGACCCACCTGCTGCTAAGCCCCAGGACGCTGAGCTCAGTAAATCTCTATCCGCTATTGATACGTGGAAGTCCCGTTACAATGCGCTGATGAAAGAGAAGAGGAGCGCAGAGGAAAAAGCACGTTTAGAACGGGAATCTCTGCTAGACAAACTGCACCGACAGACTGCAGAAAACACCAGCTTGAGAGTGGAACATGAAACATTAAAGACAAACTTAGCGACACTGGAGGAGAAGCTGGCACTGGCTCATAGTGAGGTACAGCAACTCAAGGGCACCCTATGTCAGTATAAAGAGATTGTGGATACCTATAAAGAGCTGGTACAAAAACCACATTGTAACAACCCAGACATACAAAGTCTCGTTATTACTATTATAAGTAGATTTACTAAGTTACTTTTAGTCATAGTAGAATTAGGCCTCAGTAATGTAACAGTTCATATCATAAATTGTTTAAATTTAGGTGTGTAATCCCAAGCATTAATATATACAAGTAGGTTCTGACACCTGTATAAAGTACTTAGGATGTTAATATAGTTATTTACTAGCTCAGTGTCAATATCTGGATGACACTAAAACTAGCAAGACAACATGGTGGATAGAATGGATGTATGGTAAGTGATCACACAGATATGATGAGCAAGGTAGATACTGATATGTAAGGTGAGTGATACTACTGAAATAACATGAGACAAATAAAAAGTCAAAGATCGTTACCAATCGTAGTAGTTGTACCAGAGTTGCCTGTGGCTGAGAGCGATGTTACAGTTACAGAGCAGAGCGGTGTAAAGTAGCAGAGAGCAGCCGGAGAGATGTTTGCAGCGTGGGGTTGCGGATGAATCTGATGCGGCCGTCGGTGACGTCACCCGCCAAACAGCTGAGCGTGTAGAATCTGGAGTTGAAACAACCCGTGCTGGGAGAGGTGACAGAAGGATCCGGTACAGCGGTACTTGCTGAAAGTAAGAAGTTCTGATGCGGAAGGTCAGAGAAAGTCTCAGCAAGAGACTTAAAGCATAAGTTGGGACAAAAGTATCCGAAGTTATCGGAGAGGCTAGTATCTCTGTAGTTAGGACATTCAATACCAAGCAATGTTACTAAACAGAGGTGTGCCTAATAAAGGTGTTGCAGAATGAGACTGAGGCTGAAAGGATTAACCCATCATTACCCATAAGGATGTGACAGAGGGGTCCCCCAAAATGAACCACTCTGGGGTTCAAGGATGTGGCCTGTCCGGGTTACGCCGATGAAAGATAGAAATGAGTCTTGGGGCGGACAGGTTAACGGAAGGCTCCCAGGAATCATCTTCAGATGAATACCCTTTCCAACGTATTAAGTACTGCAAGCGGCCAGAAACTCTTCTTGAGTCTAATATCTTCTCCACCTCAAATTCACAATCTGGAATAATAGGGACCTGAGTAGTAGAACTTGTAGACGGATTTCTTAATTCTTTGTATGGCTTTAGCAGGTTAACGTGAAAGGTGGGGTGTATCCTATAGTCATCGGGAAGTTGCAAAGTGACTGCATTGGAGTTTATTATCCTATTTATTGGGAAGGGTCCAATAAAGAACCTATTCAATTTCCTTGTGGGTGTACTGAGACGAAGGTTCCTCGTTGATAGCCACACCAGATCTCCAATCATATATTCAGGTGCTGGTCTTCTCCTAAGATTATAGTAAACTTTCTGTCTATCCTGAGCAGTTTTGATATTGTCGGCAAGAATAGAAAAGGTTTCAGCGATACTGTTAGTGGTGTCATTAACTACTGGGCACTGACTGTCATATTGAGGGTTGATATGGAACAGTGGATGAAATCCATAGTTGGCGAAGAACGGAGTGGTCTTGATAGTGGAATGATGAGCGTTGTTATGGGCAAACTCTGCCAAAGGAAGTAGTGATGACCAGTTATCTTGATTTTGCGTGGCAAAACATCTAAGATATTCCTCCAACCACTGATTCGTTCGCTCCGTTTGACCGTTAGTCTGGGGATGGTATGCAGTACTTAAACGTTGTTCAATGGAAAGAGCCTTACAGAGTTCTCTCCACATTCTAGAAGTAAATTGCGTTCCTCTGTCTGTGGTGATTGACAGAGGCAGCCCATGTAGTTTTATGACATTATCAATAAGTAGGGATGCGGATTCCATAGAGGTAGGCAGTTTGTGAAACGGAATGAAGTGTGCCATCTTCGTGAACAAATCAACAACCACCATGATGGTGGTGTTATTGCTGGATTTTGGTAGCTCAACTATAAAGTCAGCAGCTATATGAGTCCAAGGTTTTTCAGGTATGGGTAAGGAGAGTAGATATCCAACCGGCTTGTGTTTTTCAATCTTGCAGGTAGTGCAGATGTCACAAGACTGAATGTATTTCTGTATATCTGTGGACATATGTGGCCACCAGTAAGATCTCTTAGTAAGTTCTAAGGTCCTTTGTACCCCTGGGTGTCCTGTTAAGGTTGAATCATGCATGGCTTTAAGTATAGAGTTTCTTAGAGAGGGAGGTACATATACTTTATTGTCTTTATGGTATAACCCGTCACTACCTCTTTTTAGCAAGTGTTGAGGCAGTGTAATATCAGTTTGCTGATGTTCTTGGAAGGAAAATCCTTCATTAAATAGTAATCCAAGTGATTCTTGAAAGCAGTGATCTGGAATGATAGTTCCATATGGTGGTTGTACAGTAGGTATTTCTGGTAGTCTTGAAAGAATGTCAGCTTTTTTATTTTTTGATGCGGGTCTATAAGTTATGTTATATGTGAACCTTGAAAAGAAGAGACTCCATCTGACTTGTCTAGAAGTCAATGTCCTATGGGTTTTAAGGTATTGGAGGTTTCTATGATCTGTATAAATTTGGATTGGTTTGTCAGTACCCTCTAGGAGATGCCTCCAATGCTCTAGAGCAGCTTTCATGGCAAGTAGCTCCTTCTCTCCAATATGATAATTTAATTCTGAAGCTGTTAGAACTCTAGAATAGAATGCAATAGGGTGTATGGGTTCTTCAGGTGAGGGGCGTTGGGATAGGATGGCGCCAATAGCGTAGTGGGAGGCGTCAACCTCTAAAATATATTGGAGGTTTGATTTGGGAAAAGAAAGTATGGGTGCTGTAGTGAAACATGTTTTCAAATACTGGAAAACTTTGTTTGTGTTTTGTGACCATATGAATGGAGTTTGGTTCTTTGTTAGTTCTGTTAGGGGTTTAGTTATGCTAGCAAAATTCCTTATAAATTTTCGGTAGAAATTAGAAAAACCTAAAAACTTCTGAACGTCTTTCTTCGTTTTTGGGATTGGCCAGTTTAGTATAGTTGAAACCTTGTCGGTTTCCATGGAGATACCCTGTGGTGTAATGTGGTATCCCAGAAATGTAATCTCCTGAGAATGGAAGATACACTTCTCTAGTTTCACGTACAAGTGATGTGCCTGTAGCCTAGATAGTACAGTTCTGACTAACTTAATGTGTTCATCGATGTTAGATGAATAAATTAATATGTCGTCTAGGTAAATCACCATTGACATATCAAGAAGATCTCTGAATATATCATTTATGAACCTTTGAAAGGTAGCAGGGGCGTTACAGAGCCCGAAAGGCATTACGGTGTATTCGTATAATCCATAACGGGTTCTGAACACCGTAAGCCATTCATCACCTGGTCTAATTCTTATCAGATTATATGCACCCCTTAAGTCAAGCTTTGTAAATATAGATGCTCCCCTAAGATGTTCTATTAACTCCGGAATCAAAGGAAGGGGGTAACGGTTTTTAACAGTTCTTTTATTTAATTCCCTATAGTCTACAATTGGACGCAGGGAATGATCTTTGTTTTTAACAAAAAAGATACCTGCTCCTGCTGGAGAGGTGGAAGGTCTTATAAACCCTTTCCGTAAGTTTTCGTTTATATATGTTTTTAAATGAGATAACTCATTTTCAGATAATGGAAAAATGTGGCCATAGGGAATGTCTGATCCCGGGATTAAATCTATTGGGCAATCATATGGCCTATGTGGAGGGAGAGTTTCGGCCTCTCTTTTACAGAAAACTTGCTCAAATTCTTTGTATTGTTGTGGTATTTGAACCTCTGTGACTGACAGTATTTGTGTATTTGGTGTACATGTAGATTGACAATATGGGGAGTTAAAATGCACAGTGTTGGAATCCCATATTATCGTGGGTTGGTGTAACCTAAGCCATTTTAACCCAAGTATTAAAGAATAGATGGGTGAAGTAAGTACATCAAAAGTTATGTACTCGCGGTGGTTATTATGTGTTGTTACCAGTATGGGAACTGTCTTGTGTGTTATAGGCCCTGACTCAAGTTGTTTACCGTCAATAAGGCGCACCAGAACAGGTTTTTGCTTCTTAACAAGAGGTATTTTATTAAACTTGGCGAGTGCATAATCAATATAACTGGAATATGCGCCAGAGTCAATGACAGCTTCAGAGCTGAGGCGGCAGTGGTCCCACTGCAAAGAAATTGGAATAGTACAGTTTGTTACCTGGGAGTTGGTAATTTTCAAAGTTAACAATGTATCAGAGTTCTTACCCTTTTTAGTTCTTTTAAGTACTGGGCAAGTGGAAACATCATGTTCCTTTGAAGCACAGTATAGACATAGATGGTTAAGTCTTCTTCTGTTTTTCTCCTCTAAAGTGAGAGGTCCCTTGATGGCACCGATATCCATTGGCTCCTCTTTACCCTTTAGTTGCAAAGAACTTCGGGGTTCATGGTATTTAATATTGGTGTCATGAGAAACTTTTTCCTGTTTTCTCTCTCTAATCCTGTGATCAATCTTTATGCTTAGTTGCATTAAACCTTCCAAATTATCTGGTAAGTCTAATCTTGCAAATTCATCTTTAATTTGTTCTGAGAGTCCTAGTCTGAACTGACTTTTTAGGGAAACTTGATTCCAGCCTGAATCTAATTGCCAGATTTTAAACTCAGAAATGTAATCTTCCACAGCTCTTTTATTTTGCTTCAGATTCCTGAGTTTGTGCTCTGCAGTGCTTTGTCTATGGGGGTCCTCATATAAGGAAGATAAGGAACTGAGGAAGTCATCAAATGAATTTAGCATAGGACTATTTTGTTCGTAAAGTGAATCTGCCCAAACCCTGGGTTCACCCCTTAAATAGGAAATCATTGTTAAAACCTTGATTTTGTCAGTTGCAAAGGTTTTTGGTTTTAAGGTAAAGAATAAAGTACAAGCATTAATGAACTGTCTAAATTGCGTCCTGTCACCACTAAACTTATCAGGTGGACTAACAGGGGCCTCTGGTGGAGTGTCAGTGTGATGAGGTGCTGGGGTAAGCCCTTCTTTAATTATATTTTTCAAGGTTTTGTTTTCTATTTGTAAATCTCTTAGGCCTAAATTTAATTGATCCACCTTTTGGCCTAGAGTAACCACATAATTAGAGAGCTCTGCAGGATTCATTACACCAATATAACTTTTTTGGGCTTGGTATTCCTGTAACAACCCAGACATACAAAGTCTCGTTATTACTATTATAAGTAGATTTACTAAGTTACTTTTAGTCATAGTAGAATTAGGCCTCAGTAATGTAACAGTTCATATCATAAATTGTTTAAATTTAGGTGTGTAATCCCAAGCATTAATATATACAAGTAGGTTCTGACACCTGTATAAAGTACTTAGGATGTTAATATAGTTATTTACTAGCTCAGTGTCAATATCTGGATGACACTAAAACTAGCAAGACAACATGGTGGATAGAATGGATGTATGGTAAGTGATCACACAGATATGATGAGCAAGGTAGATACTGATATGTAAGGTGAGTGATACTACTGAAATAACATGAGACAAATAAAAAGTCAAAGATCGTTACCAATCGTAGTAGTTGTACCAGAGTTGCCTGTGGCTGAGAGCGATGTTACAGTTACAGAGCAGAGCGGTGTAAAGTAGCAGAGAGCAGCCGGAGAGATGTTTGCAGCGTGGGGTTGCGGATGAATCTGATGCGGCCGTCGGTGACGTCACCCGCCAAACAGCTGAGCGTGTAGAATCTGGAGTTGAAACAACCCGTGCTGGGAGAGGTGACAGAAGGATCCGGTACAGCGGTACTTGCTGAAAGTAAGAAGTTCTGATGCGGAAGGTCAGAGAAAGTCTCAGCAAGAGACTTAAAGCATAAGTTGGGACAAAAGTATCCGAAGTTATCGGAGAGGCTAGTATCTCTGTAGTTAGGACATTCAATACCAAGCAATGTTACTAAACAGAGGTGTGCCTAATAAAGGTGTTGCAGAATGAGACTGAGGCTGAAAGGATTAACCCATCATTACCCATAAGGATGTGACACACATAAAGAAGCCGATGATATTTTGAAGGACTGTTTAGCCCTAGTCTGGGCACTGAAGAAGTTGAACCCTTATTTATACGGGCAGGGATTCTCTCTCATAACAGGAATACAGATGGATTGCCCCGGCAAACTGACATGCCTACCGCCTCCCAGTCCGGTCATCCCCAGGTTGACCCGCCAAAGGGTCAAGCCGGGTCTGCCGGAGTGTTCCACAAGGGGGGAGCTATGTGACAGACCCTTCTGTCAGTACTGAAAGAGTTAACTTTGTTCAGCTTTAAGAAGCTATTTTCTAAATACAAGGTTGCTGGCATCAGCTATTGTGTGTTGTAATTAAGTTTAAGTGATAAACATTCACATTGTTTAATCCCATCCAGAGAGCAGACGCCCAAGTGATAAGAAAAGCTCAAGTGTGTCTTGTGTTTAGCTTGTTTATCTGCTTAAGTAATGTAATTCTATTGTGGCATGTCAAAGGGCATTTTCCCTCTATCTAATCTACAATATTCTTTCAACCCCCCATCTGGGGTCAGACCTGCATAAATACTGGGCATCTAGCCTTCAATAAATTGCATTCTGTTTTAACCTTCAATGTGGAGCCTGGTCTCATGTTTGAGGGGGGGAATTAGCTGGGTTGTGAGTTGCTGATCTCACATTCAGGGCATCTTCCATCTGGTATTAACCCTTGGTATCCTGTTGGTACCGTAACATCTTCTATCAAGCGGCATCTTCAATCTTCTTTCTTCCGGATCCATCTTCATCCCGCCGATGCGGAACATCCATCCTGGCCAATGACTTCCCGACAAATGACGGTTCCTTTAAGGGACGTCATCCAAGATGGCGTCCCTCGAATTCCGATTGGCTGGTAGGAAAATTCTGATTGGCTGATGGAATCAGCCAATCAGATTCAAGTTCAATCCAATTGGCTGATCCAATCAGCCAATCAGATTGAGCTCGCATTCTATTGGCTGTTCCGATCAGCCAATAGAATGCAAGCTCAATCTGATTGGCTGATTGGATCAGCCAATCGGATTGAACTTGAATCTGATCGGAATTTTCCTACCTTAATTCCGATTGGCTGATAGAATCCTATCAGCCATTCGGAATTCGAGGGACGCCATCTTGGATGACGTCCCTTAAAGGAACCGTCATTCATCGGGAAGTCGTTGGCCAGGATGGATGTTCCGCGTCGGCGGGATGAAGATGGATCCGGAAGAAAGAAGACTGAAGATGCCGCTTGATAGAAGACTTCAGCCCGATGATGGACCTCTTCAGCGCCCGCTTGGATCAAGACTTCAGCCCGATGATGGACATCTTCAGCGCCCGCTTGGATCAAGACTTCAGCCCGATGATGGACCTCTTCAGCCCCCGCTTGGGCTTGGATGAAGATTTCGGAGCCTCCTCTGGACGGATCGGTGATACCCGGTGTGGTGAAGATAAGGTAGGATGATCTTCAGGGGCTTAGTGTTAGGTTTATTTAAGGGGGGTTTGGGTTAGATTAGGGGTATGTGGGTGGTGGGTTGTAATGTTGGGGGGGGGTATTGTATGTTTTTTTTTACAGGCAAAAGAGCAGAATTCTTTGGGGCATGCCCCGCAAAAGGCCCTTTTAAGGGCTGGTAAGGTAAAAGAGCTTTTCTATTTTTATTTTAGAATAGGGTAGGGCATTTTTTATTTTGGGGGGCTTTGTTATTTTATTAGGGGGCTTAGAGAAGGTGTAATTAGCTTAAAATTGTTGTAATATGTTTCTAATGTTTGTAAATTATTTTTTTATTTTTTGTAACTTAGTTCTTTTTTTATTTTTTGTACTTTAGTTAGTTTATTTAATTGTATTTATTTGTAGGTATTTTATGTAATTAATTTATTGATAGTGTAGTGTTAGGTTTAAATATAGATAATTGTAGGTATTTAATTAATTTATTGATAGTGTAGTGTTAGGTTTAATTGTAACTTAGGTTAGGATTTATTTTACAGGTAATTTTGTAATTATTTTAACTAGGTAGCTATTCAATAGTTATTAACTATTTAATAGCTATTTTACCTGGTTAAAATAAATACAAAGTTACCTGTAAAATAAATATTAATCCTAAAATAGCTATTATATAATTATAATTTATATTGTAGCTATATTAGGGTTTATTTTACAGGTAAGTATTTAGCTTTAAATAGGAATAATTTATTTAATAAGAGTTAATTTATTTTGTTAGATAAAAATTATATTTAACTTAGGGGGTGTTAGGGTTAGGGTTAGACTTAGCTTTAGGGGTTAATACATTTATTATAGTAGCGGTGAGGTCCGGTCGGCAGATTAGGGGTTAATACTTGAAGTTAGGTGTCAGCGATGTTAGGGAGGGCAGATTAGGGGTTAATACTATTTATTATAGGGTTATTGAGGCGGGAGTGAGGCGGATTAGGGGTTAATAACTTTATTATAGTAGCGGTGAGGTCCGGTCGGCAGATTAGGGGTTAATAATTGTAGGTAGGTGGCGGCGACGTTGGGGGCGGCAGATTAGGGGTTAATAAATATAATATAGGGGTCGGCGGTGTTAGGGGCAGCCGATTAGGGGTACATAGGGAAAACGTAGATTGCGGCGGTGTACGGAGCGGCAGATTAGGGGTTAATAATAATATGCAGGGGTCAGCGATAGCAGGGGCGGCAGATTAGGGGTTAATAAGTGTAAGGTTAGGGGTGTTTAGACTCGGGGTACATGTTAGGGTGTTAGGTGCAGACATAGGAAGTGTTTCCCCATAGGAAACAATGGGGCTGCGTTAGGAGCTGAACGCTGCTTTTTTGCAGGTGTTAGGTTTTTTTTCAGCTCAAACTGCCCCATTGTTTCCTATGGGGGAATCGTGCACGAGCACGTTTTTGAAGCTGGCCGCGCCCTTAAGCACCGCTGGTATTAAGAGTTGCAGTGGCGGTAAATATGCTCTACGCTCCCTTTTTGGAGCCTAACGCAACCCTTCTGTGAACTCTAAATACCAGCAGTATTTAAAAGGTGCGGGGGGAAAAAAGCACGAGTAGCTAACGCAGAACTCTAAATCTAGCGGTAAGTGTGCAAGTGAAAAAACAATGTGAAAAAACAATGTGAAAAATATGCTCAAACTAAAAAATTCAAAGCAAGTGTCCAATATATAACCAAAAAATTATATATATCCATAATAACAAACAACAATAAACCTGTAAAAGAAAAGAAAAAATAATAGTGCAAAACTGTATGTACACAATTAACGAAGATTGGAAATAAGCTCACCAGTATGTCAACGCATTTCGGCCTTAGGCCTTTCTCAAGACTATACTGTGTTGTAATGTCTGGGAGCTTATATAGGGTGGTTTGAAAAGTGATTGGGGTTGTTTTGGCGCCAAAATTATTGGTACGACCTTTTCCTGTTGGTCCCTATGGATTTTGGGAAATCTGCTAATCTTATAAAATAACATAATTCTTTTAGTTTCTAATTCATAATATCATTAAAAGCAATATGTGATTGATCCTTACAAGTAAAAAAGATGTCTACTCTAAGTCTTATATTCAATATTTGCCAGATCGCCGTGAGTGTTTTTTTTATGTGTTTGTATATATTTGTTTTGGTTCCGTGTCATCTTAGACTCCATCGTTTATGCAGCGTGTTAAGTCATTTTCGGTTTCGTAATAGCCGGATATGACGCTGCTCCGGGTATTGTGTGTCACCGGATGTTTACATCAGGAGCTGGGTCGGACCTTGTGGTTAGCTTACGGATTATATAAGAAGATGCAACGATCTACAGAATCTCCCTAGAATGTTTAGTTATGTCTATAGGAAACCGAAATTTTGTATGTGTTAAAAAAAAAAAAATGAACGTGAAAAATAAAATAAAATAAAAATATCAATCACTATGTGTATACTTCATGTATTTCAAAAGTCACGTATATTCGGACCAGAAAGACCTTAACATGGGTATGTATAATGTTTCTTGTTCGACATAAAATTGGTAATATAGCACAAATTTGATTTTAAGGTAAATAAAGAACATTTTTACATCAACAGTATACAACTCTGTGTGTCTCCACATAATTGTATGTGCAACAGCAGTAGATGTTAGGCGAATGAGGTGCCAGAATGAAAAACATATTGATCAGATACATTTCTCCGCATATATAGGGGATGTACGATAAATGCATGCAGAAGGAAATAGTGAATAGAGACCTATACATAGCATTACGCTCCTGTAAATCGGAGCATCCCAGTCTTAAAAATGCTGGTTGGGCATTATGTCAGAATATCACAGTGATGTTTCATTTCAATGTTTACATTTTAGACGTTGTTGTCACTAGTTGACCAGATTACGTTAAAATCACATAGTGGTGTTTCTTTTCAACATTGTTATCACTATTTGACCAAATGGAGGTCAAAAACCATTATTTATAAATGGTGTGAACGTCTACTTGTAATCTTGATGAATGTATGAAATAGCAATATAGAGAATCCTATCAGAGATGGCATAATCCATCATTAAGGGTTGAGTTTCTAGGTGAACAATTTGGGTCTAATAGTTAGACTAGTTTATTAATATTTTAGTCCAGTCCATGGAATTATATATACAATAATGCTGGATTTTAATCTCAATTGATGGGAACCATTAGTGGATTAAGTAACTTGGTTTTTAATGGTCGCTTGGTTACTTCTATCTGCTCTCAGAAATAATATGTTTGGGAGCTAGTCTGGTAGTACTTTCGTCCAGTCAATGGGTCAATATATATGATAGTACTGATATTTAGTCATCAGTGGATCAAGTGAATTTGGTTTATGATAGTCACTCAGTCACTTCTACTACTCTCAGGAATACTGTCTCTGAGAGCTATTATTTTAGAAAATGTGGTGTAGAAAGATCTCATTTAAGAGACAAGAGATGTATGAGGTCCTCTTTGTGGTTTAGACCCTTAGGGTAGAGACAGTCAAGCGTGAAAATCCACCTTGACTCATTGTACAGTAATTTCTGCTCATGGTTGCCTCCCCTCCAGTTTTTCTTAACCTTTTGTATTCCGAAATATATAAACTCTTTGATATTTCCTCTGTGTGTGGTTGCGAAATGTTTGTACAGTGGGGTGTCTATGTTGCCCTTCTCTATACACAAAATATGTTCCCTAATCCTGTCTTTGAGGGCCCTAGATGTCTGCCCTACATATTGAAGACCACAGGGACAAGATATTATATATATTACACTCTTATCATGACATCTAATAAGATCTTTGATCTTATATTCATCTTTCTTATGGTGTGATGAAAAGCCACTGGTCTTGCGTCCGTTTTTGCAAGCCTTACAGATTGGGCATGGAAAAAAGCCTTTAATACTCTTTCCTTGGTAATCTGTAATATTCTTCGTTTTATTTCTTGGGATGCTTGGAGCCAGCATGCTTTTTAAATTATTTGTTCTTCTATAGATGAATTTAGGTTGGGAGACTAACTTTTCTCCAATGATGTCATGCTCTTTCAGTGTTGTCCAGTGTTTTCTGATGATTTTCTCTATGATATATCTGTTTGCACAGTATTCTGTTATCCTAGGTACATTGATTGAGTCGTCATCCCATTTTTTCGCCAATTTGGTTCTGTAACTGATTAGGCTCTTTCTGTCGACTTTACTTATTTCTTCTATTTTTTCCTCCAGGGTTTCTTTTTCGCACCCTCTTTCCAGGAATCGTTGTTTCAATATCTCCGCCTGTTTCTCCCATTGTTTTGGATTTGAGCATTTTTTTCTGACTCTTAGGAGTTCACCCTTTTGGTATGTTCGCTTTCCAGGTCGGATGGTGACTGCTCATGCTGTGAATATAATTATTACAGTCAACCTCCTTAAAGAAGGTTGACGTTTCAATCTTTCCATCTTTGATTTCGATTCTTAGGTCAAGGAAATCTAATTTCTCATAACTGTATTCGTATGTGAACTTTAAGTTCATCAGATTGAGATTCATTATGTCAATGGTGTGTACTAGATCTTCCAATGTGCCACTCCAGATGATTAAGATGTCGCTTATGTACCTTGAGTATAGGACCAGGTCTGCGCTGGCTGGGCATGAGTCCCAAAAAATATTTTCCCATAAGCCCATGTACAAGTTTGCTTGTAGAACTTATTATCATTGCAAAAGTAATTATGCTTCAGAATGTAGTTTATACTGTCTAATATAAATAGACGTTGCTCTTTGGGTACTTCTAAGTCTTTGCTTAGGAAGGAGCTGACGGCCTCTATTCCCAGTTGGTGTGGGATACTCGTATAAAGTGATGTGACATCACATGTTGCCATTATGTAGTTATTATCCCATGTCAGTGAATCTAATAGGGCCAAGACTTGGGTGGAGTCTTTTAGATAAGACGGCAATCTGGTAACATATTTCTGTAAAATCTTATCTACATACTCTGACAAGTTACTTGATAGAGACCCTATCCAAGATATAATGGGCCTTCCTGGCGGGTTTTCCAAAGATTTATGGATCTTGGGTAATTGATAGAAAACTGGGGTAATCGGATGCGTTACCTTGATGTAATTGTACTCCTTCTCATTCAGTATTCCTTGTGTTCTGGCTTCTACAAGGAGATCTTCTAGTTCCTTCTTGAATCTTACCACTGGGTTGCTGCAGAGCTTTTGATATGTGTTTTCATCATTGAGGATTCTTCTACATTCTTCATCATATCTTATTCTGTCCATAATGACTATACCGCCGCTTTTGTCTGCTGGCTTGGTAGTCAGGTCGTAATTCCTTTCAAGTCTTCTAACGGTCTCTGTTTGTGACCTTGTCAGATTATGTTTAATCTTTTTTGACTTGGTTAGACTTAGATTTTTGATGTCTTGACAGACGTTCATTTTGAACGTTTCAATAGCACTACCTTTACTGGGTAGAAGGTGGATCTCGGTTTGAGGTCAGTATGTGTTAATTGGTCTTCCACATTATGTCTTGACTGTGTTGAATCAATCTCTGTAGGAGATTTCAGGAAATGCCTCTCCAAAGTCAGTTTCCTGACTAGTTCTTTGACACTGATGAAGGATTGGAATCTGTCCATCCCTTTGGACGGAGCAAAGCTTAAAGGGACAGTCAACACCAGAATTTTTGTTGTTTAAAAAGATAGATAATCCCTTTATTACCCATTCCCCAGTTTTGCATAACCAACACTGTTATAGTAATACACTTTTTACTGCTGTGACTATCTTGTATCTAAGCATCTTCTGACCGCCCCTAATCACATGACTTTTAGTTATTATCTATTGACTTGCATTTTAGCCAATTAGTGCAGTGTCTGCCACAATCCACGAGCATGCTCACAATGTTATCTATAGGGTTTACCTGAACTAGCTCTCCCCTGCTGTGAAAAGCAAATACAAAGCATGTGATTAGAGGCGGTCTTCAAGGGCTTAGAAATTATCATATGAGCCTTCCTAGGTCTAGCTTTCAACTAAGAATACCAAGAGAACAAAGCAAAATTGTTGATAAAAGTAAATTGGAAAGTTGTTTAAAATTGCATGCCCTATTTGAAAAATAAAAGTTTTTTTTGGACTTGACTGTCCCTTTAAGCCATAAGAGAGTACTGATTTCTCTTTATCTGTCAGTGTTATTGAACTTAGGTTGAATATACCTCTAGTTGTCTTCTCATCATTGGACTCTTTGCTGGTTTCAGCCTTGGATGGTAACAGAGGTTGCGCGTCGGTCTTCTTCTTCCTTAATTTAGAGCCCCCTCTAGTTCCTCTAAAGGTCTTCTTTTGTGAATTGAACTTGATGGTTCTTCCATGTCGATGTTTTTTTCTCTTTAGTGTGGGTTTGTCCTTCTCTTTCTCCCTGGGTGGTTGGGGACTTTCCGCTAAAAAAACTTGGTCGGTTATGGATGCTTGTTTTGTAATTTGGTTGTTTTCCTGGGTGGTCTTACTCCTTTGGGGCTGTGGCATCTGTTTGTAGTAACCCAATTCAATCTCGGAATGCTGCTGTTGGTTACCCCTCCTTTGTGTATTTTTACAATTGTTGTTATTATATGGAGGGTGTTCTCTCCAACTTGGTCTCCTATATCCATTAGATATATAGTGGTTAGGCTTGTTATAATGAGTATAGAATTGGTTCCTTCCTTCATAATGGGAGGGATCCCCTCTCTGGTCAGAGAAGGAAATTTTTCTTTCATGACTCCTCCTGGGTAAGGGGGATGTCCTTCTGTAATCTCGATTGTACTGCGAGTATTTGTAGCTTTGTGGTCTGAGGCGATGCTGGGTATTGTATGGCCTATCGTTAAAATTGCTATAGCCCCTATTGTTGCCATTTGCATTCTATTTTATTATGTGTCACGTTTTATTGTATCATTCATTGTTATAATCTTTGCCTTACCATTGTGTATTTCGCTCTTTTACTAACACAGCGTTTGGCTTACTCCAAGCCTCTCTTTTATTTATGTATTAATCATGGATCCATGCTCTTAATCATTGTTTTATTGCACTATGTTTTACTATATGTATTACATATATTGTTATAAACATACCATTGTAGTATACTGCCTTTTAAGCTATTCAGCGCATACTCCCATAATTCGCCATGAACAGGGATAACTGGGAGGAAGCATTAATAGCACTATTACGAGTGAACTCTGCCCAAGATAACAGTTCAGACCAATTATTGTGGTGATCTGAGACATAGCAATGGAGGAACTGTTCCAGAGCATGATTAGAACGTTCCACGGTCCCATTGGATTGAGGGTGATATGCCAAGGAGAAGGAAAGCTGGATCCCCATTTGAGCACAAAAGGAATGCCAAAATCTGGAGACAAACTGGCTACCCTGGTCCGAGACTATCTTCTTGGGTAACCCATGCAAACAGAAGACCTCCCGGGCAAAAAAATTAGCAAGCACCTGAGCGGTAGGCAACTTCTTCAAGGGAATGCAATGTGACATTTTAGAAAAATGGTCAACCACCATTAGGATAACAGTATTGCCATTGGAAACAGGGATCTCGACAATGAAGTCCATGGAAAGATGTGTCTAATGATGTTTACCATTAGCAATAGGTTGAAGAAGACCCACAGGTAGACGTTGAGGAGTCTTATTCTGTGCACAGACTGAGCAGAAGGCAACAAATGCAGCAACATCACAACGAAGACCTGGCCACCAGAATTGTAGAGTGACAGACCAAATCATTTGGTTCTTGCCCGGGTGACCTGTGGCTTTAGGATAGTGGTAAGTGAGCAATAGTTTAGTTTGAAGATTCTCAGGTACAAAGCACTTACCACTAGGTTTCTCAGGAGGTGCATTGGTTTGTGCAGCCAGGATCTCCTCCTATAAGGGAGAAGTAAAATTAGTATGTATGGTGACCAAAATATGGTCAGGAGGTATAACTGGAGTAGGTACAGACTCCTCCTTGGACATAGGTGAAAATTGATGAGAGAGGGCATTAACCCTAACATTCTTACTACCAGGCAGGTAGGAGACCACATAATTAAACCGAGACAAAAATAGCGCCCATCTGACCTGTTGGGGCGACAAACGTTTTGCTTTGGATAGATAGGTCAAATTCTTGTGGTCAGTAAGAATGAGCACTGGTACGCTAGTACCCTCGAGAAGGTGCCTCCATTCCTTGAGTGCCAAAATTATGGCCAGTAATTCCCTGTCGCCAATTTTATAATTGCACTCTGCCAGGAGACAATTTCTTAGAGAAGAAACCACACGGATGTAAGGAACCGTCAGGCATAGGATGTTGAGACAAGAGGGCAAAGACTCCAGTCTCAGACGCATCGACCTCAAGAACAAAAGGCAGGACAGGGTTAGGATGAGCCAGAACTGGAGCAGCAGCAAAGGCAGTCTTAAGACTGTCAAAAGCCTTATTGGCAGTAGGTGACCAATGGAGTGGATCATTCTCCTTACGGGTCATATCAGTGATAGGTTTGACCAAGGAAGAAAAGTTTTTAATAAACTTCCTATAGTAATTGGCAAAGCCCAAAAAACATTAAATAGAGCGAAGACCAACTGGGTGAGGCCACTGCAGGACTGCAGACAACTTGTATCCATGGAAAACCCTGCAACGGAGATTACATAACTTAGAAAGTTTACTTGAGTCTGATGGAACTCACATTTCTCGAGTTTACAAAACAGGCCATTCTCACGTAGTCTCTGAAGTACCCGTGTAACATCAGAACGATGAGCCTCAAGAGTGGGTGAGTGTATAAGGATATCATCTAAGTACACCACAACACACTGTTGCAACATATCTTGTAGAACATCATTAATAAATTCCTGGAAAACAGCTGGGGCATTACATAGGCCAAAGGGCATTACAAGATACTCATAATTCCCGCTCCTGGTGTTAAATGCTGTTTTTTATTTGTGGCCCTCCTTAATCCTAACGAGATTGTATGCTCCTCTCAAATCAAGTTTAGAAAAGACTGTAGCTCCCTTGAGGTGGTCAAAGAGTTCTGTAGTGAGCGGAATAGGGTAAGCATTCTTAATGGTAAGACGATTAAGACCCCTATAATTGATGCATGGTCTTAACTCGCCACCCTTTTTCTTTATGAAGAAGAAGCAAGCCCCTGCAGGAAAGCAGGATTTGCAGATGATCCCCCATGACAGAGCATCTGCAACATACTCCTCCATAGCACAATTCTCTGCAACCAAGGGAGGGTAAACCCGGCTCCAAGGAGGAATGGATCCAGGTTGCAGGTCTATGGCTATGGCACAATCGTAAGACTGGTGAGGAGGCAATGTACCAACACGCACCTTGTCAAAAACGTCTTTGAACTCTCGGTACTCCTCAGGCAATTGAGATACAGAAGAAGTGCACAGGATTTTGACTAATTTCCGAAAACAAGTGGAAATTCATAGCAGAGACCACGACAAAATTTTGGACCTACACCAGTCGAAACTAGGTTTGTGCTTTTGGAGCGAGGGATAACCCAGAACAACCGGAAAATACGGAAAGTTGATCACCTGGAACTGTAGGGATTCAAAATGGAGAGCCCTAACAGCCATGGATAACATAGTGGTTTTGTGAGTAACGAGTGCAGGCTGAAGAGGCCTGCCATCAATGGCATCAATAGCAAGCGGAACAGACTGAGGCAATACAGGAATGGAGTGCTGTGATACAAAAGCACTGTCAATAAAATATCCCACATCACCGGAGTCAACAAGAGCCTGGGTGACTATGAAGGAGTCCACCCAGGAAAGGACAACTGTGACCAAAGGTTTCTCCTTTAGCGGTTCCGGGGACAAGTATAAACCACCCAAGGTCTGCCCCCAACAGGATCCTAGGTGTGAGCATTTAACCGGCTGTGTAGGACAAAACTTTAAAAGGTGGCCCTGTAATCCGCAATAGAGACAGAGCCCCTCCCTCCTACTTAAGCCTTGTCTTCCACTGAGAGACGCTTAAATCCTAACTGCATAGGCACAGCAGTACCTGGTGACTCGGGACCAGGAGACATGGGAGGAGATGGAGGCATGGGTGGGAACGACATCGTAGGAAACAACGGTACAAGAGGCTTCCGCAAGTGCTCCTTGAAAGAGGGCCTCCCTCTGAGTCTTATGTCAATTAGGATTAAAAAAGACATCAAAGCCTCGAGATCCTCTGGTAAATCTCTGGCAGCAACTTCGTCTTTAATCACATCAGAAAGCCCATGAAAGAAGGCGGCAACAAGGGCTCCATTATTCCAACCAACCTCTGCAGCAAGCATATGGAACTCAATGGCATACTGAGCAACAGATCTTGTACTTTGCTGAATGGACATGAATCGTTTGGCAGCAGAGGAGGAGTGAGCCAGAACATCAAATACCCTTCGAAAGGAGGCCACAAATTCAGGGAAATTAGAAATCACAGGTTTATTAGTTTCCCATAAGGGATTAGCCCAGACAAGGGCCATGTCAGAGAGTAAAAAGATGAGAAATCCCACCTTAGCTCTGTCAGAGGGAAAAGCCTAAGGTAACATCTCAAAGTAAATGCCCACCTGGTTCAAAAACCCTTTGCACTGATTAGGATCACCTCCATAATGCTGAGGTAGAGGTGCAGAACCAGACATGCTCCTGGTAGGACTAGGTGCAGCAGCAGAAATAGGAGCAGCCATAACTTGTGGGACACTCTGGTCCAAATGTGCAGTGTGAGTCAGCAGGGTTTGCAGGGCTAGTGCAAATTGATCCAAGCGGTGATCCTGTTCATCAATCCTGGTAATGATTCTAAGTAAAGGTGGATTATTAGCCAGGAATCAGACTGAGACAAGAAGTGCAAAAATAATCACAACTTTATTAATAACAAAAATAATAAAAAGTCCACAAGTCAAATAACAAGCCAGGAGTCAAAACCAGAGCTGGTAGTCAGACGTCATCTAGCAGGTGGTCTACCATGTATCGGAAGGTGGCTGGAGCATTCTTCATCCCAAATGGCATAACATTAAACTGGTAGAGGCCGAAGGGGGTGATGAAGGCAGACTTGGGGACCGAATCGGGGACTAAGGGAATTTGCCAGTACCCCTTGCAGAGGTTGAAGGTTGTCAGGAAGTGGCCCCCGGGTGATTCTGTCCAACAGGTCATTGACCCGGGGCATGAGGTAGACATCAGTAGTGGTTCTGTCATTGAGCTTGCGGTAGTCAATGCAAAACCGAGTAGTCCCATCTTTCTTGGGTACCAGCACCACTGGGGAGGCCCAGGGACTGTTGGACGGTTCCACAACACCTAGGTCCAACATTCCCCCGGAGATCCCGGTGCATACTGTCTCGCACTTCCCCTGGCACCCAATATGGGGCTTGGGAGGGATCCCCTCTCTGGTCAGAGAAGGAAATTTTTCTTTCATGACTCCTCCTGGGTGAGGGGGATGTCCTTCTGTAATCTTAATTGTACTGCGAGTATTTGTAGCTTTGTGGTCTGAGGCGATGCTGGGTATTGTATGGCCTATCGTTAAAATTGCCATAGCCCCTATTGTTTCCATTTGCATTCTATTTTATTATGTGTCACGTTTTATTGCATCATTCATTGTTATAATCTTTGCCTTACCATTGTGTATTTCGCTCTTTTACTAACACAGCGTTTGGCTTACTCCAAGCCTCTCTTTTATTTATGTATTAATCATGGATCCATGCTCTTAATCATTGTTTTATTGCACTATGTTTTACTATATGTATTAAATATATTGTTATAAACATACCATTGTAGTATACTGCCTTTTAAGCTATTCAGCGCATACTCCCATAATTCGCCATGAACAGGGATAACTGGGAGGAAGCATTAATAGCACTATTACGAGCGAACTCTGCCCAAGGTAACAGTTCAGACCAATTATTGTGGTGATCTGAGACATAGCAATGGAGGAACTGTTCCAGAGCATGATTAGACCATTCCACAGTCCCATTGGATTGAGGGTGATATGCCAAGCCAAAGAGAAGGAAATCTGGATCCCCATTTGAGCACAAAAGGAACGCCAAAATCTGGAGACAAACTGGCTACCATGGTCCAAGACTATCTTCTTGGGTAACCCATGCAAACAGAAGACCTCCCGGGCAAAAAACTTAGCAAGCACCTGAGCAGTAGGCAACTTCTTCAAGGGAATGCAATGTGACATTTTAGAAAAATGGTCAAACACCATTAGGATAACAGTATTGCCAATGGAAACAGGGAGCTCAACAAAGAAGTCCATGGAAAGATGTGTCTAATGATGTTTACCATTAGCAATAGGTTGAAGAAGACCCACAGGTAGACGTTGAGGAGTCTTATTCTGTGCACAGACTGAGCAGAAGGCAACAAACGCAGCAACATCAGAACGAACACCTGGCCACCAGAATTGTAGAGTGACAGACCAAATCATTTGGTTCTTGCCTGGGTGACCTGTGGCTTTAGGATAGTGGTAAGTGTGCAATAGTTTAGTTTGAAGATTCTCAGGTACAAAGCACTTACCACTAGGTTTCTCAGGAGGTGCATTGGTTTGTGCAGCCAGGATCTCCTCCTATAAGGGAGAAGTAAAATTAGTATGTATGGTGGCCAAAATATGGTCAGGAGGTATAACTGGAGTAGGTACAAACTCCTCCTTGGACAGAGGTGAAAATTGATGAGAGAGGGCATTAGCCCTAACATTCTTACTACCAGGTAGGTAGGAGACCACATAATTAAATAATTAAACCGAGACAAAAATAGCGCCCATCTGGCCTGTTGGGGCGACAAACGTTTTGCTTTGGATAGATAGGTCAAATTCTTGTGGTCAGTAAGAATGAGCACTGGTACGCTAGTACCCTCGAGAAGGTGCCTCCATTCCTTGAGTGCCAAAATTATGGCCAGTAATTCCCTGTCGCCAATTTTATAATTGCACTCCGCCGGGAGACAATTTCTTAAAGAAGAAACCACATGGATGCAAGGAACCGTCAGGCGTAGGATGTTGAGACAAGAGGGCAAAGACTCCAGTCTCCAACGCATCAACCTCAAGAACAAAAGGCAGGACAGGGTTAGGATGAGCCAGAACTGGAGCGGCAGCAAAGGCAGTCTTAAGACTCTCAAAAGCCTTATTGGCAGTAGGTGACCAATGGAGTGGATCATTCTCCTTACAGGTCATATCAGTGATAGGTTTGACCAAGGAAGAAAAGTTTTTAATAAACTTCCTATAGTAATTGGCAAAGCCCAAAAAACATTGAATAGAGCGAAGACCAACTGGGCGAGGCCACTGCAGGACTGCAGACAACTTGTATCCATGGAAAACCCTGCAACGGAGATTACATAACTTAGAAAGTTTACTTGAGTCTGATGGAACTCACATTTCTCGAGTTTACAAAACAGGCCATTCTCACGTAGTCTCTGAAGTACCCGTGTAACATCAGAACGATGAGCCTCAAGAGTGGGTGAGTGTATAAGGATATCATCTAAGTACACCACAACACACTGTTGCAACATATCTTGTAGAACATCATTAATAAATTCCTGGAAAACAGCTGGGGCATTACATAGGCCAAAGGGCATTACAAGATACTCATAATTCCCGCTCCTGGTGTTAAATGCTGTTTTTTATTTGTGGCCCTCCTTAATCCTAACGAGATTGTATGCTCCTCTCAAATCAAGTTTAGAAAAGACTGTAGCTCCCTTGAGGTGGTCAAAGAGTTCCGTAGTGAGCGGAATAGGGTAAGCATTCTTAATGGTAAGACGATTAAGACCCCTATAATTGATGCATGGTCTTAACTCGCCACCCTTTTTCTTTATGAAGAAGAAGCAAGCCCCTGCAGGAAAGCAGGATTTGCAGATGATCCCCCATGACAGAGCATCTGCAACATACTCCTCCATAGCACAATTCTCTGCAACCAAGGGAGGGTAAACCCGGCTCCAAGGAGGAATGGATCCAGGTTGCAGGTCTATGGCTATGGCACAATCGTAAGACTGGTGAGGAGGCAATGTACCAACACGCACCTTGTCAAAAACGTCTTTGAACTCTCGGTACTCCTCAGGCAATTGAGATACAGAAGAAGTGCACAGGATTTTGACTAATTTCCGAAAACAAGTGGAAATTCATAGCAGAGACCACGACAAAATTTTGGACCTACACCAGTCGAAACTAGGTTTGTGCTTTTGGAGCGAGGGATAACCCAGAACAACCGGAAAATACGGAAAGTTGATCACCTGGAACTGTAGGGATTCAAAATGGAGAGCCCTAACAGCCATGGATAACATAGTGGTTTTGTGAGTAACGAGTGCAGGCTGAAGAGGCCTGCCATCAATGGCATCAATAGCAAGCGGAACAGACTGAGGCAATACAGGAATGGAGTGCTGTGATACAAAAGCACTGTCAATAAAATATCCCACATCACCGGAGTCAACAAGAGCCTGGGTGACTATGAAGGAGTCCACCCAGGAAAGGACAACTGTGACCAAAGGTTTCTCCTTTAGCGGTTCCGGGGACAAGTATAAACCACCCAAGGTCTGCCCCCAACAGGATCCTAGGTGCGAGCATTTAACCGGCTGTGTAGGACAAAACTTTAAAAGGTGGCCCTGTAATCCGCAATAGAGACAGAGCCCCTCCCTCCTACTTAAGCCTTGTCTTCCACTGAGAGACGCTTAAATCCTAACTGCATAGGCACAGCAGTACCTGGTGACTCGGGACCAGGAGACATGGGAGGAGATGGAGGCATGGGTGGGAACGACATCGTAGGAAACAACGGTACAAGAGGCTTCCGCAAGTGCTCCTTGAAAGAGGGCCTCCCTCTGAGTCTTATGTCAATTAGGATTAAAAAAGACATCAAAGCCTCGAGATCCTCTGGTAAATCTCTGGCAGCAACTTCGTCTTTAATCACATCAGAAAGCCCATGAAAGAAGGCGGCAACAAGGGCTCCATTATTCCAACCAACCTCTGCAGCAAGCATATGGAACTCAATGGCATACTGAGCAACAGATCTTGTACTTTGCTGAATGGACATGAATCGTTTGGCAGCAGAGGAGGAGTGAGCCAGAACATCAAATACCCTTTGAAAGGAGGCCACAAATTCAGGGAAATTAGAAATCACAGGTTTATTAGTTTCCCATAAGGGATTAGCCCAGACAAGGGCCATGTCAGAGAGTAAAAAGATGAGAAATACCACCTTAGCTCTGTCAGAGGGAAAAGCCTAAGGTAACATCTCAAAGTAAATGCCCACCTGGTTCAAAAACCCTTTGCACTGATTAGGATCACCTCCATAATGCTGAGGTAGAGGTGCAGAACCAGACATGCTCCTGGTAGGACTAGGTGCAGCAGCAGAAATAGGAGCAGCCATAACTTGTGGGACACTCTGGTCCAAATGTGCAGTGTGAGTCAGCAGGGTTTGCAGGGCTAGTGCAAATTGATCCAAGCGGTGATCCTGTTCATCAATCCTGGAAATGATTCTAAGTAAAGGTGGATTATTAGCCAGGAATCAGACTGAGACAAGAAGTGCAAAAATAATCACAACTTTATTAATAACAAAAATAATAAAAAGTCCACAAGTCAAATAACAAGCCAGGAGTCAAAACCAGAGCTGGTAGTCAGACGTCATCTAGCAGGTGGTCTACCATGTATCGGAAGGTGGCTGGAGCATTCTTCATCCCAAATGGCATGACATTAAACTGGTAGAGGCCGAAGGGGGTGATGAAGGCAGACTTGGGGACCGAATCGGGGACTAAGGGAATTTGCCAGTACCCCTTGCAGAGGTCGAAGGTTGTCAGGAAGTGGCCCCCGGGTGATTCTGTCCAACAGGTCATTGACCCGGGGCATGAGGTAGACATCAGTGGTGGTTCTGTCATTGAGCTTGCGGTAGTCAATGCAAAACCGAGTAGTCCCATCTTTCTTGGGTACCAGCACCACTGGGGAGGCCCAGGGACTGTTGGACGGTTCCACAACACCTAGGTCCAACATTCCCCCGGAGATCCCGGTGCATACTGTCTCGCACTTCCCCTGGCACCCAATATGGGGCTTGGGAGGGATCCCCTCTCTGGTCAGAGAAGGAAATTTTTCTTTCATGACTCCTCCTGGGTGAGGGGGATGTCCTTCTGTAATCTTAATTGTACTGCGAGTATTTGTAGCTTTGTGGTCTGAGGCGATGCTGGGTATTGTATGGCCTATCGTTAAAATTGCCATAGCCCCTATTGTTTCCATTTGCATTCTATTTTATTATGTGTCACGTTTTATTGCATCATTCATTGTTATAATCTTTGCCTTACCATTGTGTATTTCGCTCTTTTACTAACACAGCGTTTGGCTTACTCCAAGCCTCTCTTTTATTTATGTATTAATCATGGATCCATGCTCTTAATCATTGTTTTATTGCACTATGTTTTACTATATGTATTAAATATATTGTTATAAACATACCATTGTAGTATACTGCCTTTTAAGCTATTCAGCGCATACTCCCATAATTCGCCATGAACAGGGATAACTGGGAGGAAGCATTAATAGCACTATTACGAGCGAACTCTGCCCAAGGTAACAGTTCAGACCAATTATTGTGGTGATCTGAGACATAGCAATGGAGGAACTGTTCCAGAGCATGATTAGACCATTCCACAGTCCCATTGGATTGAGGGTGATATGCCAAGCCAAAGAGAAGGAAATCTGGATCCCCATTTGAGCACAAAAGGAACGCCAAAATCTGGAGACAAACTGGCTACCATGGTCCAAGACTATCTTCTTGGGTAACCCATGCAAACAGAAGACCTCCCGGGCAAAAAACTTAGCAAGCACCTGAGCAGTAGGCAACTTCTTCAAGGGAATGCAATGTGACATTTTAGAAAAATGGTCAAACACCATTAGGATAACAGTATTGCCAATGGAAACAGGGAGCTCAACAAAGAAGTCCATGGAAAGATGTGTCTAATGATGTTTACCATTAGCAATAGGTTGAAGAAGACCCACAGGTAGACGTTGAGGAGTCTTATTCTGTGCACAGACTGAGCAGAAGGCAACAAACGCAGCAACATCAGAACGAACACCTGGCCACCAGAATTGTAGAGTGACAGACCAAATAATTTGGTTCTTGCCTGGGTGACCTGTGGCTTTAGGATAGTGATAAGTGTGCAATAGTTTAGTTTGAAGATTCTCAGGTACAAAGCACTTACCACTAGGTTTCTCAGGAGGTGCATTGGTTTGTGCAGCCAGGATCTCCTCCTATAAGGGAGAAGTAAAATTAGTATGTATGGTGGCCAAAATATGGTCAGGAGGTATAACTGGAGTAGGTACAAACTCCTCCTTGGACAGAGGTGAAAATTGATGAGAGAGGGCATTAGCCCTAACATTCTTACTACCAGGTAGGTAGGAGACCACATAATTAAATAATTAAACCGAGACAAAAATAGCGCCCATCTGGCCTGTTGGGGCGACAAACGTTTTGCTTTGGATAGATAGGTCAAATTCTTGTGGTCAGTAAGAATGAGCACTGGTACGCTAGTACCCTCGAGAAGGTGCCTCCATTCCTTGAGTGCCAAAATTATGGCCAGTAATTCCCTGTCGCCAATTTTATAATTGCACTCCGCCGGGAGACAATTTCTTAAAGAAGAAACCACATGGATGCAAGGAACCGTCAGGCGTAGGATGTTGAGACAAGAGGGCAAAGACTCCAGTCTCCAACGCATCAACCTCAAGAACAAAAGGCAGGACAGGGTTAGGATGAGCCAGAACTGGAGCGGCAGCAAAGGCAGTCTTAAGACTCTCAAAAGCCTTATTGGCAGTAGGTGACCAATGGAGTGGATCATTCTCCTTACAGGTCATATCAGTGATAGGTTTGACCAAGGAAGAAAAGTTTTTAATAAACTTCCTATAGTAATTGGCAAAGCCCAAAAAACATTGAATAGAGCGAAGACCAACTGGGCGAGGCCACTGCAGGACTGCAGACAACTTGTATCCATGGAAAACCCTGCAACGGAGATTACATAACTTAGAAAGTTTACTTGAGTCTGATGGAACTCACATTTCTCGAGTTTACAAAACAGGCCATTCTCACGTAGTCTCTGAAGTACCCGTGTAACATCAGAACGATGAGCCTCAAGAGTGGGTGAGTGTATAAGGATATCATCTAAGTACACCACAACACACTGTTGCAACATATCTTGTAGAACATCATTAATAAATTCCTGGAAAACAGCTGGAGCATTACATAGGCCAAAGGGCATTACAAGATACTCATAATGCCCGCTCCTGGTGTTAAATGCTGTTTTCCATTCGTGGCCCTCCTTAATCCTAACGAGATTGTATGCTCCTCTCAAATCAAGTTTAGAAAAGACTGTAGCTCCCTTGAGGCGGTCAAATAGTTCCGTAATGAGTGGAATAGGGTAAGCATTCTTAATGGTAAGACGATTAAGACCCCTATAATTGATGCATGGTCTTAACTCGCCACCCTTTTTCTTCATGAAGAAGAAGCAAGCCCCTGCAGGAAAGCAGGATTTGCAGATGATCCCCCATGACAGAGCATCTGCAACATACTCCTCCATAGCACAATTCTCTGCAACCAAGAGAGGGTAAACCCGGCTCCGAGGAGGAATGGCTCCAGGTTGCAGGTCTATGGCTATGGCAAAATCGTAAGACTGGTGAGGAGGCAATGTACCAGCACGCACCTTGTCAAAAACGTCTTGGAACTCTCGGTACTCCTCAGGCAATTGAGATACAGAAGAAGTGCACAGGATTTTGACTAGTTTCCGAAAACAAGTGGAAATTCATAGCAGAGACCACGACAACATTTTGGACCTACACCAGTCGAAACTAGGTTTGTGCTTTTGGAGCGAGGGATAACCCAGAACAACCGGAAAATGCGGAGAGTTGATCACCTGGAACTGTAGGGTTTCAAAATGGAGAGCCCCAACAGCCATGGATAACATAGTGGTTTCGTGAGTAACAATTGCAGGCTGAAGAGGCCTGCCATCAATGGCCTCAATAGCAAGCGGAACAGACTGAGGCAATACAGGAATGGAGTGCTGTGATACAAAAGCACTGTCAATAAAATAGCCCGCATCACTGGAGTCAACAAGAGCCTGGGTGACTATGGAGGAGTCCACCCAGGAAAGGACAACTGTGACCAAAGGTTTCTCCTTTAGCGGTTCCAGGAGGAGAGGGAGGCATGGGTGGGAATGACATCGTAGGAAACAACGGTACAGGAGGCTTCCGCAAGTGCTCCTTGAAAGAGGGCCTCCCTCTGAGTCTTATGTCAATTAGGATTAAAAAAGACACCAAAGCCTCGAGATCCTCTGGTAAATCTCTGGCAGCAACTTTGTCTTTAATCACATCAGAAAGCCCATGAAAGAAGGCGGCAACAAGGGCTTCATTATTCCAACCAACCTCTGCAGCAAGCATATGGAACTCAATGGCATACTGAGCAACAGATCTTGTACTTTACTGAATGGATATGAGTCGTTTGGCAGCAGAGGAGGAGTGAGCCAGAACATCAAATACCCTTCGAAAGGAGGCCACAAATTCAGGGAAATTAGAAATCACAGGTTTATTAGTTTCCCATAAGGGATTAGCCCAGACAAGGGCCATATCAGAGAGTAAAGAGATGAGAAATCCCACCTTAGCTCTGTCAGAGGGAAACGCCTAAGGTAACATCTTAAAATAAATGCCCACCTGGTTCAAAAACCCTTTGCACTGATTAGGATCACCTCCATAGTGCTGAGGTAGAGGGGCAGAACGGACATGCTCCTGGTAGGACTAGGTGCAGCAGCAGAAATAGGAGCAGCCATAACTTGTGGGACACTCTGGTCCAAATGTGCAGTGTGAGTCAGCAGGGTTTGCAGGGCTAGTGCAAATTGATCCAAGCGGTGATCCTGTTCATCAATCCTGGAAATGATTTTAAGTAAAGGTGGATTATTGGCCAGGAATCAGACTGAGACAAGAAGTGCAAAAATAATCACAACTTTATTAATAACAAAAATAATAAAAAGTCCACAAGTCAAATAACAAGCCAGGAGTCAAAACCAGAGCTGGTAGTCAGACGAGCCAAGTCAGGAGCCAAAGCGAGTAGTCAGACTAGCCAGAATCAGGAACAAGGAGAACAGCAAAGTCAGGAACAAGCCAGGGATCAGGAACCAGAAGAGATGTCAGACTAGCCAGGTAATACACAGGAACTCACAAACAGGTCAGAGACAATGCAAGGGCATAGCATACTGAACAGAGGCTCTTTAAATAATAAGTGATGACATCACAATTCTGATACTGCAACCTGTCTCACATGGATAATGTACAACAGTCTGGCCATAAGAGGGCGTGCAAGATATGAGCAGCATCACAAACTCTGAACCAGATTCAGCAAGAAAGGTGAGTAAAATGGCTGCCAGCAGCACATAGCAAACAAAGCAGGAAAAAAACCTGACACCCAGATACTGGACCTCCGAGCGCCCTATGGTGCATTTGTTGGGCTTCAGGGTTAACCCGGCAGCTCTAAGGTGATCTAAGACAATCTCTAGGTGGACCAAGTGGTCCTCCCAGGTGTCGTTATAGATGGCAATGTCATCTAGGTAGGCACAGACATAGTCCTAGAGGCCATCTAGCAGGTGGTCTACCATGTATTGGAAGGTGGCTGGAGCATTCTTCATCCCAAATGGCATGACATTAAACTGGTAGAGGCCGAAGGGGGTGATGAAGGCAGACTTGGGGACCGAATCGGGGACTAAGGGAATTTGCCAGTACCCCTTGCAGAGGTCGAAGGTTGTCAGGAAGTGGCCCTCGGGTGATTCTGTCCAACAGGTCATTGACCCGGGGCATGAGGTAGACATCAGTGGTGGTTCTGTTATTGAGCTTGCGGTAGTCAATGCAGAACCGAGTAGTCCCATCTTTCTTGGGTACCAGCACCACTGGGGAGGCCCAGGGACTGTTGGATGGTTCCACAACACCTAGGTCCAACATTCCCCCGGAGATCCCGGTGCATACTGTCTCGCACTGCCCCTGGCACCCAATACGGGGCTTGTCGTAAGGGGGGGCTGTCACAGGGTTTCCTCTTGGTGTAAGGCCACTGTGGTGTACCAGGGGATATTAGAGATCACAGAGGTGTTCTAGCAGATGCCGGATCTGCCCTCTCTGTTCCTTTTGCCTAAGATTATGTTGTTTACTCCCTGGGGGGTTTGTTGGCTTTGGGGAGCTCCGGCATGGGGAGGCTCTCAGAGTCTTCTACAGCCGGCGCACAGATAGCATACACATCCTGTGCCATTTCTAAGTATGCCTTTAGCATGTTCACATGAATGGTCCTGCGGACCCGGCTATCTGAACATTTGGCGACTAGGTATGTGGTGTCCACTACCCGGTAGGGTCCTTTCCAGGAAGCCTGTAGTTTATCTGTTTTGACAGGCTTCAGGACTAGTATCTTCTGCCCTACTGCTAAGGTTTGGGTACAAGCGCTTCTGTCATACCACTGTTTCTGCTGGCTCTGAGCGACTTGCAGGTTCTCCTGCACCTGGGCTGCAAAATCCTTCAGTCGGTCTTGGAGTTGGAGGACGTATTCCACAATGGAGGGTCTCTCCTCCTCTGTGACCCCCTCCCAGTGACTCCTAACTAAGTCCAGGGGTCCCCGTACCTTCTTGCCATATACTAGTTCAAAGAGGGAAAACCCTGTGGATTCCTGGGGCACCTTTCTATATGCAAAGAGGAGGTGCGGTAGGAGATTTTCCCACTCCTTGTGAGTGGCGAGAACGTCCGGAGCAACTGCTTCAAGGTGCCGTTAAATCTCTCACAGACCATTTGTCTGGAGGTGGTATGGAGCGCTGTGCAGTGGCTTGATCCATAATAGTCGGGTAATCTCAGTGAACTGGGTTCCCTGATCGGAGATTACTTCCAAAAATCCAGAGGGGTAAAATGCAATCCAAAGTAAAAGAAAAGGAAAAAAAGTATGTAGAGGGGGAAAACAGAGGCACAAACAGCAACAGTACGGAGAGAGTAGACCAACAGAGGAAACATCTCGATATCCCAGGAAACAAAGACAAAACCAAGACCGGAAATATATTTAGAATCTAACAATGTTATCAATTTGTCATCAGAGGTATTGAGTGAAACTCATATACTGGTTCTATCTCTGGGTCTTAATTTTGCACCAATGTTTCATTTTAATTTATTTCAAATAATTTGAAAAAAATTGTCTGATCATTGTCACTAAAAAAGTATTTATTTGACTCCAATGGTAATGATGTCCAGGACTTGGACCCCGCTGCAGTAAATGTGCGTAATGCTGATAGCGTAAGTCTTCTAGCAAGTGATAATGATGTCTTGGAGCAAGTGATAATGATCTGCAATTTGTTGATAAATGTGCTGAAATTGATTTATTTACTCTGGAAAGAGATAATAAGGATGTATTCCTAAAGGGTGTTAACTTAGACATGAATTTGATGGCTTTTAAAAAGGGGTCTTCATTTTATCCTACGCAGATACGAAACAACAGTATTGAAGTGTTTCAGAAAACTGTTGAAAAAGAATTAGTACATTTACATGATACCATAACAAAGGAAAATACTAGTTTTCAAAATGATAATTTGAATAAACAAGAAAGAATAGAACTGAAACAGTCTAATCCATTATTGGTAATCCGTAATTTGGATAAGGGGGGGCAACGTAGTTGTCCTCAATCGAAAAGATTACATGGCAGAGGTATACAGACAGTTATCAGATAGCAGTGTATATGAAGCTCTGATGGCTAATCCCACTTTTGGATCTAGAAAGATTTTGTATGATTTACTTGATTGGGTGTAATCACCAAAGATAATATAGATTGCCTGTTGGTGGAACATCCAATTATGCCAATCTTTCATTACCTGCCCAAAATCCATAAAAGTCTAGTTTCCCCTCTTGGTCGCCCAATAGTGGCAGGCATTGGGTCTCTCAATGAACCATTATGTGCCATGATTGATAATTTACTACAACCTATTGTATTAGGATTAAAGAGTTACATCAGAGACACCACAGACCTCATAACTCAATTGGAAAAAATAGAATGGTAAGAAGATTATCAGTTTGTAACAATTGATGTTGCTTCTTTATATACCTCAATCCCCCATAACAAAGGACTACAGGCAATTGAGTTTAGTTTGGACATTTATTACTGATTATAATGATAATACAAAGGAGTTTATCTTAAGATCTATTAAATATCTGTTAACTCATCATTTTTTCATGTTCAAAGGAGATTACTTTCGCCAAAGACAAGGGAGAGCTATGGGGGCAAAATTTGCCCCCACCTATGCCAATTTATATCTAGGCTGGTGGGAGCTTTTCTGTGTCTTGGTGATATGAATCCCTTTAGAGATTAGATTAAATATTATGGTTGATATATCGACGATCTGATATTTATCTTTAAGGGGGATACTACTATGATAAACAATTTTTATTCTTACTTATTTACTAATGAACAGAACTTAAATTTCCCCATAGAAATCAGCAGAGATAGTATGTATTTTTTTTAGATGTAGTATTAAAGTCTTACTTGATGAATAACAGAATAGAGGTTAAACTATACAGAAAAGAGCCGGCAGGCAATACATTGCTGAAAGCAAACTCATGTCACCTCAGACATGTCATTCAAGCAATACATGCGAACAACAGAAATTGCACTACAGAAAAGGCATATGAGGTACACTCTAGGAAAACAACAGAGGTTTTTAACAAGAGGGTATACTGCACATCACTAGTGATGTCCCGAACTGTTCGCCGGAGAATAGTTCCCGGCGAACATAGCTTGTTCGCGTTCGCCGCCGCAGGCGAACATATGCGATGTTCGATCTGCCCCCTATTCGTCATCATTGAGGAAACTTTGACCCTGTATCTCACAGTCTGTAGACACATTACAGCCAATCAGCAGCAGACACTCACTTCCAGACCCTCCCAGGTCACGGGCAGCAGCCATTTTAGAATCATTGTGATGCAGCTTTTGAATAGAGAAGAGGTTTAGTGTTGCAGCTCCAGATTTTAATGTGAAATTGATAGCTAGGCTAGTGTATTCAGTCTCCACTACAGTCCTGAAGGACTCATCTGATCTCTGCTGTAAGGACAGCACCCCAAAAAGCCATTTTTAGGGCTACATCAGTCTTTTTTTTTTTTTTTTTTTCAGTCTTTTTTTTTTTTTTTTTTTTTACATAGGGCTAGAACTCCAGTCGTTTTTTTTTTTGGCATTTGCCTGCCTGCCACCAGCCTGTGTGTGAGCCGCACAGCATATATTCTACCAACTTGCTCACTGCCACCACTCATATCTGGTGTAACATTATTTTAAATTTAAAAAAAAAAAACTTTTACATTAGTTTGCTAATTGCAAGTTTAATCTAATTTTGTGATTAATTCCTCTGTGCCACCACTCATATCTGGTGGTGTAACATTATTGTAAATTTAAAAAAAAACTAATTTAAATTAGTTTGTTAGTGTAATCTAATTTCATTTTCCATCAGGCCTGGGTCCCTCAGGAACACAGCATATACTGTTATTAATTGCTCTGTGCCACCCCCACCACTCATATCTGATGTAACATTATTTTAAATTTAAAAAACAAAACTTTTACATTAGTTTGCTAATTGCAAGTTTAATCTAATTTCATTTTCCATCAGGCCTGTGTGCCAGGCACCCAGCAAGCATATACTGTGATTAATTCCTCAGTGCCACCACTCATATCTGGTGGTGTAACGGAACATTATTGTAAATTTAGAAAAAAACTAATTTACATTTACATTTTCCATCAGGCCTGGGTCTCCCAGGCACACAGCATATACTGTTATTAATTGATCTGTGCCACCCCCACCACTTATATCTGGTGTAACATTATTTAACTTTTACATTAGTTTGCTAATTGCAAGTTTAATCTAATTTCATTTTCCATCAGGCCTGTGTGCCAGGCCCACAGCAAACATATACTGTGATTAATTGCTGTGTGCCACCACTCATATCTGGTTGTGTAACGGAACATTATTGTAAATTTAAAAAAAAACAAATTTACATTAGTTTGTTAGTGTAATCTAATTTCATTTTCCATCAGGCCTGGGTCTCTCAGGCACACAGCATATACTGTTATTAATTGCTCTGTGCCACCCCCACCACTTATATCTGGTGTAACATTATTTTAAATTTAAAAAACAAAACTTTTACATTAGTTTGCTAATTGCAAGTTTAATCTAATTTCATTTTCCATAAGGCCTGTGTGCCAAGCCCACAGCAAGCATATACTGGGATTAATTCCTCAGTGCCACCACTCATATCTGTTGTAACATTAGTGTAAATATTTTGAATTTTTTTTTTTTACATCAGTCTGGTAGTGTTATTGAATTTTAGTTGCCAGGACAGCCTAGTGCCAGCCTGTGTGTCAGGCTCCCAGCATATACTGTACCTACTTCCATCCTCAGTGCCACCACTCATATCTTCTTGTTTAATAGTAGTGTAAGTGTAAGTGTACATTTAAAAAAAATAAACTTTTTGGATTGTGAAACATCAGTCTGCTTTTTTGTTTCCTGCTCACAGCGTATACTGTGCCCACTTGCCCAGTGCCACCACTCATATCTTGTTTAATAGTAGTGTAAGTGTACATTTAAAAAAAATAAACTTTTTGGATTGTGAAACATCAGTCTGCTTTTTTGTTTCAGGCTCACAGCGTATACTGTGCCCACTTGCCCAGTGCCACCACTCATATCTTGTTTAATAGTAGTGTAAGTGTACATTTAAAAAAAATAAACTTTTTGGATTGTGAAACATCAGTCTGCTTTTTTGTTTCCTGCTCACAGCGTATACTGTGCCCACTTGCCCAGTGCCACCACTCATATCTTGTTTAATAGTAGTGTAAGTGTACATTTAAAAAAAATAAACTTTTTGGATTGTGAAACATCAGTCTGCTTTTTTGTTTCCTGCTCACAGCGTATACTGTGCCCACTTGCCCAGTGCCACCACTCATATCTTGTTTAATAGTAGTGTAAGTGTACATTTAAAAACAAAAAAAACTTTTTGGACTGTGGAACATCAGTCTGCTTTTTTGTGTCAGGCTCACAGCTTATACTGGGCCCACTTGCCCAGTGCCACCACTCATATCTTGTTTAATAGTAGTGTAAGTGTACAAAATTAAAAACAAAAAAAACTTTTTGGACTGTGAAACATCAGTCTGCTTCTTTGTGTCAGGCTCACAGCGTATACTGTGCCCACTTGCCCATTGGCACCACTCATATCTTGTTTAATAGTAGTGTAAGTGTACATTTAAAAAAAAATGACAGGCAGAGGCAGGCCACCCCGCAGGTGCCGTCGTGGTTGTGGTGCTGTGATTCCCTTTGGCCCTAGAATAATGCCCAATGTTCAGAGGCCACGTACCATGAACTCAAAAAGTTCTGAGGACATAGTTGACTTTTTAACACAGGACACCCAATAGCTTCCTCTCCGAACCTTGACGCACCATCCTCCTCCAGCTTACCTTCGGGCAGCACCTCTCAAGTTACCACTCGCCCGCCTGCCACCACCACCAACACTAGCACCACAGCCGCTTCACTTTATCTGTCAGAGGAGTTATTTACACATCAGTTGGAAGAAATGAGTGATGCGTAACCATTATTGCCAGAGGATGTAGATAACAGGGATATGTCTCAGTCAGGCAGCATTGCACACATGGATGTACGGTGTGATGATGACGATGTTGTACCCGCTGCGGGAGTTTGGTCTGTCACTGTGAAGCGGGCGTAACCCTTACACTACCTGATCGATACAACATCATACCTGATGTTTTAAAGCACGTTATTCCAAACAATTTAGGAATGTTAGGTGATTTATGCCCTTTATGGATTAAAACCAGACTCTGCATCAACTATGTAATTTTCCGTGGGAGTTTTGCCATGGATCCCCCTCCGGCATGCCACATTCCAGGTGTTAGTACACTTGAAACAACTTTCCCATCACTATTGTGGCCAGAAAGAGTCCCTGTGGGTTTTAAAATTCGCCTGCCCATTGAAGTCAATGGGGGTTCGCCCGGTTCGCCGGTTCGCGAACTTTTGCGGGAGTTCACGTTCGCAGTTCGCGAACCCAAATTTTTAGGTTCGCGACATCACTACACATCACTTGAATGAAGCAAAAAATTATGTTGATTCCATGAATTGGAAGGTTCTATTAAGGTCTAAATCACATAATAAGCATAAAAGTAATGACTTTCAGAGAAAATCTAGAAAACCTGTCTTTATTAGTACTTATAGCAAAGAACATAATCATATATGTGACATAGTCAAGAAGGCACTCCCAATCTTAAAAGCGGATGATACTTTATGTAAGATTGTAGAAAATGGATGCCAGTTTATCAGGAGAAAGTCAAAGACATTATCAAATATACTATCTCCATGATGTTGCCTAACAACAAAACCACTAATTGGCTAACACCAAAGAAAGTTTTTTTAAGGTGTAGGAGTAGAAGGTGTAAGTCATGTACACATGCTGTTTTTGGTGATGTCTTTACATCCTTTGATGAAAGAAAAACTTTCAAAATTAATAACTACATAAACTGCAATACATGCTATGTAATATATTTGTTATAATGCAAATTATGTAACATTAAGTATGTGGGTCAAACGACCAGACCCCTAAAGAAAAGGTTCTTGGAACATTTGTGTTCCATAGAGGACCCTGAGTCTTATACTCCTGTTGCCCATCACTTTCGTAACCAACACAATGGAGATAGCAAATCATTGCAATTCCAAGGCATGCAGCATGTAACGCGACATATCAGGGGAGGAAACAGATTAAAATCACTAAGCCAGAAGGAAGTATATTGGATCTTCTAATCGAGGTCTAGAATACCAAATGGTTTAAATTCAGATTGGGATGTTCAGTCTGGGGGAAGGGTAGGAGTGGGGACTGACGGTTGGAGTGCATGGGAAGTAGGGACGGGATGGCGGGGACGGGTAGGAGTCAGAGCGGGCTGTCTTTGGCTTAACTGGGTCCCTGGGAGAGGTGTAGCATCTGGGTGCCTGGCTTGCTGGAGGGTTATCACTTGGCAAATCTCTGGGGGTGTATCCCCCACAAAGGCGGATACCAGATGACCGAGGTCATTTCCTATTAGGACCTAAGCAGGAAGTTTGTGCATAATGCACACCTCCATGTCACAGGAGCCTGGGCCCAAGTGCAGGTGTACGTGGGCTGTGGGGACCTGTAGGGTGGCACCTCCCACCACCCAAACAGCCAGGGTCCTCCTGGTTTTGCTGGAGGTGGGGGCCAGATGAGGTTGGATCAGGGTGATTGTAGCGCCAGTGTCTCTCAATCCCTGTCCATTGACCCAGACGTCCTGTCGATGGTGGTGACGGTTATTCATAGTGGGCATGTGTATGGCATGTATCACCCCAACCTCCTCATCTGCCCATTTTGTAGGGTCCTCTGTATATGTGCAGTGAGCAGCAGCTTGGTAGGTGCTGACAGAAACCCACTGGGCTGGAGGGGCACTTTTTGGCTGTGTTGTGGGCGGATTTCTGGCTGCTCGTGCCGGGCAGTGGTACTGAACGTGGCTTATCTGTCCGTGAAACAGGCTGCCGCTGGGATGGATCGGGGGGTTGCCCTGGGCTCTGGGGCAGCCTGCCTCCGGTTATCAGTATATTGATCTGTCAGGATAGCTGCTTGATTGGCTGTTTCAGGCCACCAATCACAGACCCACTCTTTGATAGAAATGTTCCAGTAGGATCAGCTGTGAGGCCTTAGCCAGGGTGGTGACCTTGCAGCCGGTGAACCAAGTCCATGGCATGGGTGAACCAGTGTGTCCACTGCATGAATGGCTGTCCCACTTGCCTCTTGAGCTCCCAGAATTTTTGACGGTGCTCCTCTGGTGTAAGCCAATATCGGGCCAAGATGAGTGTTTTGACCTTATCATATTTTCTTTGGTCCCTAGGAGGGATGGTATGAAAAGAATTCAAGGCTTGGCCGGACAACTTGCCGAGCGGAATGAAAACCCAGTCAGTTTTGGCAACCCCTTGCAGCTCACGCTGGGTTTCAAAGACGTAAAAAACTGTCAATGTCCTGCTCTTCTTCCTTGAAGACTCAAAAAGTCCCATACGGCAACTTTGGGGGGCGGGATGTCTGCTGGGGAGATATCGGTGGGCCCCCCTCATAGGCTGTTTTATTTCAGCCAGCTTGAGCTGGGTTACCTCTGATACTATTTTGCTGATGACCTCCTCGGATGGTCTGGTATCATACAGTGCTCTCCCCACAAGATTTCCCATAGGACATCGGACATGGAAGTCCCCGGGGTGGACACTGTGCTAGGTCATCCATGGCCTCGGTCGCTAGGGGACCCTCCAGCTGCCTCATCAGCGATCATCCTCCATCAGATCAGTTATGATGGTGTCTTTGGTTTTGTTGCTGGCGATTTTTCCTCTAGCCTCCAACAAGGCTTTCAGCTCAACTTTCCAGAGTGTAGAGTACTGCTCCATCCGAAGGTGTGTTCAGATGGTGGTTTGGAGGTTCCAGGTAGATGGAAACATCCAACCCCTGCCACCAATGTGACGGATCTCCAGCTACCCCGACTGGGTAGCCCCGTCAATTATACAAAATCTATTTATGTATAATTAGATCAGTATAATGTCCCTTTAAGAATGTATATTGTAATGTTGATTTGTAATAATACTTACATCTGTGGCTGTGAAGGAGAACAGGAAACCCAGGCGATGGAAGGTGGGTATCAGGGAAAAGGGGTTGGTGGGGAGGATGGATATGTGGGTCCTGTGCAGGTGGGGAAGCTGGGGCCTGCTCAGGTGGGAGAGGTGGGTCATTGTCAGATGGGTGGGGCCTGGGCAGTTGGTGCCTGTTCAGGTGGGGCAGGAGCAGGACAGGAAAGAAGGGGAGAGTGGTGAAGGGGGCAGGGGGTGGGTATGGGAAGGGGAAGGACGGAAGAGCGGAGAAGGGGGGCAGGGGGTGGTGGTTGGGAAGGTGTGGCAGGGTGATGCCCAGAAGTGGAAGGTCCATCTGAAATATGTAATACAATTGTTTAAATACATATATTATATGAAAATATATTATTTCCCTATAAAATTAATATTCAGCATAATTTTAAATCTGTAAATTTTTCTGCAACATAAATATTAGTCAAAAAGTCACAATAATGACTATTTTTAAATGTATTAATTGATTTGAAGCAAGTCTAATTTTCAATCTTTTTTAATTGATCCTTGAAACTCTGTTTGCTCACTGGTATTTTTTATGGAACGTTTGATAAATACATTTAAAATTATGTTTCAAAGTCAACATTTTGTGCTAATCTTTATGATTTTACAATATGACATTTCTCTTTTGTGATAATATATACTGTATATATATATATATATATATACTGTATATATATATATATATATATATACAAAAGTAGAAGCATAGAGACAAGACCTGGTGTTGATCCCTGTAGTCCCACACCACAAAAGCCAGCACACGAGATTTAAGCAACACACCTTCCTTTAATACAAAGCATAACGTTTCAGCTCCCACTGGAGCCTTGTTCACATGCAATAATTCATCACAATAGATCAGGCATATTACAACATACACAAGAAAAACCCTTATATACCCCCACCCACCAATCGGAAAGCCACATAAAAAACCGCCAAATACAAAGCTAATTGATACAGCTGTGTGTCAAGCGTGTCAAACCTGGATCGCAAGCCAAAATGCGTGTCCATGGTAACCTGCTCGTGGGTATAATGCTACTGCGCATGCGCGCTTGACGGAATAGTGCGCGCGTACGCAGTGACGACATGGCGTCAGAACTGGTTGTCATGGTAACCCCAAGCAACATATGCTAGAACAGCGGAACAACACGCTACTAAAGAGAAATAATGTATACACGTCAACGCATTCATGTATGGGCACCAGGGCAACACAGCGCATTACACACCTCATTAGACTAAAGATCTAATATTGATCGATGCCATAAACATATGTTAATAGACATATGCCTAGTAAATGACAAGAACAGGTCAGAATAACTATAGGATACCCAAAAAAAATGTGAATTACATCCGATTGGACAGTGAAATTAACTTATTTATATCAATTTTAAAACATGTTGTTTTACTAATTGCTAGCCACTTATATGGTTATGAGTATCAGATCTGTTACTTAAATGGGCTATATCATGCCACTAGTATATTCCAATTAGGAATTAAAAGTAATTTAGATCATTCATATATTTATCAAAAGCACATAGTGACTAACAAGAGAAAAACTAAAATATATATACAAAATTTTGCAGCGTGTATCTAGGGTATGGTAGGAACATCAATAATGAGATAAGGGGGTAAGCTCATCTCAACTCCTGCGTGTTGTACGCAATAACACCGAGGAGACCCACAAGAAGACTCAACTAGAAGCAATGGCACAAAAATTTATCGACAGAGGCTATCCTGAATCGCTGATTAAAGAACAAGGTGATAAAGCATTAGCACTCAGCCAACAATCATTGCTAACAAAACCACTCAAGCCGGTCGAACAACGGATGAATTTCATTACTACGTACACCCCAGCTTCACGTAGAGTACAAGACATAATTAAGCAACACTGGCCGATTGTGTCAACTGACACCACATTACCATTTGGAGTAACACCGCCGCCAAGATTGGTGTATAAGAGGGCGCGCAATCTTCGTGATATACTGATGAAGACTGATCCCATTACTAGTTACCAAAGTCAAACTTGGTTACCCCCTAAGAAGAAGGGATGTCATAGATGTGGAAATTGCATCACTTGTAATGGAATGATCATTGGAAATAAGTTTCATCACCCACACACAAATCAAACCTTCCAGATACGTCATCGGCTCACTTGCACTTCGGATTATGTTATCTATGTGATCATTTGCCCATGTTCACTGTATTATGTGGGCAAAACAATCACATCATTTAGAGAAAGGTTGGCCAACCATAAGACAGCCATTCGATTGGCTTTGGAAAAAGGCACCTCTGACCAACCGGTGGCACGCCACTGTGCACAAGCTGGACATTCTATCTCTTCATTGAGGACCATTCTAATTGACCACGTACCGAAAAATAGACGTGGGGGAGATCGAGCCAAGGCTCTACTAAAAATGGAATCACGGTGGATCTACCGACTTGACACTATAGCACCTCGTGGCTTAAATATGTCCATTGACTATAGTTGCTTCTATAAATGACTGTGGGTCTCTTCTCATCTCATTATTGATGTTCCTACCATACCCTAGATACACGCTGCAAAATTTTGTATATATATTTTAGTTTTTCTCTTGTTAGTCACTATGTGCTTTTGATAAATATATGAATGATCTAAATTACTTTTAATTCCTAATTGGAATATACTAGTGGCATGATATAGCCCATTTAAGTAACAGATCTGATACTCATAACCATATAAGTGGCTAGCAATTAGTAAAACAACATGTTTTAAAATTGATATAAATAAGTTAATTTCACTGTCCAATCGGATGTAATTCACATTTTTTTTGGGTATCCTATAGTTATTCTGACCTGTTCTTGTCATTTACTAGGCATATGTCTATTAACATATGTTTATGGCATCGATCAATATTAGATCTTTAGTCTAATGAGGTGTGTAATGCGCTGTGTTGCCCTGGTGCCCATACATGAATGCGTTGACGTGTATACATTATTTCTCTTTAGTAGCGTGTTGTTCCGCTGTTCTAGCATATGTTGCTTGGGGTTACCATGACAACCAGTTCTGACGCCATGTCGTCACTGCGTACGCGCGCACTATTCCGTCAAGCGCGCATGCGCAGTAGCATTATACCCACGAGCAGGTTACCATGGACACGCATTTTGGCTTGCGGTCCAGGTTTGACACGCTTGACACACAGCTGTATCAATTAGCTTTGTATTTGGCGGTTTTTTATGTGGCTTTCCGATTGGTGGGTGGGGGTATATAAGGGTTTTTCTTGTGTATGTTGTAATATGCCTGATCTATTGTGATGAATTATTGCATGTGAACAAGGCTCCAGTGGGAGCTGAAACGTTATGCTTTGTATTAAAGGAAGGTGTGTTGCTTAAATCTCGTGTGCTGGCTTTTGTGGCGTGGGACTACAGGGATCAACACCAGGTCTTGTCTCTATGCTTCTACTTTTGTCTACATTTATCTTGGCCGTGCATTCGAGTGGTTGTTACATTGGTGAGTGCTGATCTTTCTTGTAAATATATTTATATATATATATATATATCAGTACACATAGATGCATTTGATATTGAAAAGACATAGAGGTCCATCTCTTATGTGAAGTACTTGTCATTGGATCACATCTCGATTTCATTATTAAATGTGAACAACATAAAGTTCTTTTAGGCACATGCTGTGGATTGACTTCGGAGAGTCCACCAATTGGATAATATGGGAGTGTGTAATATGAGCAAATATAAATGGGCACTTCACATAGGTTTGGAAAAAAGGTAATCACTGATGACAAAATTGATTAAGATGATTGCCTTGGTAATGTTAAATATAATTATTTTAATCTTAATGGTTCAATCAATTACTAATCCACATATATACACAGTAGATACTACCTTTCATATTAACGATTAAGAATAGAATGGTATCTGACATTACTTTTTAAGAGTATGTTTTATGAATATATCTTTTACATTAGGATTAAATGTATGTCATCCCAATATTAATAGACACATTCAGACTTGAACTTTTTAGGTTAGAGGAATATTAACGTTTGTCTGAGTGAAATGGACAGTCTACACATGAATCATGTTTGACCATATCGACTACCTTCTATAACACACACTCAACCCAGCACCCTTTGTTCTTTCTGAGATGGAGCTCATCACTCTACTTTTGGAAGAACTGTCCATTCGCTAAGACCGACACCATGCGGCTTGCATAGACGCGTTACAAATAGAGCCAGCTCACCTTTGGATACTGCCCCTCTTGTGGCTTCACACGCTTACAACATTGATGACCTTGTTGCCCAGGGGGGATCCGGTGGGGCCCCAGTGTTATTCTCTGGTAACAGGCACCCTGAACTCTCAAGGCACACAATGGAGGGAGCCTGAACCTGGCAAAGCTCACAAAGAGGAGAAGATGGTAGCTGCAGAGATCTATCATCCTTTCAACATTATTATTATTAATGGACATAGAAGCAACTCAAGTGTTTGGGGACACATATCTACTGGATCAACCAAACAGATCACTCAGACTGTTTGCACTGTCCTATGACAATCATGTCTATATAACACAGATTAAAGGTGATTTTAGTCCCGGATGGCCACTGTCCTCTGCAGACCTATCTTATTCGAAATTGGACCTGAGAGATGCTTTCCCCCAACTTAATCAGCAGATCTTTGCACCCATAGTTACATCTGGAGTGGGGTAACTCATTATTATCATTAAAGTGGTGTTTGTGCCATTTTAGGTAAATATGTCTATGACAGTTTACCATGGTGTACCTGCACCTAGGTTTCTAACATTCACAGTTGCTTGGTATATATTATTTTCTAGGACACTGACTTGTAGATAACTGATCTCCCGGGTGATGATCTCAGGATCTGAAATAAGGGGACTATCTATATCCTAAACAACGTATGATTTATTTTGTCCCTCTGAGTCTGTGGTATAGCAAGCTTAACTCTAGTTAATAAAGGTTGGTTACCAAAATCTTGATGGAAGTGTTTTACCACTGTTAACCTGATCTCTATGTCTTACAATACTTTAATATTTGAGCATGCACTCATAGTTTGCAGGAGAGGTTCTTTTTTATATTTAGAGGCCTATCTCCCACTTTTTAGTCCCTAGCATATATCCCCTCCTACTGCAAATCTTATAAGGTGACCTTAACTTTGAGATCTCAATTAGGCTTCCCCTATACCATACCTCCAACACACATTTAGAGAGCAGAGGCCCAAATTGGGCTCTATAAGCAATTCAGTAATTCACAGTTCAGGACATATATATTATAGTCATCTACCTCACATACTCTTCTGTATTATGCAGCTGTTATCTACTATTTTCTGGACTATTTCTGTTATTGTCCCTTATCCAACACATTGTCCTGATATGGTCATATTACCTGCAGGTTCTCATATATATTGATATGTTAAAAAAGTAAGACCTGATAGATATATTATGCTCTGTTTACAACTCGGCGGGTATCTAAGATATTTAAATATCCACAGTTATTGAAGTATCCGCTGTCAGAATGCAGTATGGACTCCTTTATATAGGTGTAGTATTATTATACACTACATTTGCATCGCTATCGACACTGCATGACAATCTCACTCATAAGAAATGTTTGGCAAACTTTTTTACATTCACATTAAAAGATATCTCAGTTTTACACAGAAAGTTATACAATTATTAGGCATTAGTTTCCAGCATACACATTCTCCTCTCTAAATGTTAAAGGGAGACTTCCAATCAAAAACTCCAACTGGATTCCTTCTATAGCATAGATAGCTTTTACTTATTTAATAGGCCCACAGAATGCAGAGGCCTGAATTTGTGAGGAAATTATACAGTCAAAATCCATTATATATTTATTAGCGTTTTCCTCACATAATAGATTATGCTATATAGTTTTTGTAGAAAAGTAGAAAACCAGGTGCAGCCCGACTCAAGTGTAGGATATTTATTATAGAGTAAGTATTATCACAATAAACATACTCACAAACATTTAAAAATATAAACAGCAGGTTCAGCAATAAACAACGATCCTTCCAGTGTAATATTTATATTCTCAGCCAAATACAACCATCTCGGTCGGAATGTACCAAGTCTGGGTGAGTGCCAGAGACTATTAGGATCCTACCGGTGGGATAAAACTCTACATACATTTCAATAAATAAAAAGAGAGAAGTGCTCAACCAAGAAGTGAACAATAGCATAATAGCTTGTTCTATGGCTAGTTACCACCCAAGAAGCAGCCTCTTTTTGCTCAACATGTGTCTTTCACAGAGAAAAACTTTACTGAAGCATATCAGTCTGATCCTGACTTCAAAGTACAGTCCAGCCCCGAAATACCAGGCAATCCTTCTCTGAACGAGAAAAACAGCAAAACCCCAGATGTACGTTTCTGCCTATTGTGGGCCTCGTCAGTGAGGTGCAGCCATATCCCTCTAGGCACACTGAGCAACGGGTCCACGTCTGGATTCCCGCATCACACTTAGGGAGACTTCCCAAAATGTCATAATTTACATGAATAAAAAGAGAGAAGCGCTTAACCTGGAAACGAACAATAGCATAATAGCTTGTTCTATGGCTAGTAACCACCCAAGACGCAGCCTATTTTTGCTCAACATGTGCCTTTCACAGAGAAGAACTTTCCTGAAGCATATCAGTCTGATCCTGACTTCCCAGTACAGTACCGAAATACCAGGCAATCCTTCTCTGAAGGAGAGAAACAGCAAAACCCCAGACGTACGTTTCTGCCTATTGTGGGCCTCGTCAGTGAGGTGCAGCCATATCCCTCTAGGCACACTGAGCAACAGGTCCATGTCTGGATTCCCGCATCACACTTAGGGAGACTTCCCAAAATGTAATAATTTGCATAAATAAAAGAGAGAAGCGCTCAACCTGGAAACGAACAATAGCATAATAGCTTGTTCTATGGCTAGTAACCACCCAAGAAGCAGCCTCTTTTTGCTCAACATGTGCCTTTCACAGAGAAAAACTTTCCTGAAGCATATCAGTCTGATCCTGTCTTCACTGTACAGTCGAGCCCCGAAATACCAGGCAATCCTTCTCTGAACGAAAGAAACAGCAAAACCCCAGACATACGTTTAGTAATTCTTTTATTAGAAAAATAATCATATATGCATATATACAAAATAAAATCATAATAACAAATGCAAACAAAATATCTCTTGTTACAAAACTGAAATATTGACCCAAATTTTTGTCATCAGAAAAAAATCAAAATGCAAACATTAAACTTAAATAATCACACAAAATAAAATTAAACATATTTCAAATACAGACAAAAACAAACTGGAGAAAAAAAAAAAAAAAACTAAATAATCCAATCCCTCCACTTCTTTGTCTTCCAGATGCCTTCAGAATCTAATTCCCCATATCGCCTCCTATCAAAAGAAAAATACAAAAACAACTTCCCACGGATCATACCCACACAATTACCTACAGTAACTACCTCTTTCTTAAAAATCAAAATATTACGCACATCCCACAACACCTCCTTCACACAACATGCCAACAACCATATCAATCTTGCTTTCTCCTTTTCCACACCACTTCCACACAAACCATACATCATCATATTAAAAGTAAAAACTGCACTCCAGTCAAACCCTTAATCATCCTTTTCAAACTTCTCCAAACATCCCTAGCATACTCACAATTCCAAAACAAATGAATAACACTCTCGCTTTGACAACAACCATCTCTAGGACACACTTCTGAAGCCACTAAATGACGCATTCTCTGAAAATCCCTTGTTGGCAAACACTTATGCACACTCATCCAACTAATATCTTTCTGCCTATTCATCAAATACTTATTACACACATTTTTCCATACCAACACACATTCATTTTCATTCAAACCCCCAATCAACTCAAGACCTTCCTTCTTCTCCAACATTTTCAACACCATTCTGTTTGCACACCACATCTCCCTACCAACATTCTCCAAACCATATTTTTTAATCCAACATTCCACCCTTACATAAAACCACGGAACAGCAAAACATACCGGTTTCTTTCTATCAATCTCAAATAAACCATATCGTCTTAAAACATTTCCACAAGCATACTTTACCATACAACCAGCCATGCTATCCTTACCACTCAGAACCACACACCTACTAACATATTTCACAGCCAAAAATCTCTCCACATTTGGAAAACCCTTACCACCAACATTCTTACTCTTAACAACAACATCTCTTTTCAAATGCTCCATACCAGAAGTCCAGAAAAAAGAAAACAACATTCTCTAAATTCTCCAAAAAAATCCTCTCAGGTGGCGGAAAAACTAACGCCAAATATAACATAATAGGGATCAAAACCGATTTAATAACTAAAATTTTCCTTCCATAGATAAAGTCCTTAAAGACCAAAACTGAAGTTTTCTACTCACTTTATCAAAAACATTCTCCCAACTTTCGAAGCCTTTCAAATCCACATCAAATTTCACACCCAACACCTCAATTGCACCTTCAGTCACAGGCCATCCACAGGAATCAATCTCCCTATCATTACCAAAAACTTTAACTTTACACTTATTCCAATTAACTCTGAAACCACTTGCCATACAAAAACATTCAACTAAAGTTTTCACCCTCCTCAAACCAGCCTGAGTCTCACATACCACACTCACATCATCCATATACCCAATCACTTTTAAACACCTTCCATTACTACCACGAACACTTACACCTCTAACTAATTTATCCTTCCTCAAACTAGTTAATAATGGCTCAATGACACATACAAATAACACAGGAGACACAGGACATCCTTGACGCACTCCAGATTTAACACAAAATTCCTCAGTCAAAAAAACATTAACCTGGACTTGACTCACAATATCAATATACAAACATTTAAACCATCCAATAATCTTACCAGAAAAACCTAAACGTTCTAAAACATGAAACATAAAATCATGCACTACCCTATCATACAATTTTTCAAAATCCACAATAGCAACAGCAACAGACCTCATCCTCTCCCTCACATACCACAGTACATCAGGTAGTAACAACAAACTTTCAGAAATCTGACGCCCAGGAACAGCACACACTTGCTCTTCACCCACAACCTTACCAATCACTCCACGCATTCTATTTGCCAACACCTTTGCAATAACCTTATAGTCAACATTCAACAACAACGTAATCGGCCTCCAATTCCTCAAATCTCTCTTATCTCCCTTTTTAAATAACAAAACAATCAAACCTTTCCTCATTGAAACAGGCAAAACATTCATTCTAAAAACAAACTTACAAACATCCAACATATCCACCCCAATCAAATTCCAAAAACAAGTCTAAAATTCAACAGGCAAACCATCACAACCAGGTACCTTCCCATTTGTAAAACTCCTAACAACCTCTGCAATCTCATCCAAACTTAGATCCCTTTCTAACAAATCATTATCATATTTTTCCAACTTAACCTCAATGTCTTCCAACAACTCATTTTCCAATAAAAACATCTCTTTATTTCCACCTTCAACCATTCCCACCACATAAGCACATTACTAAAATCACATTTTCTTTCACGCGACCTTTCATACATCCAAACAAACTGACGCTTAAACTTCTCATCTTCTAACAAATCCACATTCAGTTTCCAAACACCCTTACCATACTTGATCTTCAAAACACAATTCACCTTACACATCAAAAGGGCATGATCCGTAAAGGGCATCCGCTTTAAAGAAAAATCATCTACACATAAAAATTTAGATAAAAAAACAAAAATCAATTCGAGATTTTATCCCACCACTATCACTAAAGAAAGTAAAACCCTCCCCTGAAAAAGAAACAGACCCGAAGGCATCCTTCAAACCGAAAGATTTTAGCAAATCAAGTAAAAACTTCCCTGAGCTATCCACCCTACAATCACTCCCACCCTCTCTGTCCCCATTCTTAATAATACAATTAAAATCCCCAGCCAAAAAAGTTGGCTCTCGACCTGGCAGAAAAAACTTTAAAGTTTAAAAATTAAGCAAACGTTCTACCCTATTTGGAGAAGCATATACATTAAACAAACGAAAAACAGTCACACAAAAACTAAAACTAACCAAAAGTACCCGACCTGGGACAATATGAACTACATTAAGGATAGAAAAACTAAACCCCTTGAACAAAACTCCCACCACCCCATTCCTATCAGAAGAACAAGACCATAATTTAGGACCATATTCCCAGTCAGCACATTTAGGATGTTCAGAGAGACCACATTCCTGCAAACAAAAAATATTAGCAGAACATACAGATAATAATTTAAAAATTGCAGCTCTCCTTGCTATAGTTGTCATACACCTGACATTAAGGGAAGAAATGGTCAGAAACATCACAAAAATAAATTAAATAAAAACAAAAAAAGAAATAACATCAGGACTTCTTCTTTCCTTTCTTTTTCTTAGGACTCAAAGGAGATCCTTTAAATCTGCCTCTGTGACGTTCCGACCTCTTAGGCTCCCCCTTGCCAGACTCATAACCAGTAACTTCAGCAAGTTGGTTCACATCTCTTTTATCTAGATAACCAACAGAAGAGGCATCAGAAAAGTCACCTATCTGGCTTGAGTCAGAAGGAACGTCTTTAGTAGAAACAGAAGGAAACTCTGAAATTAAAGAGTCAGCATCACTTGTAGTATCTGGATCTGCACCCTTAACTACTGGAAGATCCAAATCAGGACTCTCCCATCCATCAGAATCCGCATCTTTTTTTCGCTTGGAGGCAGATTTTTTCTCTTCAGTGTCCATATCCTCCTCAGAACTAGAGGACACAACAGCAGACCAATCAATGGTCTCCCCTTCACCAAGAACAGCATCAGGAGCAGGATCACAAGATGACTCAGTGAAGGAAAAATTATCTGTCCCAGGAACAGCAAAAGTATCATCCACAGAATTGGGCAACAGGGCTTCAAGAACATCTGAAGCAGCTATCACATTAGATGTAGCAAGATCCACCTCCTGAAGATAAGATTGGTCTTCCTCCACCTTCTCAGCCACAGGAACCACCACAGGAGCATCAGACACCTCTCCGACAGGGACCCCAACTGCAGATTTCTTAAACAAAAGAGGTAATATAGAGTTCAATGCCTCATCAGAGACCTCCTCCTCATTCACAGATGGCTCAACTGCAACTGAAGATGTTTTTTTTGCAACATCAGCATAGGAAGGCTTTACTCTATCAAGCCCCTGCAACATCATCAAAGGACATATCCTGCACAGATGACTTGAAGAGCCACACAGGTCACAGGTCTGGCGTTTACTACAGTGGGCAACAAGATGATCCTCCTCACCACAATTTCGACATCTGGCACCTGGGCAATTTTCAGCAATGTGACCAAACACATTACAACTACGGCAAAAAAGAGGCATGTCATCATAGTATAGGAAACCTCTATTTCCACCAATGGCGAAAGTCTGTGGAGGGTGTTTCTTTCCACCAATACCTAATTAATCTGGCACAAACCGCACCCAGAACCTGCGCTTTCCATTGAAAGTCCCAAACTGATTATTCAGCTTGCTACCTCCTTGAACATCATCAAAGTAGCGACAAAGAAATAGACGAATTTCCACATCAGTGACCCAAGGGTTGTACATATATACTGTCACCGGGATTCTTCTCTCCCTCTGCAGACAGGCAACAAATTTCATGCCAACCAACTCTGGAGCAGCAGCCATATCAATAGTCCGTTGATATCAGGTCTGTAAATAATGCTCATCGGTGAAAGCCACATCAAAAATCCCTCTTGAAGGGAATGACTGAACACAATGCAAACTTGCTCTTGGCATCTTCAAAACACCCTCCAAAACCACCTGCTGGACATGAGCCAAACCAATCTTCTCTCGAAAGTCCTCAGAAATCCACACCCGAAGTGTATGGGGAACATTTGGCACATTGGTAGCCATATTTGCCCTATTGCCTCTTTAGGCTGGATTTCAGAGCACCCCCCCAAAAGCAGCATGTGGCGGAAGTCCAGGGACGATGCCACAAGGCCAAGGGGACGGCCCTACTACCCAGTTGCTCTATGACTAAGGAGTAGCCACCCCCCAATAGCAGCAGGAGCCCAAACCCCAAAGGGAAAGGACCCCAGGCCGAAGGAGCAGGTCTCCAGGCAGCAAATCTTTCAACCAAGACCAAGCACAGAAAACTGCACTTGATCCAAGCCAAAGGCCCGAGAAGAACCCTCAGCTGATCATTTCGGCCTATTGTGGGCCTCGTCAGTGAGGTGCAGCTATATCCCTCTAGGCTCACTGAGCAACGGGTCTACGTATGGATTCCCGCATCAATTGGGAAGACTTCCCTAAGAGTCATCATTTGCATAAATAAAAAGATAGAAGCGCTCAACTTGGGAACGAACGATAGCATAATAGCTTGTTCTATGGCTAGTTACCACCCAAGAAGCAGCCTCTTTTTGCTCAACATGTGCCTTTCACAGCTAAAAACTTTCCTGAAGCATATCAGTCTGATCCTGTCTTCACAGTACAGTCCAGCCCCGAAATACCAGGCCATCCTTCTCTGAACGAGAGAAACAGCAAAACCCCAGATGTACGTTTCGGCCTTTTGTGGGCCTCGTCAGTGAGGTGCAGCCATATCCCTCTAGGCACACTGAGCAAGGGGTCCATGCCTGGATTCCCGCATCACACTTAGGGAGACTTCCCAAAATGTCATCATTTGCATAAATTAAAAGAGAGAAGCCCTCAACCTGGAAACGAACAATAGCATAATAGCTTGTTCTATGGCTAGTTACCACCCAAGAAGCAGCCTCTTTTTGCTCAACATGTGCCTTTCACAGAGGAAAACTTTCCTGAAGCAAATCAGTCAGATCCTGACTTCAAAGTACAGTCCAGCCCCAAAATACCAGGCAATCCTTCTCTGAACGAGAGAAACAGCAAAACCCCAGATGTACGTTTCGGCCTATTGTGGGCCTCGTCAGTGAGGTGCAGCCATATCCCTCTAGGCACACTGAGCAACGGGTCCATGTCTAGATTCCCGCATCACACTTAGGGAGTCTTCCCAAAATGTCATAATTTGCATAAATAAAAGAGAGAAGCGCTCAACCTGGAAACGAACAATAGCATAATAGCTTGTTCTATGGCTAGTAACCACCCAAGAAGCAGCCTCTTTTTGCTCAACATGTGCCTTTCACAGAGAAAAACTTTCTTGAAGCATATCAGTCTGATCCTGTCTTCACTGTACAGTCCAGCCCCGGAATACCAGGCAATCCTTCTCTGAACGAAAGAAACAGCAAAACCCCAGATGTACGTTTCGGCCTATTGTGGGTCTCGTCATTGAGGTGCAGCCATATCTCTCTAGGCACACTGAGCGACGGGTCCATGTCGGATTCCCACATCACACTGAGGGAGACTTCCCAAAATGTCATAATTTGCATAAATAAAAAGATAGAAGCGCTCAACCTGGAAACGAACAATAGCATAATAGCTTGTTCTATGGCTAGTTACCACCCAAGAAGCAGCCTCTTTTTGCTCAACATGTGCCTTTCACAGAGAAAAACTTTACTGAAGCATATCAGTCTGATCCTGATTTCACAGTACAGTCCAGCCCCGAAATACCAGGCAATCCTTCTCTGAACGAGAGAAACAGCAAAACCCAAGACGTATGTTTTGGCCTAGTGTGGGCCTTGTCATTGAGGTGCAGCTACATCCCTCTAGGCACACTGAGCAACGGGTTTACGTATGGATTTTGCTGTATGTTTCGTTCAAAGAGGGATTGCCTGGTATTTTGGTGCTGGACTGTACTGTGAACTCAGGATCAGACTGATATGCTACAGGAAAGTTCTTCTCTGTGAAAGGCACATATTGAGCAAAAAGAGGCTGCTTCTAGGGTGGTAACTAGCCATAGAACAAGCTATTATGCTGTTGTTCGTTCCCAGGTTGAGCGCTTCTCTCTTTTTATTTATGCAAATTATGACTCTTAGGGAAGTCTCCCTAAGTGTGATGCGGGATTCCAGACGTGGACCCATTGCTCAGTGTGCCTAGAGGGATATAGCTGCATCTCACTGACGAGGCCCACACTAGGCCAAAACGTATGTCTGGGGTTTTGCTGTATCTCTCGTTCAGAGAGGGCTTACCTGGTATTTCGGTGCTGGACTGTACTGTGAAGTCAGGATCAGACTGATATGCTACAGTAAAGTTCTTCTCTGTGAAAGGCACATATTGAGCAAAAAGAGGCTGCTTATAGGGTGGCATCTAGCCATAGAACAAGCTATTATGCTATCATTCATTCCCATGTTGAGCGCTTCTCTTTTATTTCTACGTACGTTTCATCTGAGTACGCTCAGACTTTTTACACACTCTTGAAAAAGTCTGAGCGTACTCAGAAGAAACGTACGTAGAGTTTTATCCCATAAGTAGGATCCTAATAGTCTCTGACACTCACCCAGACTTGGTACATTCTGACCGAGATGGCTGTATTTGGCTGAGAATATAAATATTACGCCGGAAGGATCATTGTTTATTGCTGAACCTGCTGTTTATATTTTTAAACGTTTGTGAGTATGTTTATTGTGATAATACTTACTCTATAATAAATATCCTACACTGGAGTCGGGCTGCGCCTGTTTTTCTACTTTTCTACAGCTTCCGTTTCCTATTGGGTGTAATTTGGAGGTATACACCCACAACTACGGGCAGCAGACCATCCGGATGTCAACACAGAGTTTCCGGCTTAACTTCCTGTATTGAATCAGTAGCAACTCTGTGGATGGACGTCTTCTATCTACCCTAACAGGGACAACCGGCTTCAAACTTCTACTAATTTCCAGCTTATTTACCCTTTACCTCTGAAGCGCCGATACCGGTATAGTTTCTTCTTGCTATATAGTTTTTACCTGACATACTTTTGACCACTTGGGCTATTATTTACTCCAGCAGCACATGGCCCTGAGCTAACTATATTGCCACAGGCTTACCTTTATACTGAAATAGTTCCTATATGCCTGTCAAGAAGGGCATAATATGCTTTACTTATATCTAAGGTAGAGTTGGAATATTTATGCACTTAGTATATATAGTTATATACTAAGGCATCTACTTATCAAGCCGTCAACTTACCTGCATTCGCCGCACCAATACGCTCGCCTAAGATTGCTTAACATCGCTGCCGCGGACCTTAATACGTTCTCCAAAATTACCAAAAAAGCTGTCAAAAAGCCGCGCACCAAGTACGGTGCGATGAGCAGCAGACTGTTGTTAACTAACAGTCATCGATCTCGCTGCTCTTTGGCTTTTTCCCAGCTTTATTGGAACCCTGTCACTAAGCACCCACACTATACTACACTGTTTTACCCCCTATACCGCCGCTCCCGGACCCCGCCGCAACTAAATAAAGTTATTAACCCCTAAACCGCTGCTCCTGGAGCCGACCGCCACCTACATTATACATATTAACCCCTAATCTGCCGCCCCCTATACCGCCGCCACCTACATAAAGTTATTAACCCCTTTCCTGTTGCTCCCGGACCCCGCCACAACTAAATCAAGTGTTTAACCCTTAAACCGCCGCTCCCGGAGCCCACTGCCACCTACATTATATTTATTAACTCCTAATCTTCCCCCCCTACACTGCCGCCACCTACATTATATTTATTAACCCCTAATCTGCCCCCCCTACACTGCTGCCACCTACATTATATTTATTAACTCATAATCTGCCCCCCCTACACTGCCGCCACTATATTAAATTTATTACCCCTAAATCTAAGTCTAACCCTAACCCTAACACCCCCTAATGTAAATATAATTTAAATATAAATAAAATTCCTATCATTAAATAAACTATACCTATTTAAAACTAAATACTTACCTATAAAATAAACTCTAAGATAGCTACAATATAACTAATAGTTACATTGTATCTATCTTATGATTTATTTTTATTTTACAGGCAAGTTTGTATTTATTTTAACTAGGTACAATAGTTATTTTATAGTTATTAACTATTTAATAACTACCTAGCTAAATTAAATACAAATATACCTGTAAAATAAAACCTAACCTAAGTTACAATTACACCTAACACTACACTATAATTAAATTAAATCCCTAAATTAACTACAATTAAATACAATTAAAAAAAATTATCTAAAGTACAAAAAACAAACAAACACTAAATTACAGAAAATAATAAAATAATTACAAGATTTTTAAACTAATTACACCTAATCTAATCCCCCAAACAAAATAAAAGCCCCCCCAAAATAAAAAAAGCCCTACCCTACACTAAATTACAAATAGGGCTTATTGCGGGGCATTGCCCCAAAGTAATCAGCTCTTTTACCTGTAAAAAAAAGTACAATACCCCCCAACATTAAAACCCACCACCCACACACCCAACCCTACTCTAAAACCCACCCAATCCCCCCTTAAAAAAACCTAAAACTTACCCCTTGAAGATCACCTTACCTTGAGAAGTCTTCACCCAAACGGGCCGAAGTCCTCAACGAAGCCGGGCGAAGGGGTCCTCCAGACAGGCAGAAGTCTTCATCGAAGTCGGGCAGAAGAGATCCTCCAGACGGGCAGAAGTCTTCATCCAGACGGCATCTTCTATCTTCATCCATCCGGCGCGGAGCGGCTCCATCTTCAAGACATCCGACGCAGAGCATCCTCTTCTTTCGACATCTTCTTCCCTAATGAATGTTCTGTCAAGGTATATGTAAGGTTAATAAATATATATTTTAATCATATATTTTAAGATTAATAAATGTATATACATATTTTTGATCATGTGTTTGACTGGTCAGTGGAGGATGATTCAATTCATTCTTAACTTGGGACTCCTGTCCCATCCTCCCACATTCAGTGTGCAAAAGAGGGCATCCAAGTGAAAGCAATAAACATTTGTTTTGTTTAACTTCAACAGCAATCACAAGGAACCATATGCATGACTGCATGGTTTTGTGAGATTAAATCTCTTACCCCTCAAGAGTCTGACTCTAGCGACATATTTTGTAAGAAAGTAACATGCTTTGTGAAAACTTTGACCATTTACTTTCAGATGCAAATTCACCCCATGCTATGTAAATGGGACAATAAAAACTTGGCAGGAACACATGTTTTAAATTATACTTTTGGGAACTGTGAAAAAGCCCCTTTCCTAATATTGGGTCAGTGACTTAAATCTGTGTGAGGCTTTTCCTTTATATACCATTTACCTTATTTAAAGAATGATACTTACACCAGTCTTATATAAGGATGAATTTATTAAATTACAGATCTAAACATGAGTGGTGAGAGAAGCGTCTAACATACAAGGCTTTATTCTTCTAAACTATCTACACTATAATGTGTGCATGCAAATGAAGATGAAGTCTCTCTGTTACCTAGGTGTCTTTGTCCTTCCTTTTTCCTCTGTTCTTTCCACAGCATATTTAAAGCAATATAGCCCCACCTTGAAGATTGTCTTAACCAATCAGATGTTTAGATGTCCAGTTGATAAATGCTTAAATGTCCAGTTGATAAATCCCAGCAAAAGTAGCCAGCTACCTGTAGGTGTCATCGTTGTCCAAGAAATGACATTTGACAGGACTCCAGGGCATAAGCTGTTAACCTCCTTTGATGTTGGGCAATGCTGTTTATGATCCTTTGAAATTCCTGGAATGATATGAAGTTACCCACCCAAGGACTCCATAAGCCTTTAGCTCTGAGATGACTGTGATAAGGAGATACCATCTTGTTGTATTCCATTCTAGTACATATTTGCACTGAGATACCACTCTTGAGAAACAGTTTTAATCCTTTGAAACTCTGTTCAGAGATATCCATCTCCTGTCATATCCACCTATCCCTTTAAGAAATGTCTCCTACCTTCCCAGCATTCTCTACTTAAGAAGGGGCTTTAGATCCAAACAATTGCTTGATGTTTGCAAATTGCATGGTATCTTTCTCCCTGTTTATGGACTAAGATATTTACTTCCTAACAAGTTTAAACTACATCAGAGATAATCTCCTTGGTTAATTCACAAGCTTCTATCCAGATTGGGACTTGAGTAAATCAAATGAAAGAGGACTCACTTTCATCTTGTTACATTTGTATCAACAGCGCAATACAGCCGCAGCTGTAACGGACATCTCTCCCTTCAATCTGACGTCATCCTTTCCCGGACTCAGCGTGTGTCCTTGCTACACGCGCAACACACTGCACGCAGCTTCGGCTCTCTCAGTAGAAGGAAAACAAGCAGCTGTTACTTACAGATCTGATACATTTGTATCACTCAGAAACCATCAAAGCCTGCTGTACTTTGGATTCCAACCGCAAGTATAAACTTTGCCTACTCTTTATCAAGAACTGTTCTCTGTATATAACTCTATCACTAATTGCAACTAATACTAAATTACGAATCCAGCATTAACACTTATGCTTGCTACTTTTCCGCTTGCCTCAACCATCATCTGCATTATTATAGATTGTGACTGTTGTGATATTATTATCTCCATATAACTCCAAGTGGTTTCCTAATCTAATTACTTGTGAGTTTCTGTTTGCCTCAATTCCTAACTAAATCTCTGATACTCTTATATGATACCTGTCTCATAAACCTATTGAGTGCTGGTTATATAAGATTATCTACACTAACATATTTTCTAAGATAGAAACTTCTTGGGGATATTGCATCTCCAGTTAGTTTCACTTGTCCCAAGAAACTGGTTTAGATATTAAGTTAAACAAGAAATTGTAATCCATATTATACTTATTATATCCCCTCTTTGTGTCTGAATGACACACGAGTATTTGTTGGGCTGGAACAGTAACATTTCCTTTCCAGACCTGTGGTTTTATCAGTGTGGGTTATGGATATGCTGGCTGAACAGATGAGTTATGATTTCAACTACCTTAAGTGTATATATCTAACTTCTCTAATCATGTGTCTAGCCTTGGATGTCATACGCTTAACTACTGTACAAAGAACAATTTGTAGAACAAAACATACAATAGAACAAATAAAGATAATAAACATAGGATGAATCAAATAATATGCAAAATTATTTACAGTGGAAGATTGTCCAAATATGCGATGCCAAATATTAGTGTTAGAAACTGATTCAATGTGGGGAATAAGTTGCTCAATTTGACCTTGAAAATGTTGAATAACTACTTTAGTTTACTCGTCAGAGTCTTTCATCTGTTTGAGGAGCACAATGTCTGATTCAATTATTTTACCCCAGTTTAGTAGAACAGATGCATTCCTTATGTTTAGAGGTACTAAATAAATATTTATACTAGGGCTATACCCCACTGAGTGTTGCAAAATAAATGGAACCTTAAACACCATTCCTGAAATATTCAGTAAATGCAAGTTATCCCCACAATAAAGTCCCCTTGGCAAATCCTGATTCCCCTGACACCCATTGTAAGACAACCATTTAATTTGACTGAACTCATTTAAGAGTATAAAACACACCCTACCATGTCCCATATAAGACACAATGTTATTAGAAGAGACTGTTTCAACAACCACTTGACATTGAGAATTGTTATGCCAGCATGATGTATATACTTCTCTGTACTGACCAGGTGTACACACATAGGTTTTAGTAATAGGGTGTTGGACACAGAAAGACAGGTCCATCTGTGTCAATTCCCCATTCCTAAAGATAAGAGTGTCATATTTCAGTTTGCAAAACATAGCTTGAGTGTCAGAAACTGGAATTCCTAAGGAAACCAGTCTCTGAAACTCAGTTCTGACCCCTGCCACAGGAATTAGAGATGATGCAGTACACATGCCATTATTACATTCATGCCAGTCATTTACCCATAGTTTCATATTGTTTAAAGCAAAATTAGTAAGACCATGTTTAACATTAATAAACATTAAAGGCACATGACCATAAGACAATGTTTGCATCATAATTTTGAAATTGGCTGATAGTTCTGCCTGTGCCTGTCTACACGCCAAACCAAATGAAATGTCTGATGTTGTATTGATTTCACTGTTAATTAGATCATTTACAACCCCTAGCAGATGTGATTCAATGTTTATTTACACATCTATAACACCTTAAGTTAAATTAAATGACCATTAAATACAGTATAATTGCAAGTAACAAGTGCATTATAAAAATACAATGCAATATTGCTTACTCTGATCTTCCAAAAAGCAGTAGATTTTCCAGAATTTATTATTATTATTATTATTATTGTTATATTTTTAATTTGACTACCCTTGTATCATGTAATAGCTATCAGCCAATCACAGAATAGTATACATATACACTGTGACCATGCACATCTGCTCAGTAGGAGCTGGTCCCCCAGAAAATGTTGAATAAAAAGACTATAAAATCTGACAATGGAGGTAAATTGAAAACTCTCCCAAAAATGCATGTTCTATCTGAACTATGAAAACAAATTTTGATTTTAGTGTCTCTTTAAATAATGTTAGCATCTCCTGACATCCCAGCAATTGCAGATTGTTGTATTTGTTTATACATAACACAATATAGTTTGGAAACACTCCCCTCTTTTATGGAGTTAAGAGCTAAGCTCTGCCTCCATAAAGATAGAAAAAGAAACAACAAATAAACCAATAACAACCCATCACAAACTGTGTATTTTTTCTATTTACAGACAGATACCAAACCACCCACTCCTTTTATAAATTATGTTATGTAATCATCACAATAATCACACCCATTGTGATAAACATTAGCTCTTTTCTGTCTTAAAACATGTTTCTGTTTTAACAAAAATTATTGATAAATAAAAAAAAAATTAAAATTACACACAAAACTGCAAAGTGAGAAATGTAAAAGCAAACTGAAAAATCTAAAACAAGCTATAGAACCAAAAAATAAATAAAACAAAATGTAGATAAATTGTCAAAAACAAACTGGAAAAATGTAAAAACTAAAATGAGAAAAAAAAAAGTTTTTTATAAAAAAAAAAATGACATTAGAAGTTAACCTTTGTCATTCCCCTCTTTGTGAGAAAAAAAAGAAAAAAGAAAATAAAAATAATCGTAAACTACAAGCAAAGAAACATCACATTAAAAACACTGGTCTACACACATTAATTTGTTTATCTTCTGCGCTTTCTAATCGTTAAACTTTTTAATCTTTATTTTTCTATTTATAATTTAAAATGACTATAAATGCAAAGGTGCAGTTGATCTGTGTGTTCCTTATTTAACTGTGTGGTCTAACTGCAGAAATTACCTGAGGAAACAAAAATAAATAAATTAATATTACATCTAAAGTTAGGATCAACATAGCCTGCAAAAATAAACTGAGTTATCCACAAAAGTTAGAAGTGAAAACAATTCATATGCAAATGTAAAAACAAAAATATTTTTCTTATACAGTGGCCACATTAATAATAATAATAAATAAAATAAAAAACCAATAGAATTGTTTGCAAACAATTTCATTTTGAGCTCAGATTGCTACCACATGGTTTTGATTTCATATTACAAAAATGTCTCATCATTTTACCCTGTACTTGCACATGAAGAAACCAAATGCTATGTCAGCCAATATGAATAAAAACACTATCCTTTTCTTGACAAATCCTGCAAAACAAATGTGAAGGTGAAAACATAAAACATATAGCTACATTTTTTTTTTCTTTCTTACTTTATGTAATACTAAACAATCTTTAAAAGAGGAGGAAACATAGGCCTAGATTTGGAGTTCGGCGGTAGCCGTCAAAACCAGCGTTAGAGGCTCCTAACGCTGGTTTTGGCCGCCCGCTGGTATTTGGAGTCAGTGATTAAAGGGTCTAACGCTCACTTTTCAGCCGCGACTTTTCCATACCGCAGATCCCCTTACGTCAATTGCGTATCCTATCTTTTCAATGGGATCTTCCTAACGCCGGTATTTAGAGTCGTTTCTGAAGTGAGCGTTAGAGCTCTAACGACAAAACTCCAGCCGCCTGAAAATAGCAGGAGTTAAGAGCTTTCTGGCTAACGCCGGTTCATAAAGCTCTTAACTACTGTACCCTAAAGTACACTAACACCCATAAACTACCTATGTACCCCTAAACCGAGCTCCCCCCACATCGCCGCCACTCGATTTAAATTTTTTAACCCCTAATCTGCCGACCGCCACCTACGTTATACTTATGTACCCCTAATCTGCTGCCCCTAACCCCGCCGACCCCTGTATTACATTTATTAACCCCTAACCTGCCCCCCACAACGTCGCCGCCAGCTACTTAAAATAATTAACCCCTAATCTGCCGACCGCAAAGCGCCGCCACCTACGTTATCCCTATGTACCCCTAATCTGCTGCCCCTAACACCGCCGAACCCTATATTATATTTATTAACCCCTAATCTGCCCCCCTCAACGTCGCCGACACCTGCCTACACTTATTAACCCCTAATCTGCCGAGCGGACCGCACCGCTACTATAATAAAGTTATTAACCCCTAACCCGCCTCACTAACCCTATCATAAATAGTATTAACCCCTAATCTGCCCTCCCTAACATCGCCGACACCTACCTTCAATTATTAACCCCTAATCTGACGACCGGAGCTCATCGCTACTATAATAAATGTATTAACCCCTAAAGCTAAGTCTAACCCTAACACTAACACCCCCCTAACTTAAATATAATTTACATCTAACGAAATAAATTAACTCTTATTAAATAAATGATTCCTATTTAAAGCTAAATACTTACCTGTAAAATAAATCCTAATATAGCTACAATATAAATTAAAATTATATTATAGCTATTTTAGGATTAATATTTATTTTACAGGCAACTTTGTAATTATTTTAACCAGGTACAATAGCTATTAAATAGTTAAGAACTATTTAATAGTTACCTATTTAAAATAATAACAAATTTACCTGTAAAATAAATCCTAACCTAAGATATAATTAAACCTAACACTACCCTATCAATACATTAATTAAATAAACTACCTACAATTACCTACAATTAACCTAACACTACACTATCAATAAATTAATTAAACACAATTCCTACAAATAAATACAATTAAATAAACTTGCTAAAGTACAAAAAATAAAAAAGAACTAAGTTACAAAAAATAAAAAAATATTTACAAACATAAGAAAAATATTACAACAATTTTAAACTAATTACACCTACTCTAAGCCCCCTAATAAAATAACAAAGACCCCCAAAATAAAAAATTCCCTACCCTATTCTAAATTAAAAAAGTTACAAGCTCTTTTACCTTACCAGCCCTGAACAGGGCCCTTTGCGGGGCATGCCCCAAGAATTTCAGCTCTTTTGCCTGTAAAAAAAAACATACCATACCCCCCCCCAACATTACAACCCACCACCCACATACCCCTAATCTAACCCAAACCCCCCTTAAAGAAACCTAACACTAAGCCCCTGAAGATCTTCCTACCTTGTCTTCACCATCCAGGTATCACCGATCCGTCCTGGCTCCAACATCTTCATCCAACCCAAGCGGGGGTTGGCGATCCATCATCCGGTGGCTGAAGAGGTCCAGAAGAGGCTCCAAAGTCTTCCTCCTATCCGGCAAGAAGAGGACATCCGGACCGGCAAACATCTTCTCCAAGCGGCATCTTCGATCTTCTTCCATCCGGTGCGGAGCGGGTCCATCTTGAAGCAGGCGACGCGGATCCATCCTCTTCTTCCGTTGTCTCCCGACTAATGACGGTTCCTTTAAGGGACGTCATCCAAGATGGCGTCCCTCGAATTCCGATTGGCTGATAGGATTCTATCAGCCAATCGGAATTAAGGTAGGAATTTTCTGATTGGCTGATGGAATCAGCCAATCAGAATCAAGTTCAATCCGATTGGCTGATCCAATCAGCCAATCAGATTGAGCTCGCATTCTATTGGCTGATCGGAACAGCCAATAGAATGCGAGCTCAATCTGATTGGCTGATTGGATCAGCCAATCGGATTGAACTTGATTCTGATTGGCTGATTCCATCAGCCAATCAGAAAATTCCTACCTTAATTCCGATTGGCTGATAGAATCCTATCAGCCAATCGGAATTCGAGGGACGCCATCTTGGATGACGTCCCTTAAAGGAACAGTCATTCGTCGTTCAGTCGTCGGGCCGGATGGATGTTCCGCGCTGGAGGTCCTCAGGATCCTGCCGCTTCGCTCCGGATGGAAGACCATAGAAGATGCCGCCTGGATGATGACTTCAATCGGATGGAAGATCCTCTTCTGCCCCGCTTGGATGAAGACTTTGACCGGATCATGGACCTCTTCAGCCCCCCGCTTTTGCTTGGATCAGGACATCGGAGGAGCTCTTCAGGACGGATCGGTGATACCTGGATGGTGAAGACAAGGTAGGAAGATCTTCAGGGGCTTAGTGTTAGGTTTATTTAAGGGGGGTTTGGGTTAGATTAGGGGTATGTGGGTGGTGGGTTGTAATGTTGGGGGGGGGGGGTATTGTATTTATTCTTTTACAGGCAAAAGAGCTGAAAATCTTGGGGCATGCCCCGCAAAGGGCCCTGTTCAGGGCTGGTAAGGTAAAAGAGCTTGTAACTTTTTTAATTTAGAATAGGGTAGGGAATTTTTTATTTTGGGGGTCTTTGTTATTTTATTAGGGGGCTTAGAGTAGGTGTAATTAGTTTAAAATTGTTGTAATATTTTTCTTATGTTTGTAAATATTTTTTTATTTTTTGTAACTTAGTTCTTTTTTATTTTTTGTACTTTAGCAAGTTTATTTAATTGTATTTATTTGTAGGAATTGTGTTTAATTAATTTATTGATAGTGTAGTGTTAGGTTAATTGTAGGTAATTGTAGGTAGTTTATTTAATTAATTTATTGATAGGGTAGTGTTAGGTTTAATTATATCTTAGGTTAGGATTTATTTTACAGGTAAATTTGTTATTATTTTAACTAGGTAACTATTAAATAGTTCTTAACTATTTAATAGCTATTGTACCTGGTTAAAATAATTACAAAGTTGCCTGTAAAATAAATATTAATCCTAAAATAGCTACAATGTAATTATAATTTATATTGTAGCTATATTAGGATTTCTTTTACAGGTAAGTATTTAGCTTTAAATAGGAATAAGTTATTTAATAAGAGTTAATTTATTTCGTTAGATGTAAATTATATTTAAGTTAGGGGGTGTTAGTGTTAGGGTTAGACTTAGCTTTAGGGGTTAATCCATTTATTATAGTAGCGGTGAGGTCCGCTCGGCAGATTAGGGGTTAATAATTGAAGGTAGGTGTCGGCGATGTTAGGGAGGGCAGATTAGGGGTTAATACTATTTATGATAGGGTTAGTGAGGCGGATTAGGGGTTAATAACTTTATTATAGTAGCGGTGCGGTCCGCTCGGCAGATTAGGGGTTAATAAGTGTAGGCAGGTGTCGGCGACGTTGTGGGGGGCAGATTAGGGGTTAATAAATATAATATAGGGGTCGGCGATGTTAGGGCAGCAGATTAGGGGTACATAGGGATAACGTAGGTTGCGGCGGTTTACGGAGCGGCAGATTAGGGGTTAAAAAAAATATGCAGGGGTCAGCGATAGCGGGGGCGGCAGAATAGGGGTTAATAAGTGTAAGGTTAGGGGTGTTTAGACTCGGGGTACATGTTAGAGTGTTAGGTGCAGACGTAGGAAGTGTTTCCCCATAGGAAACAATGGGGCTGCGTTAGGAGCTGAACGCTGCTTTTTTGCAGGTGTTAGGTTTTTTTTCAGCTCAAACAGTCCCATTGTTTCCTATGGGAGAATCGTGCACGAGCACGTTTTTGAGGCTGGCCGCGTCCGTAAGCAACTCTGGTATCGAGAGTTGCATTTGCGGTAAAAATGCTCTACGCTCCTTTTTTGGAGCCTAACGCAGCATTTGTTTGAACTCTCGATACCAGAGTTAATTTTATGGTGCGGCCAGAAAAAAACCCGCGGAGCGTTAACAGCCCTTCTACCGCCAAACTCCAAATCTAGGCCATAGTTTCCCATGTTTGATAATTTTTTGTTTTATTTCTGGGATGATAGAGTTTAAAATTTGTTGGTTTGCACTTCCAATTTCTATAATTAACACCAGCATATTCCTGTCTTGTTCTTTTCTGGAAACTTTTATTGTACCAACAGTATCTTCTTTTGTGTCCCATCTTCCCACAAAGCAAAAAGTGGTTTGTGGCATGTATATGTTGTTGTTATTGTTATTATTATTGCAATTATTTCTATGTGTTAGCTCTGGCGGTGCACTTTTAAATTTTTACTCATTTTGCCAGTCTGCAAGAATGCAAAGGAATTCCTTGAAATTACGTGCTCTAGCCAGTAAATTTCTATTAACAAAATCAAGTCCTTCATATTTTCCTGCTAGAATTCTTAACATTCTGGGATCTCCAATCTCTAAATTTGGTGTGCCTTTTAGATTACAGTATAATTGATGAAATTTATTACAGAAAGCAAATGGTTCTTCCATTGGGTGGGGAACTACTGTGTCTAAAAATGATGTATCTTAAATCCACAGCAGTTAGTTCTTACAACATGTTAGCACGTGTCTCTTTGTCAGCCCATAACCCATTCTGCTGTAAAAGCTGCAGTGCTTTACTGTAGTATGCTGGCAGCCAGAACTTAAATAGATAACACGCAGTCTGATCATCTAAGCTATACTGTGCTACATGTTGCTCAAATTTAACTATACTATGCAGGATATGCAATTTTGGGTCAAATGGTGGAATTAAAGCTTTGATTTTCCTAGCATATTTTTTATATGGGTCTTCTGGTGCACTAGTCAGCACAGAGGGAGTCTGTACACTGTCTCCAATAGTCTGATACCCTGTTGTTTGTGAACTTTCTAATCTATCTTGGCACATGGTAGAAATAGGTTTTAGCTCTGTTGTGGTATTTACACTAAACAATGGCAGTGACTTAGATTTACCTTCTTCTAATGTATTTGTTGTTGCTATTGTAGCATTTCTTTCTTTTTGTGAATGTTCAACTACATTCTCTGTCTGGCTTGATTCCCTTTTGTGACAAAGACCATGCTTAGCATAATTACTGTTTACACATCTATCTTTTTCTGATAAAACAGGGGACAATTCTAACCTTTCCAATGCACCTTTGTACTGTACAATAAGTTTTGCTAGATTACCATTATACTTTACTTTCTTATTCAACACAGACTTCTTTATTTTACAAACAGCATCCTCAAATTGTTGCAACTAATCATTAAATAATTCTAATGCATTTAAATTATTTTTACACACATATTCAATAGTACTATTATTTGCACACTGTTAATAACTTCCATCTCACCAGCTCACAAGGGTCAGTCCAGAATTCTTGTTCTGATATAGCCTTCCAGTGCGCTCGCATCTGAGTCCCGCCACAACTGTTGCTTGTACTGGGTTCCCCAATAGTTTGTCTTCTCAAAAAAAAACTGGAACGCTAACCTGCCTGGCTTCGCCAATGTGAAAAAGCCCCTTTCCTAATATTGGGTCAGTGACTTAAATCTGTGTGAGGCTTTTCCTTTATATACCATGTACCTTATTTAAAGAATGATACTTACACCAGTCTTATATAAGGATGAATTTATTAAATTACAGATCTAAACATGAGTGGTGAGAGAAGCGTCTAACATACAAGGCTTTATTCTTCTAAACTATCTACACTATAATGTGTGCATGCAAATGAAGATGAAGTCTCTCTGTTACCTAGGTGTCTTTGTCCTTCCTTTTTCCTCTTTTCTTTCCACAGCATATTTAAAGCAATATAGCCCCACCTTGAAGATTGTCTTAACCAATCAGATGTTTAGATGTCCAGTTGATAAATGCTTAAATGTCCGGTTGATAAATCCCAGCAAAAGTAGCCAGCTACCTGTAGGTGTCATCGTTGTCCAAGAAATGACATTTGACAGGACTCCAGGGCATAAGCTGTTAACCTCCTTTGATGTTGGACAATGCTGTTTATGATCCTTTGAAATTCCAGGAATGATATGAAGTTACCCACCCAAGGACTCCATAAGCATTTAGCTCTGAGATGACTGTGATAAGGAGATACCATCTTGTTGTATTCCATTCTAGTACATATTTGCACTGAGATACCACTCTTGAGAAACAGTTTTCATCCTTTGAAACTCTGTTCAGAGATATCCATCTCCAGTTAGTTTCACTTGTCCCAAGAAACTGGTTTAGATATTAAGTTCAACAAGAAATTGTAATCCAAATTATACTTATTACAGGAACCATTGTTAAAAGACAGCATTCTGATGCCTAGATCAGGACACAAGCTCACATAGGGACTTCCTGCCCAAGATGTAGATGGTCCGTCTGTGTATATTTGAAACTGAAAACATCTTTCAAAAGAACTGACAATTAGCACGAGTTTGTTAAGTGACTCATGCTATGTAACTGCTGACACTGAAATATACATAATGTTAGACATTGCGTCTGGGTTAGGATAACACAGAGAAAGCACATGGCTTACATTGTGATTACAAAACAACTGTATTTAGATTTTAAGTAAAATGAAATACATTTTGTAGAAGAACAATGCCAATAGTTCATGTGTGTTTGAAATTATTCAAATAACCCATATATGTATATATATGGAACAGAAACATACTATATTGCTGTATTGAATAATAACTACATTGATAATTTTGCAGATAAACATATCAAATATATGCCCCAGACTATATTGAATATATATCTGGGAGATAAAACATAATTTATGTAAGAACTTACCTGATAAATTCATTTCTTTCATATTAGCAAGTCCATGAGCTAGTGACGTATGGGATATACATTCCTACCAGGAGGGGCAAAGTTTCCCAAACCTCAAAATGCCTATAAATACACCCCTCACCACACCCACAAATCAGTTTAACGAATAGCCAAGAAGTGGGGTGATAAGAAAAAAAGTGCGAAAGCATAAAAATAAGGAATTGGAATAATCATGCTTTATACAAAAAAAACAAAAACATAACCACCACAAAAAAAGGATGGGCCTCATGGACTCTTGCTAATATGAAAGAAATGAATTTATCAGGTAAGTTCTTACATAAATTATGTTTTCTTTCATGTAATTAGCAAGAGTCCATGAGCTAGTGACGTATGGGATAATAAATACCCAAGATGTGGAACTTCCACGCAAGAGTCACTAGAGAGGGAGGGATAAAATAAAGACAGCCAATTCTGCTGAAAAAACAATCCACACCCCAAAATAAAGTTTTAACCTTATAATGAGAAAAACTGAAATTATAAGCAGAAGAATCAAACTGAAAGAGCTGCCTGAAGTACTTTTCTACCAAAAACTGCTTCAGAAGAAGAAAACACATCAAAATGGTAGAATTTAGTAAAAGTATGCAAAGAAGACCAAGTTGCTGCTTTGCAAATCTGATCAACCGAAGCTTCATTCCTAAACGCCCAGGAAGTAGAAACTGACCTAGTAGAATGAGCTGTAATCCTTTGAGGCAGAGTTTTACCCGACTCGACATAAGCATGATGAATCAAAGATTTTAACCAAGACGCCAAAGAAATGGCAGAGGCCTTCTGACCTTTCCTGGAACCGGAAAAGATAACAAATAGACTAGAAGTCTTTCGGAAATCTTTAGTAGCTTCAACATAATATTTCAAAGCTCTAACTACATCCAAAGAATGTAACAATCTTTCCTTAGAATTCTTAGGATTAGGACACAATGAAGGAACCACAATTTATCTACTAATGTTGTTAGAATTCACAACTTTAGAAAAAAAATTTAAATGAAGTCCGCAACACCGCCTTATCCTGATGAAAAATCAGAAAAGGAGATTCACAAGAAAGAGCAGATAACTCAGAAATTCTTCTAGCAGAAGAGATGGCCAAAAGGAACAACACTTCCCAAGAAAGTAATTTAATATCCAGAGAATGCATAGGTTCAAACGGAGGAGCTTGTAAAGCCCCCAGAACCAAATTCAAACTCCAAGGAGGAGAGATTGACTTAATGACAGATTTTATACGAACCAAAGCCTGTACAAAACAATGAATATCAGGAAGATTAGCAATCTTTCTGTGAAACAGCACAGAAAGAGCAGAAATTTGTCCTTTCAAAGAACTTGCAGACAAACCTTTATCCAGACCATCGTGAAGAAATTGTAAAATTCTAGGAATTCTAAAAGAATGCCAGGAAAATTGATGAGAAGAGCACCAAGAAATGTAAGTCTTCCAGACTCGATAATATATCTTCCTAGACACAGATTTACGAGCCTGTAACATAGTATTAATTACGGAGTCAGAGAAACCTCTATGACTGAGAATCAAGCGTTCAATCTCCATACCTTCAAATTTAATGATTTGAGATCCTGATGGAAAAAAGGACCTTGAGATAGAAGGTCTGGTCTTAACGGAAGAGTCCAAGGTTGGCAAGTAGCCATCCGAACAAGATCCGCATACCAAAACATGTGAGGCCATGATGGAGCCACCAGCAGAACAAACGAACGCTCTTTTAGAATCTTGGAGATCACTCTTGGAAGAAGAACTAGAGGCGGAAAGATATAGGCAGGATGATACTTCCAAGGAAGTGACAATGCATCCACTGCCTCCGCCTGAGGATCCCTGGATCTGGACAGATACCTGAGAAGTTTCTTGTTTAGATGAGAGGCAATCAGATCTATTTCTGGAAGACCCCAGATTTGAATAATCTGAAGAAATACCTCTGGGTGAAGAGACCATTCACCCGGATGTAACGTCTGGCGACTGAGATAATCCGCTTCCCAATTGTCTATACCTGGGATGTGAACCGCAGAAATTAGACAGGAGCTGGATTCCGCCCATACAAGTATCCGAGATACTTCTTTCATAGCCAGAGGACTGTGAGTCCCCCCTTGATGATTGACATATGCCACGGTTGTGACATTGTCCGTCTGAAAACAAATGAACGATTCCCTCTTCAGAAGAGGCCACGACTGAAGAGTTCTGAAAATCGCACGGAGTTCCAAAATGTTGATTGGTAATCTCGCCTCCTGAGATTCCCAAACCCCTTGCGCTGTCAGAGACCCCCATACAGCTCCCCAACCTGTCAGACTCGCATCTGTTGAGATCCCAGTCCAGGTTGGAAGAACAAAAGAAGCCCCTTGAACTAAACGATGGTGATCTGTCCACCACGTCAGAGAGTATCGTACAATCGGATTTAAAGATATTAACTGTGATATCCTTGTATAATCCCTGCACCACTGGTTCAGCATACAAAGCTGAAGCGGTCGCATGTGAAAACGAGCAAAGGGGATCGCGTCCGATGCAGCAGTCATAAGACCTAGAATTTCCATGCATAAGGCTACCGAAGGGAATGATTGAGACTGAAGGTTTCGACAAGCTGAAACCAATTTCAGATGTCTCTTGTCCGTCAGAGACAAAGTCATGGACACTGAATCTATTTGGAAACCTAAAAAGGTTACCCTTGTCTGAGGAATCAATGAACTCTTTGGTAAATTGATCCTCCAACCATGTTCTTGAAGAAATGACACAAGTCGATTCGTATGAAATTCTGATAAATGTGAAGACTGAGCAAGTACCAAGATATCGTCCAAATAAGGAAATACCACAATACCCTGCTCTCTGATTACAGATAGAAGGGCACCGAGCACCTTTGAAAAAATCCTTGGAGCTGTTGCTAGGCCGAACGGCAGAGCCACAAACTGGTAATGCTTGTCTAGAAAAGAGAATCTCAGAAACTGAAAGTGATCTGGATGAATCGGAATATGCAGATATGCATCCTGTAAATCTATTGTGGACATATAATGCCCTTGCTGAACAAAAGGCAGAATAGTCCTTATAGTTACCATTTTGAATGTTGGTATCCTTACATAAAGATTCAATATTTTTAAATCCAGAACTGGTCTGAAGGAATTCTCCTTCTTTGGTACAATGAATAGATTGGAGTAAAACCCCAGACCCTGTTCCAGAACTGGAACTGGCACAATTACTCCAGCCAACTCTAGATCTGAAACAGATTTCAGAAATGCTTGAGCCTTCACTGGGTTTATTGGAATGCGAGAAAGAAAAAATCTTCTTGCAGGAGGCCTTACCTTGAAACCTATTCTGTACCCTTGTGAAACAATGTTCTGAATCCAAAGACTGTGAATCGAATTGATCCAAATTTCTTTGAAAAAACGTAATCTGCCCCCTACCAGCTGTGCTGGAATGAGGGCCGCACCTTCATGTGGACTTGGGAGCTGGCTTTGGCTTTCTGAAAGGCTTGGATTTATTCCAGACTGGAGATGGTTTCCAAACAGAAACCGTTCCTTTAGGGGAAGGATCAGGCTTCTGTTCCTTATTCTGACGAAAGGAACGAAAACGATTAGCAGCCCTATATTTACCTTTAGATTTTTTATCCTGAGGTAAAAAAGTTCCTTCCCCCCCCAGTAACAGTTGAAATAATAGAATCCAACTGGGAACCAAACAATTTATTACCTTGGAAAGAAAGGGAAAGCAAAGTTGACTTAGAAGACATATCTGCATTCCAAGTTTTAAGCCATAAAGCTCTTCTAGCTAAAATAGCTAAAGACATATACCTGACATCAACTCTAATGATATCAAAGATGGCATCACAAATAAAGTTATTAGCATGTTGAAGAAGTTTAACAATGCTATGAGTATTATGATCTGACACTTGTTGTGCCAAAGCCTCCAACCAAAAATTGGAAGCTGCCGCAACATCAGCCAAAGAAATAGCAGGCCTAAGAAGATTACCTGAACATAAATAAGCTTTCCTTAGAAAGGATTCAATCTTCTTATCTAAAGGATCCTTAAAGGAAGTACTATCTGCCGTAGGAATAGTAGTACGTTTAGCGAGAGTAGAGATAGCCCCATCAACTTTAGGGATTTTGTCCCAAAACTCTAATCTGTCAGATGGCACAGGATACAATTTCTTAAACCTTTTAGAAGGAGTAAATGAATTACCCAGATTATTCCATTCCCTAGAAATTACTTCAGAAATAGCATCAGGGACAGGAAAAACTTCCGGAATAACTGTAGGAGGTTTAAAAACCGAATTTAAACGCTTAGTGGATTTAGAATCAAGAGGACTAGATTCCTCCATCTCTAATGCGATTAAAACTTATTTAAGTAAAGAACGAATAAATTCCATTTTAAATAAATATGAAGATTTATCAGTGTCAATATCTGAGACAGAATCCTCTGAACCAGAAAAATCATCATCAGAAACAGACAAATCAGAATGATGATGTTCATTTAAAAATTCATCTGAAAAATGTGAAGTTTTAAAAGACCTTTTACGTTTACTGGAAGGAGAAATAACAGACATAGCCTTCCTAATAGATTTAGAAACAAAATCTCTTATATTAACAGGAACATCCTGAGTATTAGATGTTGATGGAACAGCAACAGGTAATGGAATATTACTAATGGAAATACTATCTGCATTAGCAAGCTTATCATGACATTCATCACAAACTACAGCCGGAGGAACAGTTACCACAAGTTTACAGCAAATACACTTAACTTTGGTAGAACCAGCATCAGGCAGCGTTTTTCCAGAAGTAGCTTCTGATCCAGGGTCAATCTGAGACATCTTGCAATATGTAAGAGAAAAAACAACATATAAAGCAAAATCTATCAAATTCCTTAAAAGACAGTTTCAGGAATGGGAAAAAATGCCAATGAACAAGCCTCTAGCAACCAGAAGCAAATGAAAAATGAGACTTAAATAATGTGAGAAAAGGTGGAGACAATAATGACGCCCACATTTTTTAGCGCCAAAAAAAGACGCCCACATTATTGGCACCTAAATGCTTTTGGCACCAAGAATGACGCTACACCGGTGACACCAACATTTTTGGCGCAAAACGTCAAAAAAATTACGCAAACACGAACAACTTCCGGCGACAAGTATGACGCCAGAAATGACAAAGAAATTTTTTGCGCCAAAAAAGTCCGCGCCAAGAATGACGCAATAAAATGAAGCATTTTCAGCCCCCGCGAGCCTAACAGCCCACAGGGAAAAAAGTCAATTTTAAGAAAAAATTTTTTATTCATATGCATTATCCCAAATAATGAAACTGACTGTCTGAAATAAGGAATATTGATTATCCTGAATCAAGGCAAATAAATGTTTAAACACATATATTTAGAACTTTATATAAAAGTGCCCAACCATAGCTTAGAGTGTCACAAAAAATAAGACTTACTTACCCCAGGACACTCATCTACATGTAGTAGAAAGCCAAACCAGTACTGAAACGAGAATCAGTAGAGGTAATGGTATATAAGAGTATATTGTCGATCTGAAAAGGGAGGTAAGAGATGAATCTCTACGACCGATAAAAGAGAACCTATGAAATAGATCCCGTAGAAGGAGACCATTGAATTCAAATAGGCAATACTCTCTTCACATCCCTCTGACATTCACTGCACACTGAGAGGAAAACCGGGCTCCAGCCTGCTGCAAAGCGCATATCAAAGTAGAATCTAGCACAAACTTACTTCACCACCTCCACGGGAGGCAAAGTTTGTAAAACTGATTTGTGGGTGTGGTGAGGGGTGTATTTATAGGCATTTTGAGGTTTGGGAAACTTTGCCCCTCCTGGTAGGAATGTATATCCCATACGTCACTAGCTCATGGACTCTTGCTAATTACATGAAAGAAATTTAAATCTGTATAGATTGAATGAAATTTGTAATAATCCCATATTTGAATTACATATATATATAACATAGTTTCCTGTTTTTTTCAGATGGGGCTAAAGGAAAATTAATACAAGATACTACATAGAAGTGGATGTGTATGTGTATGTGTATATATATATATATATATATATATATATATATATGTATGTATGTATGTGTGTATTATGTATATACATGCATATTTTGAAAGCATAAAATATCTTAGCCTCTGTGTGTTTAAGAACATGAATAGATGTTTATGGACCTGAAGAGAGGTGATTATTAATATTTATTTTCATTTCAGATCTACATAGACAGGATTCATGTATTCAGGAAGAAATACACAGAAATGTAACATGCTGTATCTGAATAAATGCAATATATCAGGAGTTTTAAATACTACCAATCTGGAAAATTAGCAGTATAATTGTTTTGATATGGTATGTTAAGGACATACTGTGTTTCATGTCAAATTGATCAGAATAAATAATGTGATATAATACAATACATATAACCTACTAATGCAAGAAATTATGGCAGTTATTACACACTTTAAAGAAATATTTTAAATGCTAGAAATGTTAAAAATGTATGGCTGTGTTGTATGTCTGCTGCCACCCGTGGGCCAAAACCAAATATGACAGTTAAAGGATTTAGCTGTTCAAAAGAGGCATTCCCATGGTGAACATGCTCAGCTCTGTTAAGGGCCAATCAGATTAGATATTCCAGATATCCAATCCGAGACAATCTTCCGTTTTGGGCATTTCCAATCTAACCAATGATGGGTAATGATCAAAAAAGGGGAGGGGTGAGATCAGATTATTTAACCCCAAGCATAGAGGCTGCAAGAGGCTGGCTGCTGCTGCTATCTCTGGCTATCCCTGAAGAAAAATAAATGCGACAGTTATTACAAAGCAAACGGCTATCTATATGCTCCATATGCAGATACCCCTAATCTTGGTCTTCTGAAGTTAGATCATTCCTGTTAAGAGATATTGGACATTGGTTGGTGCTCACCTTGGTAACGTATTGAGAAATTGCTGTAACAAATAGATTTAAAGAGCAAATTATATTTTTAGACTGTGTTTCATAGTTTTGAATAATTCTTAGCTTGCCTTTTTGTATGCAAAACATTTAAAATTCATTGTTGCTGTGTTTGGCAAACTTAAAGAAATAAATTGTATTTTAAAACTGATAGCCATAGCCCTGTATAGTGTTAAATTTGTATCTTGCAGGTTAAGTAACGTATCTGTGCAATTTCTGATGTTGGGAATTTGTATCAGGATAAGTTGCAACTAAATAGCTGAATATATATATTATCCAATTGTTTATAAGCACTGTTAGGATTGTATTGCTTGGAAGTTAAAAGTTAAAGGTTTTAGTCCGATTGTGTTAACTGAATGAAAGGCTATTTGTAAATAAGGCTGGTTTTTAAAGGTAAAATTTTCTGGGCTTTGTAAGAAGGATAGCATATCTTAATAGTTTTAAATGCAAATAATATTGTTTCATGTTCTGGTATTATAAATATATTTCAATATGTTCATAGATATTAACTAAATAAAAGAATTCAGGTATTTATATTAATTTTATGGTTCCTAGTAGATGCATACTGATTGAGGGTTTATTTTAAAGGATAATTATTTAAATATATTGTGTTATAACCCTGCCATAAGCTGATATATTATTTGGAGAGCACTACTGAAGGTTCTTATAAATATACTGACATATTGTATGGAGGCACTTGCTGAGATTTATTAATATTCATCATATTGATATCATATATTTGTAGTAAATAGAAATTATTATAAAAGAGAGAAAAAAAATTCCATATTTCGAAATTAATATTTTGAAAATAAAGAAGTTTTTTTTTGAAAATTGAAATATTGATTTTTGTTTTCAAGATTAATATTAATATTTTGAAATATTATTAAAAATTAATTTTTTTGAAAAATTAATAAAAATATTAATTTTTCATATTAAAAAATTCATTAAAAATATAAATTTTTCATATTTCAAAGTTCATAAAAATATTAATTTTTCATATTTCAAAATTCATAAAAATATTAATTTTTCATATTTCAAAATTGGTCAAAAATATTAATTTTGTCATAGTTCAAAATTAATATTGATATTTTGAAGATATCAATTTTTTTATTTTTTTTCCCTCTCTCTTATTGGTCAAAATTGTATTAGCATTTTTATCTTATTAAGTGCAACACTAGGATAACGATGTCTTCAGCAAAAAGTAATGCTAGCGTTTCTGTACAAGATGAAATTGTGCCCTCCCCAAGGTCCTCTGTCAATGAAGTGGTTCAGAAAAAAAACGCTCAAATTAGAAGCAATGAACCACATCATGACTAGACTTGATATTGGGGATGATGTCTCCAGGTATATTAATGAGTGTAAAGATAAGGCCAAATATTTAGTTAAAGATATGTGGTTTGAAGATGGGGAATTATACCAAATGTTACTGCAACTTAATAAATGCACGGAACTTAGGGGGCGTGATGAATTAATTTTCGAAACTTGGCCGATCCTAATGTATTTGAGCTGTGAGATGTCTAACCAAATGGCAGGACAGAACAGAAAATTAGGGCGGCTAAAGTATGAAAATGATTTATTACGAGAATTTCAAGATGCATTTATTCAGGCAAAGACAGAGTTTTTCCATGCTAGCTAAAAGGCTTCTGACTTAGATAAATATAATCAGGAATTAGTGGCTGATTTTAAAGCTTTCGAAGAAGAATATGAAAAGTGCCAAGATGAAAATAAAACTTTAAAAGGTAGATATCATGAGGCTGAAAAAGCATATGAGCAGGCAATAAATAAATTACAGAGACAAATTAGCAGTTATAAGGACTGGGGCAGAAATGAGTTTCAAGATACCAGGCAGGAGGATAGACAAAGATACCCAAACTATAGCCCTAATTCAGGCCCAGAGGTAAATTTTTCCCCTAGGCAATTACGTAACTCTGGGGGACCAGAAAATTATTATGCCTCAGATGAAAGGCACTCTAGCTCAAACAATAAGTCCCCAGTAAGATCCAGTGATGTACCAAATAAAGTGTATGACACCCCCACAATAATTAAATACCTAAAGAATACAGTATGCCCATTTTCTAAAGGGGGGCCACTCCCATAATTGACCACTTAGGGGCCTTTGAAAACGCATTATCTATAATGAGTGTTACAAGTGAGCAGTTAAAAATTGAATTTCTACCCTGGGTATTTGAAAGTAAACATCCCAAATTCTTTGCTTCACTAAAGGATATGAACATTCGTTCCTAGAGTGAAACAAAACGACAATGCAGAAAAGAATTCGGACAACATTGCACTAAAACGGCAGCGAGAGAATCAAAGTCCAATCGAGTGCCTTTCTGTATTGAAGAATGTGTACAGCATGGCTGAAGATGATCCCATATTTGAAGGTTCAGAGTTTGTGAATATATTTTTTGAAGTGCTACCCACACCCATCAAAATCAACTTAGCTAGAGATTTTGAGGAGAACTGTTCATTGGAATGGCTGATCAAAGAGAGTACAAAATTATACTCTATTCAGCAGTCCAGTGAACAGGGGGATAAAAGGGAGAAAAAGCCCAATCCTAAAATAGTGACCGAAACTAGGGTGTCACCTGAACTCCTAAATTTGGAGTCTAAAAAGAAAACCTACGCGGAAGTGGCCAGAGAAAACGGGCCATCTCCAGAGAGGTTTAACTACCCCTCCCCCAACACGGGATGAGGCACAGAGAGACTATAGCGAAAGCGGGGGACATACTCAGGCAAATAATTATGCCCAAAGAGAATACCCACAGAATAATGGGTACCCCTGCAAAGGTAGATACAATAGACGGCGAAGGTATTCTCAGGATAACCAGACACCCCAAGTAAATAATGCTTCCCAAAATAATAATGCAGAACAAATTGAACCCCAGGGGCAACCACGCCAGAATAGAAATAGCAGCTCTAATTCTGAGGGGAACTGATGGTCCAAGAATCATTATTATGGGGCATCAAGAGATAGGCCCAGGAGTAGGGGTAACTTGTACAACCAAGTAGATCAGCTTAGTACCCAGCTAATTCAGTTGAGCGAACAAGTTGCTAATATGAGTCAAAAACTTACGGCTCAGCAACCGAACAATACTTTTTTAGGGGTACAGCCAGTGGTCAGCAGTGGACCACAGGCACAGTCATAAATACTGGGGTATCACCTAAGAGGGAGGGGAGAGATATACAAAATGTAATAATAAATATCAATGATACTAATCATGTTCTCTCCCCACAGACCGGAAACGGACGATTTAGCCGTGATGACAAGCAACCTCATCCGGGAAAAATTAACAAATCTCTTCCTTTGCAGCACTCTCTTAACCTTATTTCCACAGATGCAGTACACAAGAATCCAGCCGACCCTGTCATGGAGGAGGCCGGTAGGTATGAAGCTTCCTCTGCACGGGAAAACGTGGCGAATTCAGGTAACACGTGGCGAAGCCCACAGATGTATGAGAATGCCAATTGTATGTGTGAAATGGTAGAAACTGCAGGGAGATATTATGTATTGGCTGAACTACAAGATTCAGTCTCCAACCCTATCATGGGATTAGTCGATACTGGGTCTCAGGCAACTATTTTATCCCACAGGTACTACACACAGCTAAATGAGCTAACACCCCACAAACCTAAAATAAAAGAATTTGACGGTTCTCTAATAGGAGTTGGGGGTGATTCTCTAAAAGTCTACGGTACGGCCTGGTTAAAATTTAAATTTGGGAACAGGGTCATAAGACAGCCTGTAATTATAGTGGATCTGCCAACTGATCGTTTAATTATTGGTAGTGATCTCCTGAAGCGATAAAGCACCATAATTGATTGCATAAATAATGTAATTTGGTCACAAGTTAAAAGGCCTATCAAGTATGAAAAATCTGGTATATCTCGCACCCGACATAGCTGTCACGTGGTGGAAGAGAAACCAGATGCTGTGGAGATTCATTTCAGGAATAACTCTGTACCTTAAATCACTATTCTACAAATAGATGATCAGACTCCTTTAAGTGGCTCTGATGGTAATACTTTTAAAATTTCGCCTGGAAAGATAGCGAATATTTCCCTAGATGGCGATGTATTAACCATATCACTCCACAAGGGGGATCATAAAATCCCTAAAGGGGAGGCCACGCTCAATACCTCACAGGGATTGAGAGAGTTAAAGAGGATCTATTTATCCCTATACAAATGCATAACCTTGGTACAACAAAATATGCCAAGTTGAGTTTAAAACAGGAAGCTAGCTATATAAGCGAAGGCTTATTAGCGCAGATAGCTGAACCTAAAGTGATTAAATATCTTTCTCCCCAAGACCACTGTGTCCACAACCTGGATAACAGGTTTGAAAGCTATAACATCACGGCTAAGTGATTATTATCTATCTCTATAGGTAATAAGTCAGTGAAGCACCTATTTTTAGTTTTAAATACTCCCCATAATCAAATATACATTGGCAATGATATCTTACATAGGTATGCCATCCAAATAGATTTGATAAACTCTTGCCTCTGGAGCAGATTAAAGGGGGACCCTGAAGTATTTCAGGATGAAAATGCAGCCCTGAAATCAAACCAGCAATTGCCATATGCTGTAAATATGCAGGTGTCTAACGATGTTATAATTCCTGCTGGGGCTGATAAATTCCTTTTACCCTTACAGGTAAAGAGAGGTCAGAAATTAAAAACTTCTGAAACACTAATTTGCCTCTCCCATAGAATACAAAATCTGGGTGTCACAGTGACCTACACTCCTATGGTGAATATTGGAACCGTTCCTATACATATTATTGTGCATAACATGACCCCACAGGATATAACATTATCCAAGGGAACTACCATAGGATATGCACTGGAATCAAGTTATTACACTTTTGGATTCCAGAATAATGTAATTGGGCTGATCCCTGAAGGATACTTGACTGATGAACAATTAATAGAGCAATCCTTTGCATCTATGCCAGAGGGTCTATTTAATATTCAGTCTATTTATCCCTTAAGCTCAGAGGAAGTCATCTGTAAAATTGAAGAAGTCTCTCTAGTGTTTGATCAGCCAATCAAACAGCAAGATTACCCCAATACCCAGAGTCATGGGAGCAATGTAAATTATAATCAAGGGGATCTCACCTCTAGGTTGGAAGAAGCCTATGAAATAGGGCAGCCTGAAATCTTTCCAGGATTTCAGCAAATAGTCGAGGAACAAATATCTTTAGCTAATGGCTGTTCCAGCGATTATGAACGCCAACTGCTGCAAGAACTCCTGATGGAGTACAAGGATATTTTTGCTAAGGATTCTTATGACTGTGGTACTACAGACTTGCACATTGCAAGAATACAAACAGATCCCAATGCACCACCTGTCTTTGTTAAACAACACAGACTTCCTTTAGCCTCATATGATTCTCTTGCAGAAATCATAAGGAACTTGGAAGAAAGGGGTATCATACGACAGGTGCACAGCTCTTATAATAATCCTATTTTAGGTGTTCTTAAGCCCAATGGACAATGGCGTTTGTGTGCTGATTTAAGACAGCTAAACAAACGAGTGTACATGTCTGGCTGGCCTGTGCCATATATTGACCAATGCCTAGCACAAATGCAGGGATCCAAAATATTCACTGCCATTGATTGTGCACAGGGATATTGGACCATAAAGGTACAGGAAGAGGACCAATATAAGCTGGCATTCTCTTTCCAAAAGGTCCACTATGCATTCCAGAGACTTCCATTTGGATACATAAATTCTGGACATGAATTTGCTGTATTCATGCATAAGGCTATGCCTGATGCACTGGAAAGGGGGACCTTATCTTATGTTGATGATGTTTTAATCAAAAGCACAGACTTTGAAAAACACATTGCAGAGCTTAAACACGTCCTCAGCCAACTTAAAAGGGCAGGTGTCAAATTATCCCTACAAAAAGCTCAATGGTGCCGCACTCGTGTAAACTTCTTGGGACATGAAGTTACTTCTGAAGGGCTAAATAAAAGGTGGAAGCTATAGTAAATTCTAAAAACCCAACTAACTTGAGATCATTCCTGGGTATGACAAATTATTCTCGCAAATTCATTGATAATTATGCAGAGTTAGCTAAACCACTACTACTTCTTCTAAAGATGGATGTGAAATGGCACTGGAGTGAGTCTCAAGAGACAGCCATCAAAGAGCTGAAGAGAAAACTCACACAAGCACTTTGTTTAGCATACCCTGAAGGTGGTAAACCTTTCTACTTAGAAACAGGGTACAGAGATGTAAGCATGAGTGCTGTTTTATACCAAAAGCATGACAATTTAAACAAAGCCATTGCTTATGCGAGCAAAAATCTATCCCCAGTAGAAATAAAGTTTAGCGATTGCGAAAAAGCCCTCTTATCTACTGTATGGGCTCTACAAAATTTCCGCAGCTTTATACAAGGCGAGAAAATTATTGTAGAAACGGCCCACCAGCCTTTGCTATATTTGCAAAGTGAGAGAATAAGAGATGGGAATTTGTCAAATATCCGCATAACAGCGTGGACTCTTTCCTTACAAGGCTGGCCATTAGAAATTCGCTATAAGCAGAATAAAAAGAATCCAGTCGCACAGGGGCTTGCTGAGCTCCACGACTGTACTGCTAGAGATCCTGGGGAAGAATTATCAGAAGATGATTTTCTGGAGGAACAATTGCTTTCCCCATATAAAATGTACAATGAGGACCATTGTCAAACATTACCTTGGGTATATGTTGATGGTTGTTCTTACCATGCCATTATTGATAATGAGCACAGATTAGTCGCTGGCATTGGTATAACTTGGGCAAATGGCTCACCAAATATATCTGTAGGTTTCAACATTGGACCAAGATCCAGTCAAGTTGCAGAACTAACTGCTGTTTTCAAAACCATTGAAATGACTATTGAACATGGTATTCATGAATTTGTGATCATAACTGACTCAAATTATGTGCGTGACAGTTTTGTTGAATACCTGCCAACTTGGAAAAGAAATGGCATGCAGAAAAGCAATAACAAACCAGTCAAGCATGGCAAGTTATTCTGCGAGATTGATAATCTGGTGGTATCCAATGATTTAACCATACACTGGAAAAAGACCAAGGGTTATTCCAGAATTCTAGGTCCTGATAAGGAAGGCAATGATCTTGCGGATTCATTAGCCAAACAAGGAGCCATAACTGGAGAACTTCTTAATATTGACCACTTAATGGGTGCAATTCAGGTAGAAGCCATTACCAGAAACCAGGCAAAACAACAGAGTGAGCCTAACTTGGTACAATGGAGTCAGGATTCTCCTAGTGAGGACCTGATGACTAGTCAAAAAGAAGACCCCATTGTAGGCATCTTCTATAAACACATAGAAGATCCTGAAAGCAACCCCATCTCAAAAGATGATTGTATTGGCAAAGAAGATCTTAGAATCTTAATGAAATCCAGAACACAATTCAAATTACAGGATGGTTTGTTAATTAGAACCTCCAAAACTGGCATTCAGCAATGGGTAGTACCCACCAAGTTCAGAGGTCTAATGCTTCAACATGCCCATGATGCTCCCACATCTGGTCATCGTGGTGCCAAACTCACGTATGAAATATTGCGTGATTACGCTTTTTGGCCACACATGTTGAAAGATGTTCAAACCTACTGTCAAGGGTGTTTAATCTGCCCACAGTTCCAACCCACTGCACCAACGCATAGAGCACCATTGCAGAAAAGGGGGATGGTAATGCCATGGTCAGATATACAAATTGATTTTATTGGTCCAGTAACAAGGTCATCAAGAGGTAACAAATACATGTTAACAGTGACATGCCTGTTCACTAAATGGGTAGAGTGCATCAGTGCACCTAACAATAGTGCTGAAACATGTGCATCATTGCTCAACAACCACGTATTTTCCAGATTTGGTTTGCCTCAAAGAATCGAATCAGATCGGGGAACCCACTTCACTAGCGAAGTGATGACCAAAATGTGGAAAATACTAGGGGTAAAAAGAAAGCTCCATATTGCATATAGAGCTGCCTCAAGTGGTGGTGTAGAGCATTACAACCAGTCCATTGTTAAAATCCTCAAAAAGTTTGTGAGTGAAACAGGTAAAGACTGGGATGTAAAACTACCTCTAGTCCTAATGGCATTAAGAGCAACTCCAAGTAGTGCTACCAAGATGTCATCTTTTGAACTGATGACTGGTAGAAGAATGGTTCTACCTCAGCATCTGCTGTACCATACATCAGACCAAAACTTGATAAACGCTGCCAATACACATCAATATGTGGAGAACCTAAGAAAGCACCTGCAATATGCCTTTGCATTTGCTCAAAGGAATTTAGAAAGAGCAGCAACTGCCACTAAAACCTATTATGACCTCAAAACGTCCAAAAAGGAATACAAAATAAATGATAAAGTTTATCTTTATAACTTTGGAAGAGATCAGGTTAGGGAGAAGAAATTTCTTCCCTCATGGAAAGGTCCTTTTGTCATTACTGACAAAATATCTCCAGTGGCCTATAAAATACGGATCCCCAAAAATGAAAGTTTCATAGATAAATGGGTCCATATCAATCAATTGCGGGCATGTCATCCCAGGTCCCAACTACAAGTCATAGAGGGAGAATGAAGTGTCATATCCCCAGATGCACTAAAGACATACTGTAGTTTAAAGATGCCTAGCTGATGAACGTGAAGGCTCAAAAATGACAGACTTTCTACATAGAAGACTGTCTATGATGTGTACGGTCAAAATCCTCACCAAATACCATTGACTTTAAGCCAATTTAAATACATGTGTCCTACATCTATTTAAATTGGAAGGGGGATTTATGTCAAGGTATATGTAAGGTTAATAAATATATATTTTAATCATATATTTTAAGATTAATAAATGTATATACATATTTTTGATCATGTGTTTGACTGGTCAGTGGAGGATGATTCAATTCATTCTTAACTTGGGACTCCTGTCCCATCCTCCCACATTCAGTGTGCAAAAGTAAAGAGGGCATCCAAGTGAAAGCAATAAACATTTGTTTTGTTTAACTTCAACAGCAATTAAAAGTAACCATATGCATGACTGCATGGAATTGTGAGATAAAATCTCTTACCCCTCAAGAGTCTGACTCAGGCGACATATTTTGTAAGAAAGTAATATGCTTTGTGAAAACTTTGACCATTTACTTTCAGATGCAAATTGACCCCATGCTATGTAAGTGGGACAATAAAAACCTGGCAGGAACACATGTTTTAAATTATACTCTTGGGAACCATTGTTAAAAGACAGCATTCTGATGCCTAGATCAGGACACAAGCTCACATAGGGACTTCCTGCCCAAGATGTAGACGGTCCGTCTGTGTATATTTGAAACTGAAAACATCTTTCAAAAAACTGACAATTAGCACGAGTTTGTTAAGTGACTCATGCTATGTAACTGCTGACACTGAAATATACATAATGTTAGACATTGTGTCTGGGTTAGGATAACACAGAGAAAGCACATGGCTTACATTGTGATTTCAAAACAACTGTATTTAGATTTTAAGTAAAATTAAATACATTTTGAAGAAGAACAATGCCAATAGTTCATGTGTGTTTGAAATAATTCAAATAACCCATATATGTATATATATGGAACAGAAACATACTATATTGCTGTATTGAATAATAACTACATTGATAATTTTGCAGATAAACATATCAAATATATGCCCCAGACTATATTGAATATATATCTGGGAGATAAATTTAAATCTGTATAGATTGAATGAAATTTGTAATAATCCCATATTTGAATTACATATATATATAACATATTTTCCTGTTTTTTCAGATGGGGCTAAAGGAAAATTAATACAAGATACTACATAGAAGTGGATGTGTATGTGTGTATATATATATATATATATATATATATATATGTATATATGTGTATGTGTGTATTATGTATATACATGCATATTTTGAAAGCATAAAATATCTTAGCCTCTGTGTGTTTAAGAACATGAATAGATGTTTATGGACCTGAAGAGAAGTGATTATTAACATTTATTTTTATTTCAGATCTACATAGACAGGATTCATGTATTCAGGAAGAAATACACAGAAATGTAACATGCTGTATCTGAATAAGTGCAATATATCAGGAGTTTTAAATACTACCAATCTGGAAAATTAGCAGTATAATTGTTTTGATATGGTATGGTGTTAAGGACATACTGTGTTTCATGTCAAATTGATCAGAATAAATAATGTGATATATTTAGATATGTGCGATTCATTTAAGATCGATTCATAAATTCGGAAAATTCTGCAAATTCGGCGATTCGAATCGAACCGAATTTCCGAATTAAAATACTGCCGAATTTACCGAATAAATACGAATTACTTCGGATTTATTCGGTAAATTCGGATGGTCATGGATTACACTAGTATTGTACAGTATAAGTCTAATCCCAACTAACACTTACCGAAATTCCGAACCGTACCGAATTGAACCGAATTCAGCCGAATTTAGTACATAATATGATAATACTAGTCTAATATCCCACCTAACACTTACCGAAATTCCGAATTTCCAAACCGAACCGAATCCAACCGAATCCAACCGAATCCGAAACAAATCCGAACCGAGTTTATTCGAATCCGAATGAATCCGAAAAAAATCCGAACCGAATTGATTAAAATTTTTCCGAATTCGAATCGCTCCGAACCGAAATTCCCAAAAAAATCCAAATCGATCCGAACCGAACCAAATTTTTTCACCATGCACATGTCTAGATATAATACAATACATATAACCTACTAATGCAAGAAATTATGGCAGTTATTACACACTTTAAAGAAATATTTTAAATGCTAAAAATTTATGGCTGTGTTTTATGGCTGCTGCCACCCGTGGGCCAAAACCAAATATGACAGTTAAAGGATTTAGCTGTTCAAAAGAGGCGTTCCCATGGTGAACATGCTCAGCTACGTTAAGGGCCAATCCGATTAGATATTCCAGATATCCAATCCGAGACAAGCTTCTGTGTTGGGCGTTTCCAATCTAACCAATGATGGGTAATGATCAAAAAAGGGGAGGGGTGAGATCAGATGATTTAACCCCAAGCATAGAGGCTGCAAGAGGCTGGCTGCTGATATCTCTGGCTATCCCTGAAGGAAAATAACTGCGACAGTTATTACAAAGCAAATGGCTATCTATATGCTCCATATGCAGATACCCCCAATCTTGGTCTTCTGAGGTTAGATCATTCCTGTTAAGAGATATTGGACATTGGTTGGTGCTCACCTTGGTAACGTATTGAGAAATTGCTGTAACAAATAGATTTAAAGAGCAAATTATATTTTTAGACTGTGTTTCATAGTTTTGAATAATTCTTAGCTTGCCTTTTTGTATGCAAAACATTTAAAATTCATTGTTGCTGTGTGTGGCAGACTTAAAGAAATAAATTGTATTTTAAAACTGATAGCCATAGCCCTGTATAGTGTTAAATTTGTATCTTGCAGGTTAAGAAACTTATCTGTGCAATTTCTGATGTTGGGAATTTGTATCAGGATAAGTTGCAACTAAATAGCTGAATATATATATTATCCAATTGTTTATAAGCACTGTTAGGATTGTATTGCTTGGATGTTAAAAGTTAAAGGTTTTAGTCCCATTGTGTTAACTGAATGAAAGGCTATTTGTAAATAAGGCTGGTTTTTAAAGGTAAACTTTTCTGGGCTTTGTAAAAAGGATAGCATATCTTAATAGTTTTAAATGCAAATAATATTGTTTCATGTTCTGGTATTATAAATATATTTCAATATGTTCATAGATATTAACTAAATAAAAGAATTCAGGTATTTATATTAATGTTATGGTTCCTAGTAGATGCATACTGATTGAGGGTTTATTTTAAAGGATAATTATTTAAATATATTGTGTTATAACCCTGCCATAAGCTGATATATTATTTGGAGAGCACTACTGAAGGTTCTTATAAATATACTGACAGTTCCTTTAAATGACATCATCCAAGATGGCCTCCCTTGAATTCCAATTGGCTGATAGAATTCTATCAGCCAATCGGAATTAAGTTGTTCAGCAAGAGGTAGGAACAAAGATATAAATTGAAAAATATTGATTTTCTCCTTAGGTGTCTTGTCAAAATCAATCTATGTTAAAGTATCTGTATATTATAGTTCACTTTAAGGAGCAGTGCGTAAGCATAAGAATAAATTGTAGCTAGAAAGACATAGCTCACTTGTAGTGAGTATGTCAGAAAGATATGCTTCTGTGCACTGTTATTGTCATAACAAATTGTAGTATGATGCAGAAAGATAAAAAAAACAGTAACTTTTATTTAATTTTAATAAAAAGACAGCAAATATTAATGTACTTCTGCTGCCCACTTTGTATTAAAAACACTTCTTCTATGTATTGACTTATGTTAGTATATGTGTGATCCGGTTTCTTGGGGATCAAATATTAGTCCAATGCTGGTAAATAATATTATGCATGTATGATACTTTATTATTAATGAAAGCCTTATTGTTTTGGCTTGTTTATAAAGTACATCTGTGAAAGATTTCTATTTGAATATTCAAGAGTAATAGCCCTTGATTATATATTCATGTCCATAAATTGGATTAATAATCCCTGGAAGGTTAGATAATAGCATTGTCAATACATAGGAGAAGTGCTTTTAATACAAAGTGGGCAGCAGAAGTACATATATAATATTTGCTGTCTTTTTATTAAAATTAAATCAAAGTTACTTTTTATTGTCTTTCTGCATCATACTACAATTTGTTATGACAATAACAGTGCACAGAAGCATATCTTTCTGACATACTCATTACAAGTGAGCTATGTCTTTCTAGCTACAATCGGAATTAAGGTAGGAAAAATCCTATTGTTTGATGCAATCAGCCAATAGGATTGAGCTTGCATTCTATTGGCTGATTGGAACAGCCAATAGAATGCAAGCTCAATCCTATTGGCTGATTGCATCAGCCAATAGGATTGAAATTCAATCCTATTGGCTGATTGCATCAACCAATAGGATTTTTCCTACCTTAATTCCGATTGGCTGATAGAATTCTATAGACCAATCAGAATTCAAGGGACGCCATCTTGGATGACGTCATTTAAAGGAACATTCATTCGGGAAGACGTCGAAAGAAGTGGATGCTCCGCGTCAGATGTCTTGAAGATGGAGCTGCTCCGCGCCGGATGGATGAAGATAGAAGATGCCGTCTGGATGGAGACTTCTGCCCATCTGGAGGACCTCTTCTGCCCGGCTTCGATGAAGACTTCTGCCTGTCTGGAGGACCACTTCGCCCGGTTTCGTTGAGGACTTCGGCCCGGTTGGGTGAAGACTTCTCAAGTTAAGGTGATCTTCAAGGCGTTAGTGTTAGTTTTTTTAAGGGGGGATTGGGTGGGTTTTAGATTAGGGTTGGGTGTGTGGGTGGTGGGGTTTAATGTTGGGGGGGTATTGTACTTTTTTACAGGTAAAAGAGCTGATTACTTTGGGGCAATGCCCTTTTAAGGGCTAGTTGTAATTTAGTATAGGGTAGGGCTTTTTTATTTTGGGGGGCTTTTTTATTTTATTAGGGGGATTAGATTAGGTGTAATTAGTTTAAAAATCTTGTAATTATTTTATTATTTTCTGTAATTTAGTGTTTGGTTTTTTTTGTACTTTAGATAATTTTATTTAATTGTATTTAATTGTAGTTAATTTAGGTAATTAATTTAATTATAGTGTAGTGTTAGGTGTAATTGTAACTTAGGTTAGGTTTTATTTTACAGGTACTTTTGTATTTATTTTAGCTAGGTAGTTATTAAATAGTTAATAACTATTTAATAACTATTCTACCTAGTTAAAATAAATACAAAGTTGCCTGTAAAATAAAAATAAACCCTAAGCTAGATACAATGTAACTATTAGTTATATTGTAGCTATCTTAGAGTTTATTTTACATGTAAGTATTTAGTTTTAAATAGGAATAATTTTTTAAATGATAGGAATATTTATTTAGATTTATTTAAATTACATTCAAGTTAGGGGGTGTTAGGGTTAGGGTTAGACTTAGGTTTAGGGGTTAATAAATTTAATATAGTGTCGGGGGAGTAGGGGGGGCAGATTAGGGGTTAATATGTATAATGTAGGTGGCGGTGGGCTCCAGGAGTGGCGGTTTAGGGGTTAAACACTTTATTTAGTTGCGGCGGGGTCCGTGAGCGGTGGTTTAGGGGTTAATAAGTTTATTAGAGTGGCGGTGGGCTCAGGGAGCGGCGGTTTCGGGGTTAATAAGTATAATGTAGGTGGCAGCGGTGTCAGATTAGGGGTGTTTAGACTTGGGGTACATGTTAGGGTGTTAGGTGTAGACATTACCATAGGAATCAATGGGATATCGGGCAGCAGCGAACATGAGCTTTCGCTGCTTTCAACCTCCCATTGATTCCTATGGCATCTGCCGCCTCCAGGGCGGCGGATTGAAAAACAGGCACGCTGGGCCGGAATAGTGCCGAGCGTACCTGCTAGACATTTGTTAACTAGCAAAGGTAGTCATATTGTGCCGAACTTGCATTCGGAACATCTGTAATGATGTAAGCATCGATCTGGGTCGGACTGAGTCTGGCGGATCGTATGTTACGTCACTAAATTCTACTTTTGCCGGTCTGTAGGGTTTGATAACTAAGGCGAATTAGGCTTGCCACAAATACGCTGCACAATTCCAGCGTATTTGCAGTAGACGGCTTGATAAGTAGATGCCTAAGGGTTAAAATGTAAGATGGGCTTTCTCCCACACACACAGTATTCAAAAATTCAAAAGACTCCAGCCTCCATAATAAAAGACCTTTATTGCTTTACATATAGGGTCCCATCAACATATACAACGTTTCAAGCCTGCAATAGGCTCTTAGTCATGTACACTTTAGTTATACAGGTTCCTGCCTTTTATACCTGCACCAGTTGTTCATTAACCCATTCCATGGAAACACACAACCATTGCAACAGTGACATCTTGTGGATACAAATTATATTGCATCAAAATTTCTTTTTGTATTTTTCAATGGAATAGGTAAGTAACATCTATATAAAATTTAAAAACAACATAAAACCCATATGTACAATTAAAAGAGGAGCAGAGATGTGACCAACCAGAATAATACACAGCATTAGGGAACAGAATACAGACTAGATATTAAAGAGAGCAAATACTTGAGGATCTTAATTACCAAAATCCAATTTTTTTATATATGAAATCTAATTCATTAGCCAAGTAATTTTTTCAAAGGATTTTCTTACCTCACTCAAATCTAACCTTGGGAAAATATATATATGCACTATATATCGCTTAATAAAATAGACTCCAGTCAAAGTCCTTATTAAGACCACAAACAAACCACCTGGGCGTCCAATTGTGGCAGGAATAGGCTCTGTATTTTCCAATATTTCTGTTTTTTTAGTCAGAGTACTGCAGCCCTTAATTCAAAAGACCACTTCTTATGTAAAAGACACTAATGATTTCTTATAAAAACTTAAGGACCTGGGACATGTTGGCAATAAATGCATACTCTTCACTTTAAATTTATCTAGTTTGTACACCTCTATAAGACACACTAGTGGGATTGCAGCAGTGGAAAACATTTTAAAAACTGACAGTAGCTATACTGAAAAAGAGATTAGTTTTCTGATACATTTGCTTACTATAATTTTATATCTAAATTATTTCTTATTCATGGATTCCTATTATCTTCAGAAACAGGGGATAGCAATGGTTTCCAACGTCGCCCCCACATTTTCATGAGTAGTTTTGAGGAGCACTTTGTGTACCCCAATGCTTTGTTCCAACTCTATGGTGCCTCCTTGTGGAGGTACATAGATGATGTGTTTGGCGTGTGGGGGGCGACGTTGGAAGCCTTTTAGCATTTGTACAGGATTTAAATTGTTCAGTAAGGGGCCTTAAGTTCAGTTTGAACATGAGTGAAGTAGGCATAGAGTACTTAGATACATATGTTTAAAAAAATGTGGTTTCTTAGAAACAGATCTATATACAAAGAAAACTGATAAAAATAATTCATTGCAATATGGCAGCTGCCATCCAAATAACATACTTAAGGCTTTACCAAAGAGCCAATTCACTAGGGTAAAGAGGATTGTCACAGATGGTGACAAATGTAAACAAAGATTAGAGGAGATGGCTAATAAATTCATAGCCAGAAAATATCCCCCAAAGCTAATAGCAGAACAACTTACAAGTGCACTTGATGAACCTAGGTAAATTCAAAAACTAGGATGTGAAAAAGAAAAAATAGGATAATATTTGTGACCCAATATAACAGATTAAGTCATAAAATTGCAGGTGTATTAAAAAAGCATTGGCATATAATGAGGGAGTGCAATCCACAAGTTGAAGAATTTGCAAAAAATCCTATGGTTGCATATAAAAGAAATAAGAACATCAAGGATTTACTTGTCCACATGGATATAGGTAGTAGAAAGAAAAATGTACAGTTAACAATAGGCAGCAGTAGTAATGGATGTTATCCATGCTTGAGCTGCAGCCACTGCAGCTCTATGATAAAAGGGAAAAACTTTTTTCATCCAATCTGTGGAAGAAAGTTTGTGATAAATAGTGATGTCGCGAACCAGCGAACCGGGCGAACCGCAATTGACTTCAATAGGCAGGCGTACTTTAAAACCAACAGGGACTCTTTCTGGCCACAATAGTGATGGAAAAGTTGTTTCAAGGGGACTAACACCTGGACTGTGGCATGCCGGAGGGGGATCCATGGCAAAACTCCCACGTAAAATTACATAGTTGATGCAGAGTCTGGTTTTAATCCATAAAGGACATAAATCACCTAAAATTCCTAAATTGTTTGGAATAACGTGCTTTAAAACATCAGGTATGATGTTGTATCGATCAGGTAGTGTAAGGGTTACGCCCGCTTCACAGTGACAGACCAAACTCCCCGTGTAACGCACCGCAAACAACCGCAAACAGTCCATTTGCACAACCACGAGATAGATAGATTTGATAGATAGATACATAGATTAGATAGATAGATTTGATAGATAGATACATAGATCAATAGATGCAATATACATATGATAGATACAAATTACATAGATCAATAGATGCAATATACATTTGATAGATACGAATTACATAGATCAATAGATGCAATATACATTTGATAGATACGAATTACATAGATCAATAGATGCAATATGCATTTGATAGATACGAATTACATAGATCAATAGATGTAATATACATTTGATAGATACGAATTACATAGATCAATAGATGCAATATACATTTGATAGATACGAATGATAGTTAGATAGATTTGATAGATAAATAGATAGATTTGATAGATATATAATTTCACCAGACAGAGAATTACAAGACGTGCAGTCTGGGACCCATGGTAAGGTTCCCAGAGGCAGTTGCGGCGCCAGGGGACGTGTATATGGCATGGATTTTCGTAACCGGGAGATGGAAAAAGATGCTCGGTCGTTCCTCCTGCTTCAAATTTGGGGCACTGCCCGTGCAATCTATTGTGCCACCAGATATGAGTGGTGTGTTAAGTAGCACTATTATTAGCAGTTTAATACCTGTTACTCCCCCTATCGGGGGAGGTGTATATGGCATGGATTTTAGGAAGAGGGAGATGGTAAAAGATGCTTGGTCGGTCCTCCTACTTCAAATTTGGCCGAAACACAAGTGGCTGTTACAAAACAGTCCGGCCATGAGATAGATTTGATAGATAGATACATAGATTACATAGATCAATAGATGCAATATACATTTGATAGATACGAATTACATCAATCAATAGATGCAATATACATTTGATAGATACAAATTACATAGATCAATAGATGCAATATACATTGGATAGATACGAATTACATAGATCAATAGATGCAATATACATTTGATAGATATGATTGATAGTTAGATAGATTTGATAGATAAATAGATAGATTTGATAGATATATCATTTCACAGACAGAGAATTACAAGACGTGCGGTCTGGGACCCATGGTAAGGTTCCCAGAGGCAGTTGCGGCGCCAGGGGACGTGTATATGGCATGGATTTTAGGAAGTGGGAGATGGAAAAAGATGCTTGGTCGTTCCTCCTACTTCAAATTTGGCCAAAACACAAGTGGCTGTCAGTGTCACAAAACAGTCCGGCCACGAGATAGATAGATTTGATAGATAGATGATAGATAGATAGATAGATAGATAGATACATAGATTACATAGATCAATAGATGCAATATACATTGGATAGATACGAATTACATAGATCATTTAGATGCAATATACATTTGATAGATTCGATTGATAGTTAGATAGATTTGATAGATAAATAGATTGATTTGATAGATATATAATTTCACAGACAGACAATTACAAAGACGTGCGGTCTAGTCTGGGACCCATGGTAAGGTTACTTCCTTTTGCACAATCGAGTACAGGTTGGGGTCGGGGATTGCCTTTTGTGCAAAGAAATTGTGGCCGGGTACCTTCCACTGCGGTGTCCCCTATCAGGGGACGTGTATATGGCATGGATTTTCGGAACCGGGAGATGGAAAAAGATGCTTGGACACCCAGTACAGGTCGTTCTCCTTCAGCCTTTTTAGAGGAGGGTCACTGACCCTCAACAGGCACGACAGCATGAAAGACCACATATGCCATGAGTCATGACTTCCTTTTGCACAATCAAGTACAGGTATGGCATCGATTTTAGGAACCCAGAGATAATTTTTAGGAACCGAGAGATGGAAAAAGATGCTTGGACACCCAGTACAGGTCATTCTCCTTCAGCCTTTTTAGATGAGGGTCCCCGACCCTCAACAGAAACGACAGCATGAAAGACCACATATGCCATGAGTCATGACTTCCTTTTGCACAATCGAGTACAGGTATGGCATCGATTTTAGGAACCAGGAGATAATTTTTAGGAACCGGGAGATGGAAAAAGATGCTTGGACACCCAGTACAGGTTGTTCTCCTTCAGCCTTTTTATACGAGGGTCCACGACCCTCAACAGGCACAACAGCATGAAATACCACATATACCATCCTTTTGCACAATCGAGTACAGGTATGGCATTGATTTTAGGAACCCGGAGATAATTTTTAGGAACCGGGAGATGGAAAAAGATGCTTGGTGGGTCCTCCTACTTCAAATTTGGGGCACTGCGCGTGCAATCTACTGTGCCACCAGATATGAGTGGTGTGTTAAGTAGTACTATTCTTAGCAGTTTAATCCCTGTTATGTGCCTTTTTTTTGGTTTTGGTTTTGAAGCCACAGTGCACTGCAGCACCAGAGCCCAGAAAAATTAGGCATGTACACATGCCTGAAAAATTAGGTATTGTTGCAGGCGCTGTTGTAGCAGCGGCCAGAAAAATTGATGTTTGTTTAACAGTTAGAAATTGCCCTAAAACATTGCGGCTTGAACCCTAGTTGTTGGCGGATAAGTCACGCAAGTCATCCGGCATTCGAAGATAAAATACAGCAGCGTGTGTACCATTTTTAGCCCAAGGCAGCTCATCTCATCAGGCCTTTTTTACTCAAATGTATCGCCCAATGTCAGTCCCTTCGGGATCCATCCCTCATTCATTTTAATAAAGGTGAGATAATCAAGACTTTTTTGACCTAGTCGACTTCTCTTCTCAGTGACAATACCTCCTGCTGCACTGAAGGTCCTTTCTGACAGGACACTTGAAACGGGGCAGGCCAGAAGTTCGATTGCAAATTGGGATAGCTCAGGCCACAGGTCAAGCCTGCACACCCAGTAGTCAAGGGGTCCATCGCTCCTCAGTGTCGAGATCCGCAGTTAATGCGAGGTAGTCTGCTACCTGTCGGTTGAGTTGTTCTCTGAGGCTGGATCCCGAAGGGCTGTGGCGATGCATAGGAGTTAAAAAGGTCCGCATGTCCTCCATCAACAACACGTCTGGAAAATGTCCTGTCCTTGCCGGCGTGGTCGTGGGAGGAGGAGGATTACTTTCATCTCTTCCCCTGTTCGATTCCCGTTGTGCTGTGACATCACCCTTATACGCTGTGTAAAGGATACATTTTAATTTATTTTTGAACTGCTCCATCCTTTCTGACTTGCGGGAATTCGGTAACATTTCAGTCACTTTATGCTTATACCGGGGGTCTAGTAGCGTGGACACCCAGTACAGTTCGTTCTCCTTCAGCTTTTTTATACGAGTGTCCCTCAACAGGCACGACAGCATGAAAGACCCCATTTGCTCAAGGTTGGATGCCGAGCTACTCATGTCCCGTTCCTCGTTCTCACTGATTTCACTGAAGGTATCTTCTTCCCCCCAGCCACGTATAACACCACGGGTACCAGATAGGTGACAACAACGAGCACCCTGGGATGCCTGTTGTGCTTGGTCTTCCTCCTCAAAGCCACACTCCTCTTCCTCACAATCCTCTTCCTGTGTTGCAGCTGGTCCAGCTAACAATGCTGATAAGGCTGTTTCTGGTGGTGATGGAGACCACAACTCTTCCTCTTCACGCTCATCTACGGCCTGATCCAGCACTCTTCGCAGGGCACGCTCCAGGAAGAAAACAAATGGTATGATGTCGCTGATGGTGCCTTCAGTGCGACTGACTAGGTTTGTCACCTCCTCAAAAAGACACATGAGCCTACAGGCATTGCGCATGAGCGTCCAGTAATGTGGCAAAAAAGTCGCCAGCTCCCCAGAGGCTGTCCTAGCACCCCGGTCATACAAATACTCGTTAACAGCTTTTCCTTGTTGGAGCAGGCGGTCGAACATTAGGATTGTTGAATTCCAACGTGTCGGGCTGTCGCAAATCAAGCGCCTCACTGGCAGGCTGTTTCGCCGCTGGATATCTGACAAGTGCGCCATGGCCGTGTAGGAACGCCTGAAATGGCCACACACCTTCCTGGCCTGCTTCAGGACATCCTGTAAGCCTGGGTTCTTATGCACAAAGCGTTGTACAATCAGATTACACACATGTGCCATGCACGGCACATGGGTCAACTTGCCCAATTTCAATGCCGCCACCAAATTACTTCCGTTTTCAGAAACCACTTTGCCGATCTCCAGTTGGTGCGGAGTCAGCCACTGATCCACCTGTGCGTTCAGGGCGGACAGGAGTGCTGCTGCGGTGTGACTCTCTGCTTTCAGGCAAGTCAACCCCAAGACGGCGTGACACTGCCATATCCAGGTTGTTGAATAGTACCTGGGGAGCTGGGGGGGTGCCGTTGATGTGGAGCAAGATGCCGCAGCAGAAGAGGACTCAGCCGAGGAAGAGGTTATGGAAGAGGATGGAGTAGGAGGAGTAGAGGAGGTAGCAGCAGGCCTGCCTGCAAGTCGTGGCGGTGTCACCAACTCCTCTGCAGAGCCACGCATTCCATGCTTGTCAGCCGTCAGCAGGTTTACCCAATGCGCAGTGTAGGTGATATACCTGCCCTGACCATGCTTTGCAGACCAGCTATCAGTGGTCAGATGGACCCTTGCCCCAACACTGTGTGCCAGACATGCCATTACTTCCTTTCGCACAATCAAGTACAGGTTGGGGATTGCCTTTTGTGAAAAGAAATTTCGGCCGGGTACCTTCCACTGCGGTGTCCCAATAGATACAAATTTTTTGAACGCCTCAGACTCCACCAGCTTGTATGGTAAAAGCTGGTGGGCTAAGATTTCAGACAAGCCAGCTGTCAGACGCTGGGCAAGGGGGTGACTTTGGGAAATTTTCTTCTTACACTCAAACATGCCCTTGACAGATACCTGACTGTGGGCAGATGAGCAGGAACTGCTACGGAAGAGAGACTGAGTGGCGGATGGTTGAGAGGGGGCACGGAGTACAGCAGTGTCTGACGTGGCTGAAGATGCTGGACCAGGAGGAGGATGGCGGCTTTGAGTTTGTGTGCTGCTTCTACTCATGTGTTCATCCCATCGGCGTTTGTGATGTGAGACCATGGGGGGTAGTTATCAAGCCGTCAACCTCAAATACGCTGGAATTCCACAGCGTATTTGTGGCGAGGCTGATTCGCCTTAGTTATCAAAGGCTAGAGACCGGCAAAAGTAGAATTCTGTGACGTAAGCTTCGATCCGCCGGACTCGGTCCGACACAGATCGATTCTTACGTCACTCCAGATGTTCCGCTTGTGCGGCACAATCTGACTACTTTTGCTAGTTATCAAATGACTAGCAGGTACGCTCTGCACTTTTCCGGCCCAGCGTACCTGGTTTTCAATCCACTGCCCTGGAGGCGGCGGATCCCATAGGAATCAATGGGAGTCTGACCATAGCGAAAGTACAAGTTCGCTGCTGCCAGACATCCCATTGATTCCTATGGGAGATGTCTGCACCTAACACCCTAACATGTACCCCGAGTCTAAACACCCCTAAGCTGTCCCCCCTACACCGCCGCAACTAATTATTATTACCCCCTAAACCGCTGCTCCCGGAGCCCACTGCAAGCTACTCTATACATATTAACCCCTAAACCGCCGCTCCCTGACCCCGCCGCAACTATAATAAATGTATTAACCCCTAAACCGCCGCTCCCAGACACCGCCGCAACCTACATTATACCTAGTAACCCCTATCCTGCCCCCCCTATACCGCCGCACTCTATAATAAAGTTATTAACCCCTATCCTGCCGATCCTGGACCTCGCCGCAACTAAATAAATAGTTTAACCCCTAAACCGCCGCTCCTGGACCCCGCCGCAACCTATAATAAACTTTTTAACCCCTAATCTGCCCCCCCTACACCTATAATACATTTATTAACCCCTATCCTGCCCACCCTACACCGCCGCCACTGTAATAAAATTATTAACCCCTAAACCTAAGTCTAACCCTAACACCCCCTTAACTTAAATATTAATTAAATAAATCTAAATAATATTTCTATTATTAACTAAATTAATCCTATTTAAAACTAAATACTTACCTTTAAAATGAACCCTAATATAGCTACAATATAAATAATAATTATATTGTAGCTATCTTAGGATTTATATTTATTTTACAGGCAAATTTCAATTTATTTTAACTAGGTACAATAGCGATTAAATAGTTATTAACTATTTAATAGCTTACCTAGCTAAAATAAACAGAAATTTACCTGTAAAATAAAAACTAACCTAAGTTACAATTACACCTAACACTACACTATACTTTAATAAATTATTTCTATTTAAAACTAAATACTTACCTGTAAAATAAACCCTAAGATAGCTACAATGTAATTAATAATAATAATTAATACATTGTAGCTATTTTAGGATTTATATTTATTTTACAGGTAACTTTGTATTTATTTTAGCTAGTTAGAATAGTTATTAAATAGTTATTAACTATTTAATAACTACCTAGCTAAAAGAAATACAAATTTACCTGTAAAATAAATCCTAACCTAAGTTACAATTAAACCTAGTACTACACTATCATTACATTAATTAAATAAATTAACTACAAATAACTAAAATTAAATACAATTACATAAACTAACTAAAGTACAAAAAATAAAAAATCTAAGTTACAAAAAATAAAAAAAATAAGTTACAAACATTTAAAAAAATATTACAACAATTTTAAGCTAATTACACCTAATCTAAGCCCCCTAATAAAATAACAAAGCCCCCCAAAATAAAAAAATTCCCTACCCTATTCTACATTAAAAAAGTTCAAAGCTCTTTTACCTTACCAGCCCTTAAAAGGGCCTTTTGTGGGGTATGCCCCAAAGAAAACTGCTCTTTTGCCTGTAAAAGAAAAATACAACCCCCCCAACATTAAAACCCACCACCCACATACCCCTAATCTAACCCAAACCCCCCTTAAATAAACCTAACACTACCCCCCTGAAGATCATCCTACCTTGAGTCGTCTTCAGCCAGCAGACCCACCGATGGAACCGAAGAGGAGATCCGGAGCGGCAGAAGTCTTCATCCAAGGCACGCTGAAGAAGTCTTCCATCCGATGAAGTCATCATCCAGGCGGCGCTGAAGAAGTCTTCCATCCGGGCGATGTCATCTTCCAAGCGGCGCTGAAGAAGTCTTTCATCCGGGCGATGTCATCTTCCAAGCGGTGTCTTCAATCTTCTTTCTTCAGGATCCATCTTCATCCCGCCGACGCGGAACATCCTTCTTTCCCGACGGACTACCGACGAATGAAGGCTCCTTTAAGGGACGTCATCCAAGATGGCGTCCCTTCAATTCCGATTGGCTGATAGGATTCTATCAGCCAATTGGAATTAAGGTAGGAAAAATCTGATTGGCTGATTGAATCAGCCAATCAGATTGAAGTTCAATCCGATTGGCTGATCCAATCAGCCAATCAGATTGAGCTCGCATTCTATTGGCTGTTCCGATCAGCCAATAGAATGCAAGCTCAATCTGATTGGCTGATTCAATCAGCCAATCAGATTTTTCCTACCTTAATTCCAATTGGCTGATAGAATCCTATCAGCCAATCGGAATTGAAGGGACGCCATCTTGGATGACGTCCCTTAAAGGAGCCTTCATTCGTCGGTATTCCGTCGGGAAAGAAGGATGTTCCGCGTTGGCGGGATGAAGATGGATCCTGAAGAAAGAAGATTGAAGACCCCGCTTGGAAGATGACATCGCCCGGATGGAAGACTTCTTCAGCGCCGCTTGGAAGATGACATAGCCCGGATGGAAGACTTCTTCAGCGCCGCCTGGAGGATCACTTCATCGGATGGAAGACTTCTTCAGCGCCCCTTGGAGGATCACTTCTGCCGCTCCGGATCTCCTCTTCGGTTCCATCGGTGGCTCGGCTGAGTGAAGACGACTCAAGGTAGGATGATCTTCAGGGGGGTAGCGTTAGGTTTTTTTAAGGGGGGTTTGGGTTAGATTAGGGGTATGTGGGTGGTGGGTTTTAATGTTGGGGGGGTTGTATTTTTCTTTTACAGGCAAAAGAGCAGTTTTCTTTGGGGCATGCCCCACAAAAGGCCCTTTTAAGGGCTGGTAAGGTAAAAGAGCTTTGAACTTTTTTAATGTAGAATAGGGTAGGGAATTTTTTTATTTTGGGGGGCTTTGTTATTTTATTAGGGGGCTTAGATTAGGTGTAATTAGCTTAAAATTGTTGTAATATTTTTTAAATGTTTGTAACTTATTTTTTTTATTTTTTGTAACTTAGCTTTTTTTATTTTTTGTTCTTTAGTTAGTTTATTTAATTGTATTTAATTGTAGTTATTTGAAGTTAATTTATTTAATTAATGTAATGATAGTGTAGTGTTAAGTTTAATTGTAACTTAGGTTAGGATTTATTTTACAGGTAATTTTGTATTTCTTTTAGCTAGGTAGTTATTAAATAGTTAATAACTATTTAATAACTATTCTAACTAGCTAAAATAAATACAAAGTTACCTGTAAAATAAATATAAATCCTAAAATAGCTACAATGTAATTATTAATTACATTGTAGCTATCTTAGGGTTTATTTTACAGGTAAGTATTTAGTTTTAAATAGGAATAATTTATTAAAGTATAGTGTAGTGTTAGGTGTAATTGTAACTTAGGTTAGTTTTTATTTTACAGGTAAATTTCTCTTTATTTTAGCTAGGTAGCTATTAAATAGTTAATAACTATTTAATAGCTATTGTATCTAGTTAAAATAAATACAAAGTTACCTCTAAAATAAAAATAAATCCTAAGATAGCTACAATATAATTATTATTTATATTGTAGCTATATTAGGGTTTATTTTAAAGGTAAGTATTTAGTTTTAAATAGGATTAATTTAGTTAATAATAGAAATATTATTTAGATTTATTTAATATTTAAGTTAGGGGGGTGTTAGGGTTAGTGTTAGACTTAGGTTTAGGGGTTAATAAATTTATTACAGTGGCGACGGTGTGGGGGGGGCAGATTAGGGGTTAATAAGTTTAATATAGGTTGCGGCGGGGTCCGGGAGCGGCGGTTTAGGGGTTAAACTATTTATTTAGTTGCGGCGAGGTGCGGGATCAGCAGGATAGGGGTTAATAACTTTATTATAGAGGGCGGCGGTATAGGGGGGGCAGGATAGGGGTTACTAGGTATAATGTAGGTTGCGGCGGTGTCCGGGAGCGGCAGTTTAGGGATTAATACATTTATAAGAGTTGCGGCGGGGTCTAGGAGCGGCGGTTTAGGGGTTAATAACTTTATTGAGTTGCGGGAGGCTCCGGGGGCGCCGGTATAGGGGGTAGAACAGTGTAGTTAGTGTGGGTGCTTAGTGACAGGCTAGCAATAAAGCTGTAAAAAAGCCGAAGAGCAGCAAGATCGGATGAGTGATAACTCTCACAATCAGCTGCTCATCGCCCCGTACTTGGTGCGCGGCTTTTTGACAGATTTATTGATAACTTAGGCAAATTTTTTCAGGTCCGGGGCGGCGAAGGTAGGCGAGCTTAGGCGGGCGTATTGAACCGGCGAAGGCAGGAAAGTTGACACGTTGATAACTAGGCCTCCATTTGCCTTCGCAAAGCAGTTGTACCTAGGTGGGTGTTGGACTTCGACCTCCCCCTGCTTCCAACTCGTCTCCTCCTCCTCCTTTCTGTCTCCCCATCTGAACTTTCCCCCTCTTCTTCTTCTCTTCTAGCGGGCACCCATGTGACATCCATGGACGCATCATCATCAACCGCTTCACTTGTATCTGACAAATCAACAAAGGAAGCAGCAGCGGGTACAACATCACCATCATCATCACACCGTACGTCCATGTCTGTAATGCTGCCTGACTGAGACATATCACTGTTATCTACATCCTCTGTCAATGATGGTTGCGCATCACTCATTTCTTCCAAACGATGTGTCAATAACTCCTCTGACAGATCAAGTGGAGCGGCTGTGGTGCTAGTGTTTGTGGTGGCGGCAGGCGGGCGAGTGGCACTGCCCGAAGCTAAGCTGGAGGTGGATGGTGCGTCAAGGTTATGAGCGGAAGCTGTAGAAGATTGGGTGTCCTGTGTTAGCCAGTCAACTAGGTCCTCCTCAGAACTTTTCACGTTCATGGCACGTGGCCTCTGAACACTGTGCATTATTGTAGGGTCAAAGGGAATCACAGCACCATGACCACGACGGCACCTGCGGGGTGGCCTGCCTCTGCCTGTCATTTTTTTTTTTAATTTAGACTTACACTACTATTAAACAAAATATGAGTGGTGCCACTGGGCAAGTGGGCACAGTATACGCCTTGAGCCTGACACAAAAAAAGCAGACTGATGTTTCACAATCCAAAAAGTTTATTTTTTTTAAATGTACACTTACACTACTATTAAACAAGATATGAGTGGTGGCACTGGGCAAGTGGGCACAGTATACGCTGTGAGCCTGACACAAAAAAGCAGAATGATGTTTCACAGTCAAAACTGTTTATTTTTAAAATATTTAAACTACTGTTACAACAAATATGAGTGGTGCCACAAACTTGGCAAGTGGGCCAGGTAAACACACGCTGGCAGGCAGGCAACTTCAATTAGATTACACTAGCAGACTGATGTTTCACAGTCAAAAAAGTTTTTTTTTTAAATATTTACACTACTGTTACAACAAATATGAGTGGTGCCACTAACTTGGCAAGTGGGCCTGGCACACACGCTGGCAGGCAGGCAACTTCAATTAGATTACACTAGCAGACTGATGTTTCACAGTCAAAAAAGTTTTTTTAAAAAATATTTACACTACTGTTATAACAAATATGATTGGTGGCACTAGTTGGCAAGTGGGCCTGGCACACACGCTGGCAGGCAGGCAACTGCAATTAGATTGCACTAGCAGACTGATGTTTCACAGTCCCAAATATTATTTTTTTTTAAATATTTACACTACTGTTACAACAAATATGAGTGGTGCCACTAACTTGGCAAGTGGGCCTGGCACACACGCTGGCAGGCAGGCAACTTCAATTAGATTACACTAGCAGACTGATGTTTCACAGTCCAAAAAGTTTTTTTTTAAAATATTTACACTACTGTTATAACAAATATGATTGGTGGCACTAGTTGGCAAGTGGGCCTGGCACACACGCTGGCAGGCAGGAAACTGCAATTAGATTGCACTAGCAGACTGATGTTTCACAGTCCAAAAAGTTTTTTTTAAATATTTACACTACTGTTATAACAAATATGATTGGTGGCACTAGTTGGCAAGTGGGCCTGGCACACACGCTGGCAGGCAGGCAACTGCAATTAGATTACACTAGCTGACTGATGTTTCACAGTCAAAAAAGTTTTTTTTTAAAATATTTACAATACTGTTATAAAAAATATGATTGGTGGCACTAGTTGGCAAGTGGGCCTGGCACACACGCTGGCAGGCAGCCAACTGCAATTAGATTGCACTAGCAGATTGATGTTTCACAGTCAAAAAAGTTTTTTTTAAAATATTTACACTACTGTTACAACAAATATGAGTGGTGCCACTAACTTGGCAAGTGGGCTGGTACACACGCTGGCAGGCAGGCAACTTCAATTAGATTACACTAGCAGACTGATGTTTCACTGTCAAAAAAGTTTTTTTTTTAAATATTTACACTACTGTTATAACAAATATGATTGGTGGCACTAGTTGGTAAGTGGGCCTGGCACACATGCTGGCAGGCAGGCAAATGCAATTAAATAACACTAGCAGACTGATGTAAAAGTTTTTTATTAAAAAATTTACACTAATGTTAAAACAGATATGAGTGGTGGCACTGAGGAAGTAGGCACAGTATATGCTTAGAGCCTGACACACAGGCTGGCACTAGTGGCAGGCTGGCCTGGCAACTAAAATTAAATAGCACTAGCAGACTGATATAAAAGTTTTTTTTTATAAATTTACACTAATGTTACAACAGATATGAGTGGTGGCACTGAGGATGGAAGTAGGCACAGTATATGCTGTGAGCCTGACACACAGGCTGGCACTAGTGGCAAGCTGGCCTGGCAACTAAAATTAAATAACACTAGCAGACTGATGTAAAAGTTTTTTTAAAAATTGTTTACACTAATGTTACAACAGATATGAGTGGTGGCACTGAGGATGGAAGTAGGCACAGTATATGCTGTGAGCCTGACACACAGGCTGGCACTAGTGGCAGGCTAGCCTGGCAACTAAAATTAAATAACACTAGCAGACTGATGTAAAAGTTTTTTTAAAAAAAATTACACTAATGTTACAACAGATATGATTGTTGGCACTGAGGATGGAAGTAGGCACAGTATATGCTGTGAGGCTGACACACAGGCTGACAGCACTAGTGGCCGGCTGGCCTGGCAACTAAAATTAAATAACACTAGCAGACTGATGTAAAAAAAAATTTACAAAAATTTACACTAATGTTACAACAGATATGAGTGGTGGCACTGAGGATGGAAGTAGGCACAGTATATGCTGTGAGCCTGACACACAGGCTGGCGGCACTAGTGGCAGGCTGGCCTGGCAACTAAAATTAAATAACACTAGCAGACTGATGTAAAAAAAAAATTAAAAATTTTTACAATAATGTTACAACAGATATGAGTGGTGGCACTGAGGATGGAAGTAGGCACAGTATATGCTGTGAGCCTGACACACAGGGTGGCACTAGTGGCAGGCTGGCCTGGCAACTAAAATTAAATAACACTAGCAGACTGATGTCAAAGTTTTTTTTAAAAAAAATTACACTAATGTTGCAACAGATATGAGTGGTGGCACTGAGGATGGAAGTAGGCACAGTATATGCTGTGAGTCTGACACACAGGCTGGCACTAGTGGCAGGCTGGCCTGGCAACTAAAATTAAATAACACTAGCAGACTGATTTAAAAGTTTTTTTTTTTAAATCTACACTAATGTTACACCAGATATGAGTGGTGGCACAGAGCAATTAATCACAGTATATGCTGTGAGCCTGACACACAGGCCTGCTGGCAACTGAAATTAGATTACACTAGCAAACTGATGTAAAAGGTTTTTTTTTAATTTACTCTAATGTTACACCAGATATGAGTGGTGGCAGTGAGCAAGTAGGCACACTATATGCTGTGAGCCTCACACACAGGCTGACAGGCAGGCAAATGCAATTAGAAAAAAAAAAAAAAAACGACTGAAGTTCTAGCCCTAAAAAGGGCTTTTTGGGGTGCTGTCCTTACAGCAGAGATCAGATGAGTCCTTCAGGACTGTAGTGGACACTGAATACACTAGCCTAGCTATCAATTTCCCTATAAAATCAGCAGCAGCAGCACTAACCCTCCTCTCACTAAGAACGCAGGATCATAATGAATCTAAAATGGCTGCTGCCCAGGAGCTGGGAGGGTCTGGGAGGAAGTGTCTGCTGCTGATTGGCTGAAATGTGTCTGCAGACTGTGAGATACAGGGTCAAAGTTTACTCAATGATGACGAATAGGGGGTGGATCGAACATCGCATATGTTCGCCCGCCGCAGCGAATGCGAACAAGTTAAGATCACCGGGAACTGTTCTCTGGCGAACTGTTCGCGACATCACTAGTGATAAACAGACACTTAACATGTAGAACTAATTTTGCTGTTTATCTGATTAAATGTCAGTGTGGACTTGTTTATATTGGCGAGACCTGCAGGGAGGTAAGGGAGAGGATTACACAACACAAATCAAACATAAGATGTGGGAACAAAGAAGCTCCAGTGTCCTCTCACTTCCTCTCTGCAGGTCATAATATCAGTCAACTTAGATTCCAAGTGATAGATCAGATAGTCAAACTTTGGAGGGGTGGAGACAGAGAACATCTCCTAAAGATGAGAGAAATGTTCTGGATATATAAATTGGATTCTCAGATCCCCAATGGTCTTAATAAGGACTTTGACTGGAGTCTATTTTATTAAGCGATATATAGTGCATATATATATTTTCCCAAGGTTAGATTTGAGGTAAGAAAATCCTTTGAAAAAATTACTTGGCTAATGAATTAGATTTCATATATAAAAAAATTGGATTTTGGTAATTAAGATCCTCAAGTATTTGCTCTCTTTAATATCTAGTCTGTATTCTGTTCCCTAATGATGTATTATTCTGGTTGGTCACATCTCTGCTCCTCTTTTAATTGTATATATGGGTTTTATGTTGTTTTTAAATTTTATATAGATGTTACTTACCTAAGAGCCTATTGCAGGCTTGAAACGTTGTATATGTTGATGGGACCCTATATGTAAAGCAATAAAGGTCTTTTATTATGGAGGCTGGAGTCTTTTGAATTTTTAGATATTGAGGAGACTTGGCAAGTCTGTCACTCCGTGCCCCATTGGAAAAAGAAAAAGGTGTGCTGTTTCCATACTTTTGGATTACACACACAGTATTGATGTAAGCTATTTTCTCTAGTTCATTACTTAAAATTCCAGAGGTCCAAAAGTGACCATTGTTATCGGTCTGATTCACATTCCAGGGTTTTTCACCCATTAAGGTTTATCAACAATCATTGGACTTCTACTCTATTAAGGCAGTTGTTGGTTAATAGACCAGTCCTTAACTCAGTTTACTTGCCTCCAATACAGGGCAGTCACAGTCAGTTCATATATGCTTGCATTCAATCTTATTATGTTATTCATATGTTGTATTATTCACTGAGAGTTGGGTTCTCTCTTCTCCCTGTTGTACACTAAAGTTTATATATAGCAACTGTCATGCTTAATCTGTGTGTCTGTCATAAGCCAACACTGCTTATTTCATTATATTGGGTAAAGACCTTGTGATTGTTGTTGCTATATTCTGTACCCTTTCACATAGTATATATTATCAAGCCTATGGTATGGGCTGGTCTAATATACTTTAACATCACATACCTTCAGTATGCAGACAGTTATTTGCCCACAGATTGTGTTTTCTTACTATTCACAGCAGGGTTAACCACTCAAACCTCTTCCTGTAGAATTGTGGGTGCTTGCCTGAATCTCTCTGCTCGTTACTTCACTGACTAGCAATCTCAGAAGCTTGCTGTTATTCCGTTATGTAAATATAAGCATATCATTTGGTCAAAGCTCTTACAATATTACCCTATTCCATATGGATATTATACTATTTACACATATAACATGACATTGTAACAGTCACAACATCCTTTAATCACACATCCAGTATTGAGTAAGATACCTGTTCCCTCTCTATTGATTGTATCTTACAAATGCATGTTAGAGATTATAATATGTGCTATACGTTCATTCATTAAGGTTATCCACTCACGGTATTACATAAGAAGTTAAGAGTTGTTTGCTTTCCATGTCATGGTTAGTAAACATTTGCTTTTTCTTATCTTGATCTAACCATATAAGTAAGAGATTGACATTACTTGCTGACTAAGAACACACTAAATACAGATACATTAAATATCCCCCTTCAAGCACTGTGTTCAGGGTCAACTTTGTTTTTTCTATTTTTATATCTTTTACTCTTTAGCAATTATAGCATTGTATTATATATTATAATTATTATTATTATATGTTTTATACAAATAGCTACATATCACACATCAATAGTGTATTTTTTTTTCATCATCTACACACCTCATAGCACTAACATGAATCCAAATATGACCATACTGTTATTCATGATAACCCTTTTCTCACTCCAATTTTGTTCATATCACTACCGCCATAAGCACACACCTCAAACTGGAAAACAAATAATCATACACCATGGCCTGCTCTGTTGCTGTAACTTATCTGCTGAGTGCTGGTGGAGAGTTATAAAAAATAACCCTCCTACCCCCACCTCACAAAATCATAAAGTATCACATTCACTATATGGCCAAACAAAAATGATTTACAAATTCCTATTCCTTATGTTACTTGCCCTTGCAAATGATGTAGAGTCTAACCCTGGTCCGCTAACAAATTCCATTCCTAGCCTTCCAGCTAAAAAAGGCCTCTCCTTTGTGCACTGTAATATCTGCAGCTTAGTACCAAAAATTGATGCACTGCAAGCTTGGTGTTTACAATACAAGCCCAAAATCATTATCTCTGAATCGTGGCTAACCACAAAAATACCTGACTCTGCCATTGCAATACATGGGTATTCATGCCATAGAAATGATAGAGCAAAGAGAGGAGGCGGCATTGTAATTTATGTTGACAATTCCACAAAGTACACCCCCTTACAAAAATCTAGCTCTCCTGCCACCTTTGATTTCCTTTCTGGCACAATTGAGATCCCATGCAGTAAATCAACAATTGTTGCAGGAATCTACCACCCACCAAGCTCCCCTGTACATTCCCTTTCTGACATAGCACAGCTCCTTAGTGAAACCGTAGCTCAAAACCCAAAATGTGAAATTTTGGTTTTTGGAGATTTTAATATTGATTGGCTGAATCTAAAAAATAATAGTTGTCGCTCTCTGTTTAAATCTTTGCAGCTAACGCAATTAATCTCCTCTCCAACTCGCATAAACATCAAAAGCCATAATCATACCCTGCTCGACTGGATTCTCTCCACTTCTCCCGACCGAATCCAGGAGGCAGGTGTTCTCCCTAACAATTTTAGTGACCACTGCTTAGTGTACAGGGTGCACAAAATAAAGGCAACTAAATCCTCTCCCAAGGTTAAAATCACCAGGTCCTTCAAAAAAATGTAATCTTCAATAATTTCTAAATAACATCAAGAACCTCCCCTGGCACAGATTAAACCTTATCCCAGATCTAGACTCTGCAGTTGAATTCTTTCAGTCTGAACTCCTACAAGTTTGGAATTTGCATGCCCCGCTGCGTAAGGTGAGAGTAAAAGGAGCACACTTGAATTGGATCTCAGCTGACCTCAATCAAATGTACCAGTTTCGGGATTCATTGTGGTCAAAGTTCAAGCATACAGGCTCTATGAACGATCACTGTGTATATAGACAATGGCGAAATATATGCACTAAACAAACAAAATTGGCCAAGGCCCAATATTTCTGTGAAAATCTGAACAATAATATATCAAACCCTAGAAAGTTTTGGAAACTCATAAACAACTTACAAAATCCTCCAATCCACTCCCAAACCCCACTGTTAATATGGACAACCAAACGCTGCAACTTTGCTTAGAAGTAGCAAATGCCTTTAATAGTTATTTTGTCGGATGCTCCACCACCCTGATTGACAAACTAATAAATGGCACGCATCCTGAAACTACAAATGTGGATCAGGCCCCACTAAATCAGCAAAGACCCAATATAGAGAAGTTCAATTTTAGACCTGTACCCCTCAATGTCATTAAGAAACACCTTAATAATCTAAAAATGAAAAAACAGTCTGGACCTGATCAAATCCCAACAATGCTGTTGAAGCTCAGTGTGGCAGCAATTTCTAAACCTGTCACAACCCTAATTAACGAATCCTTGGTGTCTGGATACATACCCAAACTTTGGAAAACTGCAATAGTAGTGCCTATACATAAAAGTGGGGAGTTAACCTTGGTTTCTAATTATCTCCCTATATCTTTGCTACCAGTATTGTCAAAAATCTTAGAAAAATGCGTCTATACTCAACTATGTGAGTATTACCAACAATCTAACTATCTGACCCCTGATCAATCAGGTTTTCGCCCGAATCACTCCACTACAACTGCTCTCCTAAAAGTTTGCAACCACATCCAAACTGGCATGGAACAAGGAGACCTAACTGGAGCTATTTTCCTTGATTTTGCAAAGGCCTTTGACACAGTAGACCATGACATACTACTGCTCAAACTAAAAAACTCTGGTATTGCTGATCGTCCATTAACCTGGTTTCGATCATATGTATCGGATCGATCACAATATGTCTCCGTTTCTGACAGTGACTACCTCCCTCTCCCAGTCACGTGTGGTGTTCCCCAAGGTTCCATTCTCGGCCCCCTACTATTCACATTATTTATAAATGATCTGCCTAATGTCTGCAAATCCTCAACTGTACACATGTACGCAGATGACACAGTAATCTATGCAAACAATTCCGATCTGCCGCAGCTTGAAGCAGTGCTCCAAGACCAGTTAACAGAGGTAGAAAAGTGGATCTCAAAAACAAACTCTTCCTAAACACTGACAAAGCTGTCACAATGATCTTTGGAATGGGACCTAAATTACACAAATTACAAAATTCCCATCTACGCATGAAAACAAAATCCAATTGCACGCTGACCGCAGTCCACTCTTTCAAATACTTGGGTATGTTGTTAGACCCCAATCTATCTTTTGGCCTCCACATAGAAAAACTTGCATCTAAACTTTATCCAAAACTAGGTGCCCTGTACAGAAACAAATCTTGCCTCAGCCCTACAGTAAAGGAAAAGATTGTACAGCAAATGCTGATGCCTATCATGGATTATGGGGACGTAGTATACGCACTTGCACCGCAAACTCACCTTAATAAACTTAATACATTGTATAACTCGTTCTGCCGCTTTGTGCTACAATGTAACTACAGGACCCACCATTGTGACATGCTAAAATAACTAAACTGGCTGACGCTGAAATTCAGACACACCCTCCATCTTTCCAGCCTTGTGTTTAAGAGCCTTTCTGGGAAGCTCCCACCCTACCTGAGCAGAATGCTCTCCCCGGCTATTCCCACCTCCTATAACCTCTGATCCAGTACCAGCACATTATTTAGTTTGCCTCAATACAAAAAGAAAGCAGCTCGATCCTCCTTTTCCTACAGAGCGCCACAATTATGGAATAACCTCCCGTACACTTTCAACCCTTCCCCAAGCCTAAAATCCTTTAATAGATCCCTCTCTCTACATATCTCAAAACAGAATGCTCCTTTCATGGTTGATTAAATATGTCCTACCAGTTCTATGTTAAATCTTTTTGCATATATTATGTATTATTATTGTTTTTGTATTTTATTGTACCCATTGTATCAATGCAATGTTTTGTGGACCCAGGACATACTTGAAAATGAGAGAAATCTCAATGTATCCTTCCTGGTAAAATATTTTATAAATAAATAAAAAATATTCTCATTATTTATTGTTATTCTCATATGCAATATCAGTTGCTATTTTTTTTCTAAGTAACTAGGTCCAAGAGTGACCACTTCCAATGCTAATTTTCCTCCTTTAGATTATGTAATGTTTGTTATGTCCATGAGTGACCTCTTATGTCAAATGAGGAAATTACTGCAGACTATTATATAAAATAGAGCTTCCAGATCTCTATCTATTATAACTCATTGTGTTGACTTATTTTGTGTCTATAGATATTGTTAAACTGAAATCTTTGTAGTTCTGTACCATGCTCTAAATGTCACTATAACTAACTTTCGCCTAGATTTAGAGTTCTGCGGCCAAAGGGGTGCGTTAGCTACGCATGCTTTTTTTCTCCCACACCTTTTAAATACCGCTGGTATTTAGAGTTCACAGAAGGGCTGCGTTAGGCTCCAAAAAGGGAGCGTAGAGCATAATTTACCGCCACTTCAACTCTCAATACCAGCATTGCTTACGGACGCGGCCAGCTTCAAAAACGTGCTCATGCACGATTCCCCCATAGGAAACAATGGGGCAGTTTGAGCTGAAAAAAAACCTAACACCTGCAAAAAAGCAGCGTTCAGCTCCTAACGCAGCCCCATTGTTTCCTATGGGGAAACACTTCCTAAGTCTGCACCTAACACCCTAACATGTACCCCGAGTCTAAACACCCCTAACCTTACACTTATTAACCCCTAATCTGCCGCCCCCGCTATCGCTGACCCCTGCATATTATTTTTAACCCCTAATCTGCCGCTCCATACACCGCCGCAACCTACGTTATCCCTATGTACCCCTAATCTGCTGCCCCTAACACCGCCGACCCCTATATTATATTTATTAACCCCTAATCTGCCGCCCCCAATGTCGCTGCCACCTACCTACAATTATTAACCCCTAATCTGCCGACCGGACCTCACCGCTACTATAATAAATGTATTAACCCCTAAAGCTAAGTCTAACCCTAACACTAACACCCCCCTAAGTTAAATATAATTTTATTCTAACTAAATAAAATAATTCTTATTAAATAAATTATTCCTATTTAAAGCTAAATACTTACCTGTAAAATAAACCCTAATATAGCTACAATATAAATAATAATTATATTGTAGCTATTTTAGGATTTATATTTATTTTACAGGTAACTTTGTATTTATTTTAACCAGGTACAATAGCTATTAAATAGTTAATAACTATTTAATAGCTACCTAGTTAAAATAATTACAAAATTACCTGTAAAATAAATCCTAACCTAAGTTACAATTAAACCTAACACTACACTATCAATAAATTAATTAAACTATCTACAATTATCTACAATTAAATCAACTAAACTAAATTACAAAAAAAAAAAAACACTAAATTACAAAAAATAAAAAAAGATTACAAGAATTTTAAACTAATTACACCTACTCTAAGCCCCCTAATAAAATAACAAAGCCCCCCAAAATAAAAAAATGCCCTACCCTAGTTAAAATAATTACAAAATTACCTGTAAAATAAATCCTAACCTAAGTTACAATTAAACCTAACACTACACTATCAATAAATTAATTAAATAAAATACCTACAATTATCTACAATTAAACCTAACACTACACTATCAATAAATCAATTACATACAAATACCTACAAATAAATACAATTAAATAAACTAACTAAAGTACAAAAAATAAAAAAAGAACTAAGTTACAAAAAATAAAAAAATAATTTACAAACATTATAAAAATATTACAACAATTTTAAGCTAATTACACCTACTCTAAGCCTCCTAATAAAATAACAAAGCCCCCAAAAATAAAAAAATGCCCTACCCTATTCAAAATAAAAATTTTACAGCTCTTTTACCTTACCAGCCCTTAAAAGGGCCTTTTGCGGGGCATGCCCCAAAGAAAACAGCTCTTTTGCATTTAAATAAACATACAATACCCCCACCCAACATTACAACCCACCACCCACATACCCCTAATCTAACCCAAACCCCCCTTAAAAAACCTAACACCTAGATGTGTTAGGTTTAATTGTAACTTAGGTTAGGATTTATTTTACAGGTAATTTTGTAATTATTTTAACTAGGTAACTATTAAATAGTTATTAACTATTTAATAGCTATTGTACCTGGTTAAAATAAATACAAAGTTGCCTGTAAAATAAATATAAATCCTAAAATAGCTACAATATAATTATTATTTATATTGTAGCTATATTAGGGTTTATTTTACAGGTAAGTATTTAGCTTTAAATAGGAATAATTTATTTAATAAGAATTATTTTATTTTGTTAGAATAAAATTATATTTAACTTAGGGGGGTGTTAGTGTTAGGGTTAGACTTAGCTTTAGGGGTTAATACATTTATTATAGTAGCGGTGAGGTCCGGTCGGCAGATTAGGGGTTAATAAATGTAGGTAGGTAGCGGCGACGTTGGGGGGGGGCAGATTAGGGTGCAATAAATATTATGTAAGGGTCGGCGGTGTTAGGGGCAGCAGATTAGGGGTACATAGGGATAATGTAGGTTGCGGCGGTGTGCGGTCGGCAGATTAGGGGTTAAAAAAATTTAATAGAGTGGCGGTAGGGGTACATAGGTAGTTTATGGGTGTTAGTGTACTTTAGAGCACAGTAGTTAAGAGCTTTATGAACCGGCGTTAGCCCAGAAAGCTCTTAACTCCTGGATTTTTTCTGCGGCTGGAGTCTTGTCGTTAGATTTCTAATGCTCACTTCAGCCAAGACTCTAAATACCGGCGTTAGGAAGATCCCATTGAAAAGATAGGATACGCAATTGGCGTAAGGGGATCTGTGGTATGGAAAAGTCGCGGCTGGAAAGTGAGCGTTAGACCCTTTCCTGACTGACTCTAAATACCAGCAGGCGGTAAAAACCAGCGTTAGGACCCCCTAACGCTGGTTTGGACGGCTAATGCAGAACTCTAAATCTAGGCGTTAATGATTTCTATTCTTGAGATCTAAACTATTATAGCATATAATAGCTTGCAATGTTCTTGCTCTGATTGAGGCTATGGTCCAAATAACACATTGTGGAGATCCAGTGTGAATGACTCATAGTGCCTCTACCTCTCCACAAATGCCTGCCCTCAGATATATCCACATCTCTATCATTACTACTTGTCCTCCTCTCACTTCCCTTATTACTTTGCTCTGTCATACTAGGAGGCTCCGCCCCTCCTCCACTCCTGTCCGCTGAACTCACCCCCCCCTATATACTTTGGCCCAAGGGTGGCCAAGACAAAAGCCAACTCCCCATGTCCTAATTTCAATAGATTAGATGGGTCCAAGATTGTCCCCTTTGACATTGTGGGGAACATTTGTTATATGATATAATATAAAAATGAAGTTCCATCTTATTTAGTCTAAACCCGTTTATGACACAGTAATCAAGCCTGATTTGAGATCTCACTTCTTCATGTTCATCTCACATTGTAGACTTCACTATCTTTTCACAAATAATTAAAATACTAGACATAGCTCTATACGCTATGGTTATAGCTCCACCATTCTCCTAGCTAAATCATTTAATTAATATGTTGCACTACAACCTATGTTCTTTTTGGTAATCTTTGTGTGATAACAATGTATAACTTATTTCTATGTTATTATTGCTTATGGACGAATCTTTTAAGTTACATTTTCTCACAACTTCAATAAAAATTCAAATAAAATAAAAATAATAATAATACTATTTTTGAATTAACTCCTTAGTGACCAGAGCACTTTTCAATTTTCTGACTGTTTGGAACCAGGGCTATTTTTTACATTTCTGCGGTGTTTGTGTTTAGCTGTAATTTTCCTCTTACTCATTTACTGCACCCACACATATTATATACAGTGTTTCTTGCCATTAAATTGACTTTCTAAAGATACCATTATTTTCATCATATCTTATCATTTACTATTAAAAATATATAAAATATGATAAAAAATGGAAAAAAAAAACACTTTTTCTAACTTTTTTTTTTGCAAGTTATAGGGCAATAAGTACAATTAGCACTTTGCTATTTCCAAAAAAAAATTTTTCAAAATTAGCGCTAGGTACATTGAAACACTGATATCTGCCAGGAATCCCTGAATAACCCTGGACATGTATATATTTTTTTTTAGTAGACAACCCAAAGTATTGATCTAGGCCCATTTTGGTATATTTCATGCCACCGTTTCACTGCCAAATGCGATCAAATAAAAAAAAATGTTCATTTTTTCACAAACGTTTTCACAAACTTTAGGTTTCTCACTGAAATTATTTACAAACAGCTTGTGCAATTATGGCATAAATGGTTGTAAATGCTTCTCTGGGATCCCCTTTGTTCAGAAATAGCAGACTTATATGGCTTTAGCATTGCTTTTTGGTAATTAGGCAGCTAAATGCTGCTGCGCACCACACGTATATTATGCACATCAGTAAAGTGGTAAATTAGGGAGCTTGAAGGGAGCTTGTAGGGTTAATTTTAGCTTTAATGTAGTAGACAACCCAAAGTATTGATCTAGGCCCAGTTTGGTATAATTCATGCCACCATTTCACCACAAAATGAGATTAAATAAAAAAAAAATGCTAACTTTTTCACAAACTTTAGGTTTCTCACTGAAATTATTTACAAACAGCTTGTGCAATTATGGCACAAATTGTTGTAAATGCTTCTCTGGGATCCCCTTTGTTCAGAAATAGCAGACATATATGGCTTTGGCATAACTTTTTGGTAATTAGAAGGCCGCTAAATGCTGCTGCGCATCACACTTGTATTATACCCAGCAGTGAATGGGTTCATTAGGTAGCTTGTAGGGAGCTTGCAGGGTTAATTTTAGCTTTAGTGTAGAGATCAACATCCCACCTGACACATCACACCCCCTGATCAATCCCAAACAGCTCTCTTCCCTCCCCAAACCCACAATTGTCCCCGTCATCTAAAGTACTGGCAGAAAGTTTGCCAGTACTTAAATAAAAAGCTTTTTTTTTTTTTTTTTTTTTTTTTTTTTTATTGATTCTGCAGTGTTGGATCCCCCCTTAGCCCCCAACCTCCCTGATCCCCCCCATATAGCTTTCTTTCTAACCCTACCCCCTCTACCTACTTGCCGCCATCTTGGGAACTGGCAGCTGTTTGCCAGTATCCAGTTTGCCCAAAACATGTTTGTTTGTTTTTTAATTTTCTGTAGTGAAGCTGCCCCCCTCAATACCCTACCAACCCCCCCCCCCCCCCGATTCCTTGGCCAATATTTATTTTTCGCCCCTCCCTCCCTCTCCCTCCTTCATATTACATTGATTATTTCTGCTATGTAAATGTAGCGCACGCGCGCACGCATGCCCCCCACGTCCACCCTGCCACAGTCGCAAGTCATCACGCACTTATTGGTGTGCATAGGAACCGGATTCACCCATTGATGGGATGCCCATCGGCCTCCCTGCTGCTGCTCCCACCCACCAACAATCGGCACCATCAATGGCTGATGCAGGGAGGGCCACAGAGTGGCCCTTTCTGCATCGGTGGTTTAAAAAGGGTATTGCAGTGATGCCTCAATATCGAGGCATCACTACAATACCCTGGAAGCGGCTGGAAGCGATTACGTTCACTTCCAGCACTTCAAACCCCAGAGGACGTGCCAGGCACGTCCTTGGTCATTAAGGGTAGTTTTTTGGAGCACGTATCAGGCACGTCCTCGGTCGTTAAGGGGTTAATAACCTTATTTGTCATTCTTTATTTTGCATCATTATTTTTCTTATTAGAATTCTTTGGTATTCATGTTTTTATGACAAATTACTTACATAATCCTTTGTAGTCTCACATGCTATTTTATTTAAATTTGAAGTGTGCCTCTTATGTTAAAGGGACAGTTTATTGTGAATCTAACCTTCATTAACTACATACACCTAGCTTACGAGTTTTGAGCGCTATAGGAAAAGTAACGAACGCAACAAAAGTGGCGTTATTTAATTCCCTATAGCGCTGCCATTACAAGTTTGGAAAAACACGGCTTGCGCGGGCGATATGTAGATTTTAAGCTCCATACCACTCCCAAAACGAGCCCTGTGTTTGACGTGCTCGTGCACGCTATCCCCATAGACAGCAAAAAAAATTCTAACACCTGCGATCACGGAAACAAAAGCTCCGTAACGCCACCCCATTGATGTCTATGGGAAAAAAGAAAAGACAGTTTAAACCTAACACCCTAACATAAACCCTGAGTCTAAAGACCCCGAATTTGCTGCCCCTGACATCGCTGATGCCTGCCTACAGTTATTAACTCCTAATCTGCCGCTCCCGATATCGCTGCAACTATACTAAAGTTATTAACCCCTATTCCGTTGCATTCCAACATTGCTGCAACTATATTAAAGTTATTAACCCCTATTCCGCCGCTCCTGATATCGCCGCCACCTAAATAAAGCTATTAACCCCTAAACCTCTGGCCTCCTACATCACTACAACTAAATATACCTAATAACCCCTAAACTGCGAGCCCCCATAACTATTTAATAACTACCTAGTTAAAATAAATACAAACTTACCTGTGAAATAAAACCTAACCTGCCTTAAACTAAAACCTACCATTGCAAAAAATATATAAAAAAAATTATCCAAATAAATAAAGATTTTCCCTATTCTAATACCCTTTTTTAAAAAAAAAAAAAAAAACTCCCAAAATAAAAAGCCTAATCTAGACTAAACTACCAAAGGCCTTTTGGGGGGCCTTAAAAGGGCCTTTTGTAGGGCATTGTCCTGAGTTAAACAGCTCTTTTGCTCCAAAAAAAAATACAAACACCCCCTAATACTAAACAAACCCCCATCCCCCAAACTACCAAGGGTCCTTAAAAGGGATATGGGGGGGGGGGGGCCTTAAAAGGGCCTTTTGTAGGGCATTGCCCTAAGTGAAACAGCTCTTTTGCAAAAAAAAAACACCCCCTGAAAATATACATTACACAAAATAACAAACAAATTATCAAAAATAAAAAAAAATATTCCTATTCTTATACCCATAAAACAAAACCACCCCAAAATAAAAAAAAACCTAATCTAGAATAAACTACCAATAGCCCTTAAAATGGCCATTTAGCGCTGCGGAATCTGTTGGCGCTCTACAAATAACCGATAATAATAATAATAAATAATAACATTGCCCTAAAGATAGCAGCTCTTTTAGTGAAAAAAAATTACAAAGACCCACTAACATTACAAACCCCCCCCCAATCCAACAAAATAAAAAAAAAACTATCTAAAAAACCTAAGCTACCCATTGCCCTGAAAAGGGCATTTGTATTGGCATTGCCCTTAAAAGGGCATTTAGCTCTTTTACTGCCCAGAATAAATAAAACCCACCCAATAAACCTTAAAAAAGCCTAACACTAACCCCCTGACAATCCACTTACAGTTTTTGAAGACCCACTTGAATGATCTTCATCCCGGAGTTGAAGTTCTGATCCAAGCGGCGAGAAGTCTTCATCCAGGCGGCATCTTCTATTTTGATCCCAAAGGCGCGGAGCGAGTCCATCCTGAAGATATCCGGCGCGGAGCATCCTCTTCATACCGTCGCCGCTGTATACTAAATCTTCAATGCAAGGGACGCAATTCAAAATGGCGTCCCTTGCATTCCTATTGGCTGAAAATTTTGAATCAGCCAATAGAATGAGAGCTGCTAAAATCCTATTGGCTTTTCAAATCAGCCAATAGCATTTAAGCAGCTCTCATTCTATTGGCTAATGAATCATCCAATAGAATGAGAGCTGTTTAAATCCTATTGGCTGATTTGAACAGCCAACAGGATTTTAGCAGCTCTTATTCTATTGGCTGATTCAAATTTTTAAGCCAATAGGAATGCAAGGGACACCATTTTGAATCCCGTCCCTTGCAATGAAGATTTAGTATACGGCGGCAACCATATGAAGAGGATGCTCCGCACCATTTTTCTTCAGGATGGACCCGCTCCGCGTCTCTGGGATCAAGATAGAAGATGCCGCTTAGATGAAGATTGAAGAGGCCATCTGGTTGAAGACTTCTTGTCGCTTGGATCAGGACTTTGCCGCCGGGATGAAGATTGAAGAGGCCACCTGGATGAAGACTTTTCACCACTTGGATTAGGACTTTAACTCCGGGATGAAGATTGTTCAAGCGGGACTTCAAAAACTGTAAGTGGATCATCAGGGGGTTAGTGTTAGGCTTTTTTAAGGGTTTATTGGGTGGGTTTTATTTTTTAGTTTAGGGTCTGGGCAGTAAAAGAGCTAAATACCCTTTTTAAGGGCAATGCCCATCCAAATTCCCTTTTCAGGGCAATGGGTAGCTTAGGTTTTTTTAGATTTAGGTTTTTTATTTTGGGGGGTTAGTTGGTTGGGTGGTGGGTTTTACTGTTGGTGGTGTCTTTGTATTTTATTTTACAGGTAAAAGAGCTGATATCTTTGGGGCAATGCCCCATAAAAGGCCCTTTTAAGGGCCATTGGTAGTTTATTGTAGGCTAAGAGTTATTTTTATTTTGGGTGAGCTTTTTTATTTTGATAGGGCTATTAGATTAGGTATAATTCTTTTTTATTTTGGATAATTTCATTTGATATTTTCCGTAATTTAGTTTTTGTTATTTTTTGTAATTTAGTAAAAAAAATAATAATCTGTAATTAGATAGTTTGTAATTTTTAAAGTAGTGTTAGGATTTTTTAATGTGTAGTTTAGTTTATTTTAATTGGTAGTTAGTTTAATATTAGTTTAATAATTAAATTAGTTTAATTGTTAGTTTAAACTAAGTTTTTTTTAATTTGACAGGTAAGATTTAATTTAATTTAAGATAGAGAAATTGTAATTTTAATATAAAGCTAGAGGGGCGTTAGGTTTAGGGGTTACTAGTTTATTGAGATGTGGGGGTCTTCCGGGTTAGGGGTTAATAGTTTTATTTAGTATATTTTGTTGTGGGGGGCTTTCAATTTAGGGGTTAATAGTTTTTTTACAGTGGCTTGCAGTTTAGGGCTTAATAACTTTAGTATAGCGGGGGCGATGTGGGCGGACGGCAGATTAGGGGTTAATATTAAAATAGTGTTTGCAATGTGGGAGGGTGGTGGTTTAGGGGTTAATAACTTTAGTATAGTGGTGACGATGTTGGGGAGCGGCGAAATAGGGGTTAATATAAATTTTTGTGGCGGCGATGTCGGGAGCGGCAGATTAGGGGTTAAAGGGATACTAAACCCTCATTTTTTTCTTTCATGATTCAGATAGAGCATGCAATTTTAAGCAACTTTCTAATTTACTCCTATTATCAATTTTTCTTTGTTCTCATATTATCTTGATTTGAAAAAGCAGTAATAAAAGGTTAGGAGCCGGCCCATTTTTTAGTTCAGCACCTTGGTAGAGCTGCTGATTGGTTTGCTACATTTAGCCACAAATCAGCAAGTGCTACCCATGTTCTGAACAAAAAATGGTCTGGCTCTAAAGCTTACAGTACTGCTTTTTCAAATCAAGATAGCATGAGAACAAAGAAAAATTGATAATAGGAGTAAATTAGAAAGGTGCTTAAAATCTCATGCTCTATCTGAATCATGAAATAAAAAAATTGGGTTTAGTATCCCTTTAATAAATTTATTATAGTGTTTGCAATGTGAGAGGGCCTCGGTTTAGGGGTTAATAGGTAGTTTATGGGTGTTAGTGTACTTTTTAACACATTACTTATGAGTTTTATGTTATAGCTTTGTAGCGTAAAACTCATAACTGCTGACTTTAGATGGTGGTACAGATCTTGTGCTTTAGGCTGTAACGCTGTTTTTTTAGCCAGAACGCAAAACTCGTAATACCAGCGCTATGGGAATCCCATGAAAAAACGTCATTTTTAAGAGTGCGGGACTGACGTTGTGTTACAGGCTCAAAGGCTTGTGGTACAGCTATACCGACAAGACTTGTAATGGCTGCGTTAGGGAAAATGATTTGTTATGGGCCACAACGCTGCTATTTAACTCATAACGCCAAACTCGTAATCTAGCTGATAGGGAATGCAATTGTGACATAATTTGAAGTTCACTTGTAACATCAAATTGTGTTTGATCTCTTGTTATTCTCTGTTGAAAGCTTTAAAATATTCTGATCATATGCTATTATCAATATCGTTGAAATGAAAGGATTATTTCAATGCATTTTTTACTTTTTAACAGCTAGAGGGCATAGGTTCATGTGTGCCATTTACATAACATTGTGACCACGCCCATGGATTCACAAAGGAGAGGCCACTGATTGGAAAAGTGCAAGCATGTCCAAAATTAAAAATTAAGCGGTCAGTCTGCGATGACTTATATACAAGCTAATCACATAGTTAAAATATTTAGGATTATAAACTTTATTTCATTAATCAAGCTGTATTTAGAATAAAGAGATCATGTATGTTTTTTAAAAAGCTTTTATGTTGTTGACTGTCCCTTTGAGTCATTTTATGTATTCTTGCATTGTCATCAATTGTTATACATTGATCTGTCATTTTTAAAATGTATAATGCTAGTATAGATCATTTTATTTATAATATTGAAAATCATGATACTGTATTCTTAACATTTATGCAAATTAATGTATACATTTGACCAACATGTCTAAAGTAATGCCACTGTAATGGCAAACCCATGTTCACGTATCTGCGCAATTATATTATCCATGAACATTGCGAGATAACTAAAAGCGTAATTGCGCATCTGTGATTATGAATTTATTTTGCTCTAGTAGTGTAATGATTATATTTTCAAAATCTTTAAAAAATATTTACAATTGCGTGTATTACGAGATTCGAATATAATCATTGTAAATATTTAATGATACAAATTAATATTTCAAAGTTATGTTTGAATCGACATTCAATAGATAAAATGGCGGTGGATAGGGAGTTCACAGATGCGCACTTCTATTTTAGCTCTGTGACGCATATTCGTGATTGCGCAAAAAATAGCATTATTCGTATTTGATGTCTGACAAATCTAAATTCAGATGTATACAATCTTAGGTAACGTCTGTTGTGAAACCTATCGCCTAGATTTAGAGTTCTGCGTTAGCCGTCAAAACCAGCGTTAGGGGCTCTTAACGCTGGTTTTGGCCGCCCGCTGGTATTTAGAGTCAGTCAGGAAAGGGTCTAACGCTCACTTTGCAGCCGCGACTTTTCCATACCGCAGATCGCCCTACGCCATTTGCGTATCCTATCTTTTCAATGGGATCTTTCTAACGCCGGTATTTAGAGTCTTGGCTGAAATGAGCATTAGAACTCTAACAACAAAACTCCAGCCGCAGAGAAAAGCCAGGATTTAAGAGCTTTCTGGGCTAACGCCGGTTCATAAAGCTCTTAACTACTGTGCTCTAAAGTACACTAACACCCATAAACTATCTATGTACCCCTAAACCGAGGTCCCCCCACATCGCCGCCACTCTAATAAAAAAATTTAACCCCTAATCTGCCGAACGCACACCGCCGCAACCTACATTATCCCTATGTACCCCTAATCTGCTGCCCCTAACACCGCCGACCCCTATATTATATTTATTAACCCCTAATCTGACGCCCCCAACGTCGCCGCCACCTACCTACAATTATTAACCCCTAATCTGCCGACCGGACCTCACCGCTACTATAATAAAGTTATTAACCCCTAATCCGCCTCACTCCCGCCTCAATAACCCTATAATAAATAGTATTAACCCCTAATCTGCCCTCCCTAACATCACTGACACCTAACTTCAAGTATTAACCCCTAATCTGCCGACCAGACCTCACCGCTACTCTAATAAATGTATTAACCCCTAAAGCTAAGTCTAACCCTAACACTAACACCCCCCTAAGTTAAATATAATTTTTATCTAACAAAATAAATTATTTCTTATTAAATAAATTATTCCTATTTAAAGCTAAATACTTACCTGTAAAATAAACCCTAATATAGCTACAATATAAATTATAATTATATTGTAGCTATTTTAGGATTAATATTTATTTTACAGGTAACTTTGTATTTATTTTAACCAGGTACAATAGCTATTAAACAGTTAATAACTATTTAATAGCTACCTAGTTAAAATAATTACAAAATTACCTGTAAAATAAATCCTAACCTAAGTTACAATTAAACCTAACACTACACTATCAATAAATTGATTAAAAAAATACCTACAATTATCTACAATTAAACCTAACACTACACTATCAATAAATTAATTACATACAAATACCTACAAATAAATACAATTAAATAAACTAACTAAAGTACAAAAAAATAAAAAAAGAACTAAGTTACAAAAAATAAAAAAATAATTTACAAACATTATAAAAATATTACAACAATTTTAAGCTAATTACACCTACTCTAAGCCCCTAATAAAATAACAAAGCCCCCCAAAATAAAAAAATGCCCTACCCTATTCTAAAATAAAAATAGAAAAGCTCTTTTACCTTACCAGCCCTTAAAAGGGCCTTTTGCGGGGCATGCCCCAAAGAATTCTGCTCTTTTGCCTGTAAAAAAAAACATACAATACCCCCCCCACATTACAACCCACCACCCACATACCCCTAATCTAACCCAAACCCCCCTTAAATAAACCAAACACTAAGCCCCTGAAGATCTCCTTACCTTATCTTCACCACGCCCGGTATCACCAATCCGTCCAGAAGAGGCTTCGAAATCTTCATCCAAGCCCAAGCGGGGGCTGAAGAGGTCCATCATCGGGCTGAAGAGGTTCATCATCCGGCTGAAGTCTTGATCCAAGCGGGGGCTGAAGAGATCCATCATCCGGCTGAAGTCTTGATCCAAGCGGGGGCTGAAGAGATCCATCATCCGGCTGAAGTCTTCTATCAAGCGGCATCTTCAATCTTCTTTCTTCCGGATCCATCTTCATCCCGCCGACGCGGAACATCCATCCTGGCCGACAACTTCCCGGCGAATGACGGTTCCTTTAAGGGACGTCATCCAAGATGGTGTCCCTCGAATTCCGATTGGCTGATAGGATTCTATCAGCCAATCGGAATTAAGGTAGGAAAATTCTGATTGGCTGATGGAATCAGCCAATCAGATTCAAGTTCAATCCGATTGGCTGATCCAATCAGCCAATCAGATTGAGCTCGCATTCTATTGGCTGATCGGAACAGCCAATAGAATGCGAGCTCAATCTGATTGGCTGATTGGATCAGCCAATCGGATTGAACTTGAATCTGATTGGCTGGTTCCATCAGCCAATCAGAATTTTCCTACCTTAATTCCAATTGGCTGATAGAATCCTATCAGCCAATTGGAATTCGAGGGACGCCATCTTGGATGACATCCCTTAAAGGAAACGTCATTCGTCGAGAAGTCGTCGGCCAGGATGGATGTTCCGCGTCGGCGGGATGAAGATGGATCTGGAAGAAAGAAGATTGAAGATGCCGCTTGATAGAAGACTTCAGCCGGATGATGGATCTCTTCAGCCCCCGCTTGGATCAAGACTTCAGCCGGATGATGGATCTCTTCAGCCCCCGCTTGGATCAAGACTTCAGCAGGATTATGACCTCTTCAGCCCGATGATGGACCTCTTCAGCCCCCGCTTGGGCTTGGATAAAGATTTTGGAGCCTCTTCTGGACGGATCGGTGATACCCGGCGTGGTGAAGATAAGGTAGGGAGATCTTCAGGGGCTTAGTGTTAGGTTTATTTAAGGGGGGTTTGGGTTAGATTAGGGGTATGTGGGTGGTGGGTTTTGATGTTGGGGGGGGTATTGTATGTTTTTTTTTACAGGCAAAAGAGCAGAATTCTTTGGGGCATGCCCCGCAAAAGGCCCTTTTAAGGGCTGGTAAGGTAAAAGAGCTTTTCTATTTTTATTTTAGAATAGGGTAGGGCATTTTTTTATTTTGGGAGGCTTTGTTATTTTATTAGGGGGCTTAGAGTAGGTGTAATTAGCTTAAAATTGTTGTAATATTTTTATAATGTTTGTAAATTATTTTTTTATTTTTTGTAACAGTTCTTTTTTTATTTTTTGTACTTTAGTTAGTTTATTTAATTGTATTTATTTGTAGGTATTTGTATGTAATTGATTTATTGATAGTGTAGTGTTAGGTTTAATTGTAGATAATTGTAGGTATTTTATTTAATTAATTTATTGATAGTGTAGTGTTAGGTTTAATTGTAACTTAGGTTAGGATTTATTTTACAGGTAATTTTGTAATTATTTTAACTAGGTAGCTATTAAATAGTTATTAACTGTTTAATAGCTATTGTACCTGGTTAAAATAAATACAAAGTTACCTGTAAAATAAATATTAATCCTAAAATAGCTACAATATAATTATAATTTATATTGTAGCTATATTAGGGTTTATTTTACAGGTGAGTATTTAGCTTTAAATAGGAATAATTTATTTAATAAGAGTTAATTTATTTCGTTAGATAAAAATTATATTTAACTTAGGGGGGGTGTTAGTGTTAGGGTTAGACTTAGCTTTAGGGGTTAATAAATTTATTAGAGTAGCGGTGAGGTCCGGTCGGCAGATTAGGGGTTAATACTTGAAGTTAGGTGTTGGTGATGTTAGGGAGGGCAGATTAGGGGTTAATACTATTTATTATAGGGTTATTGAGGCGGGAGTGAGGCGGATTAGCGGTTAATAACTATTATTATAGTAGCGGTGAGGTCCGGTCGGCAGATTAGGGGTTATTAATTGTAGGTAGGTGGCGGGGACGTTGGGGGCGGCAGATTAGGGGTTAATAAGTGTAAGATTAGGGGTGTTTAGACTCGGGGTACATGTTAGGGTGTTAGGTGCAGACTTAGGAAGTGTTTCCCCATAGGAAACAATGGGGCTGTGTTAGGAGCTGAACGCTGCTTTTTTGCAGGTGTTAGATTTTTTTCAAGCTCAAACGGCCCCATTGTTTCCTATGGGGGAATCGTGCACGAGCACGTTTTTGAAGCTGGCCGCGTCCGTAAGCACCGCTGGTATTTAGAGTTGCAGTGGCGGTAAATTATGCTCTACGCTCTCTTTTTGGAGCCTAACGCAGCCCTTCTGTGAACTCTAAATAACAGCGGTATTTAAAAGGTGCGGGGGGGAAAAAACACGCGTAGCTAACGCACCCCTTTGGCCGCAGAACTCTAAATCTATCGATTAATTTGTTAAATATATGACTATATACACATTGCTTAAATATACAGTATCTCACAAAAGTGAGTTCACCCTTCACATTTTTGTAAATATTTTATTATATCTTTTCATGTGACAACACTGAAGAAATGACACTTTGCTACAATGTAATGAAGTGAGTGTATAGCCTGTATAACAGTGTTTATTTGTTGTCCCCTCAAAATAACTCAACACACAGCCATTAATGTCTAAACCATTGGCAACAAAAGTGAGTACACCCCTAAGTGGAAATGTCCAAATTCGGCCCAATTAGCCATTTTCCCTACCCGGTGTCATGTGACTTGTTAGTGTTACAAGGTCTCAGGTGTGAATGGGGAGCAGGTGTGTTAAATTTAGTGTTATCGCTCTCACATACTGGTCACTGGAAGTTTAACATGGCACCTCATGGCAAAGAACTCTCTGAGGATCTGAAAAATAGAATTGTTGCTCTACATAAAGATAGCCTAGGCTATAAGAAGATTGCCAAGACCCTGAAACTAAATTGCATCACAGTGGGCAAGACCATACAGCGGTTTCACAGGACTGGTTCCCCTCAGAACATGCCTCACCATGGTCAACCAAATTAGTTGAGTGCACATGCTCAGCATCATATCAAGAGGTTGTCTTTGGGAAATAGACGTATGAGTGCTGCCAGCATTGCTGCAGAGGTTGGAGGAGTGGGGGCTCAGCCTGTCAGCGCTCAGACTATACGCCACACACTGCATTAAATTGGTCTGCATGGCTGTCGTCCCAGAAGGAAGCCTCTTCTAAAGATGATGCACAAAAAAGCCAGCAAACAGTTTGTTGAAGACAAGCAGAGTAAGGACATGGATTACTGGAACCATGTCTGGGGGTCCGATGAGACCAAGATAAACTTATTTGGTTCAGATGGTGTCAAGCATGTGTGGCATATGCAAAATAGAATGAGAAGCAGTCTGCCAGGAACGAACAGCAGCATCAATAGCTTGTTCTATGGCCCGGTTGCCACTTGGTAGTAGCTTCTTTCTGCCCAATTGTGCTTTTCACAGAGGAAAACTTTCCTGTAGTATATCAGTCTGATCCCGCCGACATGGTCAGTCCAGCCCCGAAATACCAGGCAATTCTCCTCTGAACAAGGAACATGACAACCCCTGACGATCGTTTCAGCCTCCTTTGGGCCTCGTCAGTGAGGTGCAGCCATATCCCTCTAAGCACATTGGGCAAGGAGTCTACGTCTGGTTTCCCCCATCACCCATAGGGAGACTATCCCCAGGGTCATATTTACATATGCAAAACAGAATGAGAAGCAGTCTGCCAGGAATGAACAGCAGCATCAATAGCTTGTTCTATGGCCCGGTTGTCACCTGGTAGTAGCTTCTTTCTGTCCAATTGTGCTTTTCACAGAGGAAAACTTTCCTGTAGTATATCAGTCTGATCCCGCCGACATGGTCAGTCCAGCCCCGAAATACCAGGCAATTCTCCTCTGAACAAGGAACATGACAACCCCAGACGATCGTTTCGGCCTCCTTTGGGCCTCGTCAGTGAGGTGCAGCCATATCCCTCTAAGCACATTGGGCAAGGAGTCCACGTCTGGTTTCCCCCATCACCCATAGGGAGACTATCCCCAGGGTCATATTTACATATGCAAAACAGAGGAAAACTTTCCTGGTATTTCGGGGCTGGACTGACCATGTCGGCGGGATCAGACTGATATACTACAGGAGAGTTTTCCTCTGTGAAAAGCACAATTGGGCAGAAAGAAGCTACTACCAGGTGGCAACCGGGCCATAGAACAAGCTATTGATGCTGCTGTTCATTCCTGGCAGACTGTTCTCATTCTTTTTTGCATATGTAAATATGACCCTGGGGATAGTCTCCCTAAGGGTGATGGGGGAAACCAGACGTGGACTCCTTGCCCAATGTGCTTAGAGGGATATGGCTGCACCTTACTGACGAGGTCCAAAGGAGGCCGAAACGATCGTCTGGGGTTGTCATGTTCCTTGTTCAGAGGAGAATTGCCTGGTATTTCAGGGCTGGACTGACCATGTCGGCGGGATCAGACTGATATACTACAGGAGAGTTTTCCTCTGTGAAAAGCACAATTGGGCAGAAAGAAACTACTACCAGGTGGCAACCGGGCCATAGAACAAGCTATTGATGCTGCTGTTTGTTCCTGGCAGACTGCTTCTCATTCTGTTTTGCATAAGCATGTGTGGCAGCAACCAGGTGAGGAGTACAAAGACAAGTGTGTCTTGCATACAGTCAAGCATGGTGGTGGGAGTGTCATGTTCTTCGCTTACATGAGTGCTGCCAGCACTGGGGAGCTACAGTTCACTGAGGGAACCTTGAATGCCAACATGTACTGTGACATACTGAAGCAGAGCATGATCCCCTCCCTCCAGAGACTGGGCCGCAAGGCAGTATTCCAACATGATAACAACCCCAAACACACCTCCAAGACAACCACTATCTTGCTAAATGAGCTGAGGGTAAAGGTGATGGACTGGCCAAGCATGTCTCCAGACCTAAACCATATTGAGCATTGGTGGGGCATCCTCAAATGGAAGGTGATGGAGCCCTCCATGATGTTATCATGGAGGAGTGGAAGAGGACTCCAGTGGCAATCTGTGAAGCTCTGGTGAACTCCATGCCCAAAAAGGTTAAGGCAGTGCTAGAAAATAATGGTGACCACACAAAATATTGACACTTTGGGCCCAATTTGGAAATTTCCATTTAGGGGTGTACTCACTTTTGTTGCCAATTGTTTAGACATTAATGGCTGTGTGTTGAGTTATTTTGAGGGGACAGCAAATTTACACTTTTATACAGGCTTTACACACACTACTTTACATTGTAGCAAAGTGTCATTTCTTCAGTGTTGTCACATGAAAAAATATAATAAAATATTTATAAAAGTGTTAGGGGTGTACTCACTTTTGTGAGATACTGTAGAATCAAATATTAAAATATTATATGAAGTCTGATCTGTACCTGGTTCAGCCTCTGTCTGGCTTTCTCCCAGGTCACCGATTGGAGCTGCACTGGCCTCCGTGTCGGGAGTTTCATGGTCAGCAGCTGGGGAATGGGCCAAGGACTGAAGGGGGCTGCAAATCTGCGGGGGAAATGGAGATTGAGGAGCATGCATAAAGTCTCCTCATGAGGTTTGAGGACAAGTTTCCAGGGGGTGGGCCCGGCTCCTCACCGCTCCGACGGGCACGAGTCCACTCCCTCATGAGGTGGACTTTATTCCACAGCCGCAACCTCATATCCCAGAATCCCTGCAACATTTGCAGGGCTGTCCTCTGGACGTCTGCCACCCCATTAACAAAGAGGGTGACAGACGCCCAGATGGCCTTTTTGACCGGCCCAGTCATCAACCTCCAACAATTCCCATAAAGCTGAGGATAAAACTCCTCGACCACGTACACCAGTGCAGCACTTTCCCCTCTGGTGAACCTGGGAGTAGACATCCTGACTTCAGGCATTAGAAAACTGACAAAAATAGCTATGTGTAATAGACTTTTATATGGGGAAGTAAACATGAGATACACCATGGGACATGGTATCTGTACATCTGATTGGATAAAATAATGTAATTTTGTTAGCATGTCTGTGAGGCCATACTGACTCAAGTCATGTTTGTGTGATGAACTCTGATTGGCCGTTACTTAATGGTTCATGGATTCATATATTTGTAACTTCCATATGCATACCTCCTAGGGGTGCTGTTACTAAATTTGGCATGTAGACTTTTATTTGGAATTGATGGAAATGTAATGCGTATGTGGCGCATATATAATATACGGAATCCGTTAAATTTTAATCTATTTTCTTGGCATTTTAAATATAATTTATATCACGATAGTAAATATGATCCTGTCACATTATTAAATGTTTATTAGACATTTCAAAGTTTAATATTGATCAACAGATTTGTAACATTGTTCAAGTTTTAAAAAAATATGTTTATAATATTGTTGAATCCAGAATGTTAATATTGTGTGTATTCCTTGGTTCTTAAATACATATTGTGACTCATTGTCAAGTATTGACAGTGTTTCTTTTAAAAATGTATTTATAATCTCAACAATGCACATCAATTGTGTTCTAAGTGACAGTGTGTGAAATTTTATTTGACCTTTCATAAATGCAAATCTCGTGTTGAAAGATACCTTTACCCCGCTATATTTTACTAATGGTGAAATGCGTTATTTGTATTTAAATAGACGTTATTTTGATAACAAAAAATGTAGTGATTATTTACAAAATATCAAATAGAGCATGTATTTGTATTAGGTATTCACATATACTTAATTTTAAATATTCATTCTCATGGTTTATTTTATTTTTTGGAGCAGATATCAATACTGTGACATATCTGAAGACATCTGGCCAACCATTGCGACTATGCATTGTTGCCCACACACAAATAAGCAGATAGCTCCCAGTAATGCTTTGCTGCTCATGAGCCTATGTAGATTGGTTTTTCTAATTAGGATAACAAGAGAATGAACCAAATGTGATTATCGAAGGAAAATGTTATTTGTTAATAAAATTTGCTCGGTCAGAATCATGGAAGATTACTTGCATGACCCTTTCACTACAAATGAAATAGCCATCACAAGCGATTAACAACAACTAAATAGTTGACATATTTACTTTTTTAATATTGCTCTTTTCATTGATGAATGCATGTAATACACACTATTTTCATAGTAAATATGCATTGGTAATGTTTTTTAACAATAACATTTAGATGCAGTCACGACTAAATATAATAATACATTTAAATAGATGAGTGTAGACAAAAGTTATATACATTTAAAGGGACAGTCTACAACAAATAGATATGTACTTTATTAGCCATTCCACATTTTGGCATACTCGGCCCTGTTATATGAATATACATTTGACCTGTGTGAGGACCTGGTATGTAAGCCGATGTAAACTGGTCACTTATCTCCGTCCTTTAATGGAGCTTTTTAATGAATCAGTGTAGACTCTTAAGGGACAGTATATAATATGTTGGTCCCTTGATGTGTTTCAAATTCCTTTTGTTTTATCAGTGGCAGAGTATATAATGTATGATATTTTAATTTTACGGTTCGTGCATATGAATTCTTAATTTGTGTTTTGAAGCCACAACCAAAAAAATGGTTGTAGCTCGTAGATATAATCTGATCTCTGTAAACCAAACAATACTTTAAATTTAACATTTTTATTACCTTATCTCTTGTATGCCCCACTGGGAGTGTAATTTCTTATGATGGCTGTGTTTACACAGCTTGGCCTTAAAGCCAAAAACCATATGAATATGTGGAGATACCACAGGAGAAATAAACTATTTTAAAATAAAAAATAAGGGTAACGGAAATACTTGTAAACAATTTTATACACTCCAGAAGGTAAAGTGGATAATTGTGAACAAATTGAATTGGAAACAAATATAAGTTAGCTGTCCCTTCAAATGACTTCACTAGAGTGAAAAGTCATCAATATGGCATACAATATCTAGCTCTGTCTAAATGTTAAAATAAACTTAGCTGGGGAACTTCCGGGTAGCAGCCATGATAGACTGCTTTTTTCCACACTACTCCTGCATCCTCTTTAATTTTGCCTGAAACAACATTCCAACTGGCTTTAATCCTACCTACACAATCATATTCTTAATCCTCTTTGGGAACTGCATCTGATGAACCTGAAATTGGCGAGATTAACGCAGTTTTGAGCGCCCGGAGCAACTAGAAGGCTGAGGCCGCTATCAACACCCCCCGGCGAGGCGCATTAGGGCCTTGTCGTTAAGTGGCACGAAGTGCTAGTTGTAGGACGAGGAATATACAATTCTACCTACCGGATGGAGTCTAGCTATTCTAACCTGCATAGCCAACTAAAGGCCCTCCTAGACGAACATTTCCTTCGCCTCTCGAGTGCGCTGGGCGCAGCATGGGGCCATAGCAGCAACTCAGAATGGCGCCTTCACTCTGAGGACATAGACTACGTCTCACACGAGGCGGTTGATAGGAGCCAGGGCTTGACATCAGTATGGCGACCAAATGTCCCCCCTGCAAATGATTGCCTTCCAAACGAACCCAGAACTGCAGCCTGTTTAGACCACAAAATGGAGTCTGCTACCACATCCTTCCTCACACATACTCACTCTCCTTCCGTACCGTGTTTGGATCCTGGGACAGCCATGGGAGATCGCTCTGGGACTGATTACAGAGGAGGATGCGCTGCCATTCAGCCGGTAGCGGTGCTGCCGCGATCGGTGGATTCACTGCAGGATAGGAACAAGAGACCCGCCATCGCCCTCGCAGCCCCGGTCACTCTTGCACCCCTCCCCAGATTCAGCTGCGTGGGAGCCGCTAGCAGGAGTTCATCTTTATGGGGTCTTGTCTATCAGGAATACAGCTGCTGGCTCTATGGACCTACATGCAATAAAACTGGTGTGGGCTAGAGGGGGAGCGCTAACTGTATACAGTCCCCTGCATGGAAGAAATGTTTAAGACTGTACAGACTCTCATAACGCATTAATAGGTCTCTATTTGCGATCTCATATTCATCTTGAAAATATTTTATGCTGTAAGGCTATTTGTTTTAGGTTTTGATGTTTGCAGGTTGGAGGACAAATATATCTTCTCTGTACATAGCATTAAAAAGTTTGGACAAGGCAGTTAACATAGTATTCTGTGAGCTCCTTTTAAGAACGCATCTTATAACTAATAATAATTGCGGTAGTGGATCAGTTGTCTACTCTATATTTAAAGAACAAGCTTATCTTTTATTTCCTCCCACACTAGATGCCTTTCTTATGCTCTGATTCTCTCAGCCTTAATATTTTTATCACATTCATTAGCCTTAAATCCATTAAGACAACTAAAGTTGCAAACTGAAGCCAGTCCTCAAACATGTGGTTATTTGTTAGTTGCTTTACAATAGGTTGAACGTTTGACTAAATATATGTATGCAGCTCAAACATGTTTTTTTTTTTTGCATTACTGATGTATGTTTATGTGCCATCCTCTATATGTTTTGCTCTTTATAACCAATGTAGTAATTGTGCATATTCTAGTTTAGGATATCATAATGTAGTTAGAGAAGCAATCTGCAAATATTTTTTGTTTAATATACTCTTTCTGGTCAAATATGGATATGTACGCACCCTGACTAATTCCTATTTATATGGCTATAACTTTTACCGGGCTGAGATATGGTGGGAGAGATGAAGTAACACTGTTTAATCAATATTTATGGAAACAGTACTTTACAGGTACTATGTCTTCACCTAAAATATACTTGCAGGATAAACACACTTGTTTTCTTCCAATTAGCAGTACCAATGGTGTTAATATTACTCCCTTGTTTTAGGTTCCCCCATAAATATATCTTGGGGTCTCGCTGTCTACAACCGGGATGGCGAGATCCTATTCTTTTTTTTCTATTGGGAAACAGGTGGGAGGTTCACAGCTTGATTGATGCTTACCATGATTGTTCTAACAATACCCTGGGGAAGAAACTTCCATTCATTTTCAGAATGCGATATAAGTGCAATGTTGAGTATCCCTCCACTCCTTATGTTTATAATGTTATCATTGATTAAGCTATGTCCACATTGTATGACCTGTAGTGGACTGCCCAGTTAAGGATATGAGCTAAATAGCCTTACCAACCAACTTCTATCCCTCGATACCCAGTGGCCTATGAACTTCAGTATATGTCTCTTACGACCTACTAATTACCACTACGATATGGAAAAGGGTTCTATCCATGACTATAACTCCCCATATCTTAGCAGATGCGCACTAACCTGTGTTTATAGATAATCTCTTCGATGAAGAAATATAGTATGGCTCTATTTTAGTTCCCATGCGCTAGACTCCTATGGTAAACCCATCCTATTAGAAAGTAAATCTTATTTTTTTTTCCAATTAATACACAGCAACATAAAAGACTAATTTGTAAAATGCAAAATAGAGGTTCTTCAGTTGGGGCCCATGAGTGGCTCTTCCACTTCAATGTCTACCCACATTTTATTAGGTTTTTCGCAACTCTGTGGTCCAAGAGTGGCCACTTAACTTTCAGAGTGGGTACATAGCTTGAGCAGCATTTACTACAAGCATTGAATTGGTAAATTGTCAATTACCTATATTATGTACTCATTTATATGATTTGTTTGGTTGCCTGTTTTGTAACAGTTTATTCTCCTTTACAATATGTATTGACAACCATTGACTGTCTGTTTTGCAAAGAACCTCAATAAAAATATAAAAAAAAAAAAAAAAAAAAAAATAAAAAAAAAAAATAAACTTAGCTATCATGTTTTATTTAAAGATCATTTAATCTACCTATGTTATCTTGCAACTAACGTTACCATAATAACTAAGCTATATTTAGTTTAAGAATATATTAAACTTTTCTAAAAACGTGAATTATAGATATAAGAATGGGAATAGATAATTAGGATAGACTGTCCCTTTAATCTAGCAAGTTCACCCTACACATTTATTAAAAGTAACATAACCAAAGTTGTTATGTAGTCTTAAAGGGCCATGAAACCCACATTTTTTCTTTCATGATTTAGAAGAAGAATGCAATTTTAAACATCTTTCTAATTTACTTATATTATCTAATTTGTTTTATTCTCTTGATATTCTTTGCTGAAAAGCATATCTAGATATGCTCAGTAGCTGCTGATTGGTTGCTGCACATAGAAGCCTCGTGTGATTGGCTCACCACGTGCATTGCTTTTTCTTCAACTAAGGATATCTAAAAAATGAAGCAAAATAAATAATAGAAGTAAATTGTAATGTTGTTTAAATTTGTATTCTCTATCTGAATCATGCAAGAAAGATTTTGGGTTTAGTGGCCCTTTAACTTCTAATTTATACTGCATAGCCTCGTCATTAACCCTTAATTAACATTTTCTGAATTGTACATCTCTAAATCACACAACAAAAAAATCATTATATGGCTGTATCTAACTCCACCTTCACTTTGTTAAAATACAAGACTTTAACACTCATCTGCTGGAGCTGTGTTGATATTTTAAAGTAGATTTAAAAAAAGGTAACTGTATTATATATAATAGCAGGCATGTGCTTGTAAAATTAATAGATAATTTAACAACCATATTATTTTCTTTCCTTGTCCTAATATTAGAAGGATGTGTTTGTTAGTGTCTTACTTGGATATATATATATATTATGATTTTAAAAGATGTTTTTTAATAAAAAAAAGAATATATAGTATGTAAAGATATTTATTTTAAAAAATACACTAACTACAAATTCTTTTGTGAATTCATCAAACTTGAAAATCTGTAAGAAAAAAAAGAATGAAAATAATTAGAATATGAAAGCAATTATGTTATTTAATAACACATGATTAAAAAACAATTCTGTAAGTATAATAATTCTAAATTCATCTTCTGTCTATGCTCTAATCTTTAGTGTTTGTTCTGATATTAAAGCCAGGTTCAGACTGGATATCTATATCAGGGCCGGATTGGGCTGCCGGGATACCGGGAAAAATCCCGATGGGCTGGCAGAGACTGGGCTGGGACAGATGCAGCAGTTTGTGGAGAGCAGTGAAGTTGTGACTCACTTGAGAGGGAGCGCAACAGCAGAGCCGCCAGCAAACTGCACTCCACACGTGACACAGACTGACAGGTTCAGCCACTCATTCAGGCATTTACCGAATTGCTGCATTTGTATGTTAGCAGCTGTCAGCTGAGGTGGTTGGGTGCGGCCGCTCACCGCTCCAAATGGAGGTAATCGGGCAGCGCTGCGCCAGCATCACACATTTGCCTGCTTTTAGGCTAAACTTTTAACATGTAATAACAAGGAATGAGCTGAGTTCTATGTAAATACTTTTGGTATTGGTCACTCTGAATCATGTGACCGAAGAAAGGCACGATCAATGCAAATTCGCAGTACAATCAAGTGGTTCAAGAAAGATAAATAATCCTGATTGACCCAATAATAGACAGACCTACAGTCACCGACATATGAGAGGTACTCAAATTCATTACACGTAAGTTGCATGCTACCTTCCAGTATTGTTTGATGATTAAGTAAAACGAAGCCCTTGAAACACCCTCCCTGCCGGCAAATAATGTGTGCAATGCACAGCAGCATCTCAGACTCTCGGCCAGTACTCAGAAACATTACGGCAATTTGACTGAGACGCTGCTGCTGTGTACCGTGCGTTATAGAGGTTCCCTCTGTCACACACACAGCCCCCTCCCCAGTACATATACAAATGTATATTATAGAGGTTCCCTCTGTCACACACACAGCCCCCTCCCCAGTACTTATATACAGATGTATATTATAGAGGTTCCCTCTGTCACACACACAGCCCCCTCCCCAGTACTTATATACAGAAGTATATTATAGAGGTTACCTCTGTCACACACAGCCCCCTCCCCAGTACTTATATACAGATGTATATTATAGAGGTTCCCTCTGTCACACACACAGCACCCTCCCCAGAACATATACAGATGTATATTATAGAGGTTCCCTCTGTCACACACACAGCCCCCTCCCTAGTACTTATATACAGATGTATATTATAGAGGTTCCCTCTGTCACACACACAGCACCCTCCCCAGTACATATACAGATGTATATTATAGAGGTTCCCTCTGTCACACACACAGCACCCTCCCCAGTACATATACAGATATATATTATAGAGGTTCCCTTTGTCACACACACAGACCCCTCCCCAGTACTTATATACAGATGTATATTATAGAGGTTCCCTCTGTCACACACACAGCCCCCTCCTCAGTACTCATATACAGATGTATATTATAGAGGTTCCCTCTGTCACACACACAGACCCCTCCCCAGTTTTTTATATACAGATATATATTATATAGGTTCTCTTTGTCACACACACAGCCCCCTCCCCAGTACTTATATACAGATATATATTATAGAGGTTCCCTCTGTCACACACACAGACCCCTCCCCAGTACTTATATACAGATGTATATTATAGAGGTTACCTCTGTCACACACAGCCCCCTCCCCAGTACAAATACAGATGTATATTATAGAGGTTCCCTTTGTCAACCACACAGCCCCCTCCCCAGTACCTATATACAGATGTGTATTATAGAGGTTCCCTCTGTCACACACACAGCCCCCTCCCCAGTACTTATATACAGATGTATATTATATAGGTTCCCTCTGTCACACACAGCCCCCTCCCCAGTACTTATATACAGATGTATATTATAGAGGTTCCCTCTGTCACACACACAGCCCCCTCCCCAGTACTTATATACAGATGTATATTATAGAGGTTCCCTCTGTCACACACAGCCCCCTCCCCAGTACTTATATACAGATGTATATTATAGAGGTTCCCTCTGTCACACACAGCCCCCTCCCCAGTACTTATATACAGATGTATATTATAGAGGTTCCCTCTGTCACACACACAGCCCCCTCCCCAGTACTTATATACAGATGTATATTATAGAGGTTCCCTTTGTCAAACACACAGCCCCCTCCCCAGTACTTATATACAGATATATATTATAGAGGTTCCCTCTGTCACACACACAGCCCCCTCCCCAGTACTTATATACAGATGTATATTATAGAGGTTCCCTCTGTCACACACAGCCCCCTCCCCAGTACATATACAGATATATATTATAGAGGTTCCCTTTGTCACACACACAGACCCCTCCCCAGTACTTATATACAGATGTATATTATAGAGGTTCCCTCTGTCACACACACAGCCCCCTCCCCAGTACTCATATACAGATGTATATTATAGAGGTTCCCTCTGTCACACACACAGACCCCTCCCCAGTTTTTTATATATAGATATATATTATATAGGTTCTCTTTGTCACAAACACAGCCCCCTCCCCAGTACTTATATACAGATATATATTATAGAGGTTCCCTCTGTCACACACACAGACCCCTCCCCAGTACTTATATACAGATGTATATTATAGAGGTTACCTCTGTCACACACAGCCCCCTCCCCAGTACAAATACAGATGTATATTATAGAGGTTCCCTTTGTCAACCACACAGCCCCCTCCCCAGTACCTGTATACAGATGTGTATTATAGAGGTTCCCTCTGTCACACACACAGCCCCCTCCCCAGTACTTATATACAGATGTATATTATATAGGTTCCCTCTGTCACACACAGCCCCCTCCCCAGTACTTATATACAGATGTATATTATAGAGGTTCCCTCTGTCACACACACAGCCCCCTCCCCAGTACTTATATACAGATGTATATTATAGAGGTTCCTTCTGTCACACACAGCCCCCTCCCCAGTACTTATATACAGATGTATATTATAGAGGTTCCCTCTGTCACACACAGCCCCCTCCCCAGTACTTATATACAGATGTATATTATAAAGTTCCCTTTGTCACACACACAGCCCCCTCCCCAGTACTTATATACAGATGTATATTATAGAGGTTCCCTTTGTCACACACACAGCCCCCTCCCCAGTACTTATATACAGATGTATATTATAGAGGTTCCCTCTGTCACACACACAGCCCCCTCCCCAGTACTTATATACAGATGTATATTATAAAGTTCCCTTTGTCACACACACAGCCCCCTCCCCAGTACATGATCCTATAAGTAGGCGCCTATACTAAATAAGAGATACATGATCCTATTAGTAGGCGTCTATACTATTATAGAGGTTCCCTCTGTCACACACACAGCCCCCTCCCCAGTACTTATATACAGATGTATATTATAGAGGTTCCCTCTGTCACACACAGCCCCCTCCCCAGTACTTATATACAGATGTATATTATAAAGGTTCCCTCTGTCACACACACAGCCCCCTCCCCAGTACATATACAGATGTATATTATAGAGGTTCCCTCTGTCACACACACAGCCCCCACCCCAGTACTTATATACAGATGTATATTATAGAGGTTCCCTCTGTCACACACACAGCCCCCTCCCCAGTACATATATACAGATGTATATTATAGAGGTTCCCTCTGTCACACACACAGCCCCCTCCCCAGTACTTATATACAGATGTATATTATAGAGGTTCCCTCTGTCACACACACAGCACCCTCCCCAGTACATATACAGATGTATATTATAGAGGTTCCCTCTGTCACACACAGCCCCCTCCCCAGTACATATACAGATATATATTATAGAGGTTCCCTTTGTCACACACACAGACCCCACCCCAGTACTTATATACAGATGTATATTATAGAGGTTCCCTCTGTCACACACACAGCCCCCTCCCCAGTACATATATACAGATGTATATTATAGAGGTTCCCTCTGTCACACACACAGCCCCCTCCCCAGTACTTATATACAGATGTATATTATAGAGGTTCCCTCTGTCACACACACAGCCCCCTCCCCAGTACTCATATACAGATGTATATTATAGAGGTTCCCTCTGTCACACACACAGACCCCTCCCCAGTTTTTTATATACAGATATATATTATATAGGTTCTCTTTGTCACACACACAGCCCCCTCCCCAGTACTTATATACAGATATATATTATAGAGGTTCCCTCTGTCACACACACAGACCCCTCCCCAGTACTTATATACAGATGTATATTATAGAGGTTACCTCTGTCACACACAGCCCCCTCCCCAGTACAAATACAGATGTATATTATAGAGGTTCCCTTTGTCAACCACACAGCCCCCTCCCCAGTACTTATATACAGATGTATATTATAGAGGTTCCCTCTGTCACACACACAGCACCCTCCCCAGTACATATACAGATGTATATTATAGAGGTTCCCTCTGTCACACACAGCCCCCTCCCCAGTACATATACAGATATATATTATAGAGGTTCCCTTTGTCACACACACAGACCCCTCCCCAGTACTTATATACAGATGTATATTATAGAGGTTCCCTCTGTCACACACACAGCCCCCTCCCCAGTACTCATATACAGATGTATATTATAGAGGTTCCCTCTGTCACACACACAGACCCCTCCCCAGTTTTTTATATACAGATATATATTATATAGGTTCTCTTTGTCACACACACAGCCCCCTCCCCAGTACTTATATACAGATATATATTATAGAGGTTCCCTCTGTCACACACACAGCCCCCTCCCCAGTACTTATATACAGATGTATATTATATAGGTTCCCTCTGTCACACACAGCCCCCTCCCCAGTACTTATATACAGATGTATATTATAGAGGTTCCCTCTGTCACACACACAGCCCCCTCCCCAGTACTTATATACAGATGTATATTATAGAGGTTCCCTCTGTCACACACAGCCCCCTCCCCAGTACTTATATACAGATGTATATTATAGAGGTTCCCTCTGTCACACACAGCCCCCTCCCCAGTACTTATATACAGATGTATATTATAGAGGTTCACTCTGTCACACACACAGCCCCCTCCCCAGTACTTATATACAGATGTATATTATAGAGGTTCCCTTTGTCACACACACAGCCCCCTCCCCAGTACTTATATACAGATATATATTATAGAGGTTCCCTCTGTCACACACACAGCCCCCTCCCCAGTACTTATATACAGATGTATATTATAGAGGTTCCCTCTGTCACACACAGCCCCCTCCCCAGTACATATACAGATATATATTATAGAGGTTCCCTTTGTCACACACACAGACCCCTCCCCAGTACTTATATACAGATGTATATTATAGAGGTTCCCTCTGTCACACACACAGCCCCCTCCCCAGTACTCATATACAGATGTATATTATAGAGGTTCCCTCTGTCACACACACAGACCCCTCCCCAGTTTTTTATATACAGATATATATTATATAGGTTCTCTTTGTCACACACACAGCCCCCTCCCCAGTACTTATATACAGATATATATTATAGAGGTTCCCTCTGTCACGCACACAGACCCCTCCCCAGTACTTATATACAGATGTATATTATAGAGGTTACCTCTGTCACACACAGCCCCCTCCCCAGTACAAATACAGATGTATATTATAGAGGTTCCCTTTGTCAACCACACAGCCCCCTCCCCAGTACCTATATACAGATGTGTATTATAGAGGTTCCCTCTGTCACACACACAGCCCCCTCCCCAGTACTTATATACAGATGTATATTATATAGGTTCCCTCTGTCACACACAGCCCCCTCCCCAGTACTTATATACAGATGTATATTATAGAGGTTCCCTCTGTCACACACACAGCCCCCTCCCCAGTACTTATATACAGATGTATATTATAGAGGTTCCTTCTGTCACACACAGCCCCCTCCCCAGTACTTATATACAGATGTATATTATAGAGGTTCCCTCTGTCACACACAGCCCCCTCCCCAGTACTTATATACAGATGTATATTATAGAGGTTCCCTCTGTCACACACACAGCCCCCTCCCCAGTACTTATATACAGATGTATATTATAGAGGTTCCCTCTGTCACACACACAGCCCCCACCCCAGTACTTATATACAGATGTATATTATAGAGGTTCCCTTTGTCACACACACAGCCCCCTCCCCAGTACATATACAGATATATATTATAGAGGTTCCCTCTGTCACACACACAGCCCCCTCCCCAGTACTTATATACAGATATATATTATACAGGTTCCCTCTGTCACACACACAGCCCCCTCCCCAGTACTTATATACAGATATATATTATATAGGTTCCCTCTGTCACACACACAGCCCCCTCCCTAGTACTTATATACAGATGTATATTAGAGAGGTTCCCTCTGTCACACACACAGCCCCCTCCCCAGTACTTATATACAGATGTATATTCTATAGGTTCCCTCTGTCACACACACAGCCCCCTCCCCAGTACTTATATACAGATGTATATTATAGAGGTTCCCTCTGTCACACACACAGCCCCCTCCCCAGTACTAATATACAGATGTATATTATAGAGGTTCCCTCTGTCACACACAAAGCCCCCTCCCCAGTACTTATATACAGATGTATATTATAGAGGTTCCTTCTGTCACACACAGCCCCCTCCCCAGTACTTATATACAGATGTATATTATAGAGGTTCCCTCTGTCACACACAGCCCCCTCCCCAGTACTTATATACAGATGTATATTATAAAGTTCCCTTTGTCACACACACAGCCCCCTCCCCAGTACTTATATACAGATGTATATTATAGAGGTTCCCTTTGTCACACACACAGCCCCCTCCCCAGTACTTATATACAGATGTATATTATAGAGGTTCCCTCTGTCACACACACAGCCCCCTCCCCAGTACTTATATACAGATGTATATTATAAAGTTCCCTTTGTCACACACACAGCCCCCTCCCCAGTACATGATCCTATAAGTAGGCGCCTATACTAAATAAGAGATACATGATCCTATTAGTAGGCGTCTATACTATTATAGAGGTTCCCTCTGTCACACACACAGCCCCCTCCCCAGTACTTATATACAGATGTATATTATAGAGGTTCCCTCTGTCACACACAGCCCCCTCCCCAGTACTTATATACAGATGTATATTATAAAGGTTCCCTCTGTCACACACACAGCCCCCTCCCCAGTACATATACAGATGTATATTATAGAGGTTCCCTCTGTCACACACACAGCCCCCACCCCAGTACTTATATACAGATGTATATTATAGAGGTTCCCTCTGTCACACACACAGCCCCCTCCCCAGTACATATATACAGATGTATATTATAGAGGTTCCCTCTGTCACACACACAGCCCCCTCCCCAGTACTTATATACAGATGTATATTATAGAGGTTCCCTCTGTCACACACACAGCACCCTCCCCAGTACATATACAGATGTATATTATAGAGGTTCCCTCTGTCACACACAGCCCCCTCCCCAGTACATATACAGATATATATTATAGAGGTTCCCTTTGTCACACACACAGACCCCACCCCAGTACTTATATACAGATGTATATTATAGAGGTTCCCTCTGTCACACACACAGCCCCCTCCCCAGTACATATATACAGATGTATATTATAGAGGTTCCCTCTGTCACACACACAGCCCCCTCCCCAGTACTTATATACAGATGTATATTATAGAGGTTCCCTCTGTCACACACACAGCCCCCTCCCCAGTACTCATATACAGATGTATATTATAGAGGTTCCCTCTGTCACACACACAGACCCCTCCCCAGTTTTTTATATACAGATATATATTATATAGGTTCTCTTTGTCACACACACAGCCCCCTCCCCAGTACTTATATACAGATATATATTATAGAGGTTCCCTCTGTCACACACACAGACCCCTCCCCAGTACTTATATACAGATGTATATTATAGAGGTTACCTCTGTCACACACAGCCCCCTCCCCAGTACAAATACAGATGTATATTATAGAGGTTCCCTTTGTCAACCACACAGCCCCCTCCCCAGTACTTATATACAGATGTATATTATAGAGGTTCCCTCTGTCACACACACAGCACCCTCCCCAGTACATATACAGATGTATATTATAGAGGTTCCCTCTGTCACACACAGCCCCCTCCCCAGTACATATACAGATATATATTATAGAGGTTCCCTTTGTCACACACACAGACCCCTCCCCAGTACTTATATACAGATGTATATTATAGAGGTTCCCTCTGTCACACACACAGCCCCCTCCCCAGTACTCATATACAGATGTATATTATAGAGGTTCCCTCTGTCACACACACAGACCCCTCCCCAGTTTTTTATATACAGATATATATTATATAGGTTCTCTTTGTCACACACACAGCCCCCTCCCCAGTACTTATATACAGATATATATTATAGAGGTTCCCTCTGTCACACACACAGCCCCCTCCCCAGTACTTATATACAGATGTATATTATAGAGGTTCCCTTTGTCACACACACAGCCCCCTCCCCAGTACTTATATACAGATATATATTATAGAGGTTCCCTCTGTCACACACACAGCCCCCTCCCCAGTACTTATATACAGATGTATATTATAGAGGTTCCCTCTGTCACACACAGCCCCCTCCCCAGTACATATACAGATATATATTATAGAGGTTCCCTTTGTCACACACACAGACCCCTCCCCAGTACTTATATACAGATGTATATTATAGAGGTTCCCTCTGTCACACACACAGCCCCCTCCCCAGTACTCATATACAGATGTATATTATAGAGGTTCCCTCTGTCACACACACAGCCCCCTCCCCAGTACTTATATACAGATGTATATTATAGAGGTTCCCTCTGTCACACACAGCCCCCTCCCCAGTACTTATATACAGATGTATATTATAGAGGTTCCCTCTGTCACACACAGCCCCCTCCCCAGTACTTATATACAGATGTATATTATAGAGGTTCACTCTGTCACACACACAGCCCCCTCCCCAGTACTTATATACAGATGTATATTATAGAGGTTCCCTTTGTCACACACACAGCCCCCTCCCCAGTACTTATATACAGATATATATTATAGAGGTTCCCTCTGTCACACACACAGCCCCCTCCCCAGTACTTATATACAGATGTATATTATAGAGGTTCCCTCTGTCACACACAGCCCCCTCCCCAGTACATATACAGATATATATTATAGAGGTTCCCTTTGTCACACACACAGACCCCTCCCCAGTACTTATATACAGATGTATATTATAGAGGTTCCCTCTGTCACACACACAGCCCCCTCCCCAGTACTCATATACAGATGTATATTATAGAGGTTCCCTCTGTCACACACACAGACCCCTCCCCAGTTTTTTATATACAGATATATATTATATAGGTTCTCTTTGTCACACACACAGCCCCCTCCCCAGTACTTATATACAGATATATATTATAGAGGTTCCCTCTGTCACGCACACAGACCCCTCCCCAGTACTTATATACAGATGTATATTATAGAGGTTACCTCTGTCACACACAGCCCCCTCCCCAGTACAAATACAGATGTATATTATAGAGGTTCCCTTTGTCAACCACACAGCCCCCTCCCCAGTACCTATATACAGATGTGTATTATAGAGGTTCCCTCTGTCACACACACAGCCCCCTCCCCAGTACTTATATACAGATGTATATTATATAGGTTCCCTCTGTCACACACAGCCCCCTCCCCAGTACTTATATACAGATGTATATTATAGAGGTTCCCTCTGTCACACACACAGCCCCCTCCCCAGTACTTATATACAGATGTATATTATAGAGGTTCCTTCTGTCACACACAGCCCCCTCCCCAGTACTTATATACAGATGTATATTATAGAGGTTCCCTCTGTCACACACAGCCCCCTCCCCAGTACTTATATACAGATGTATATTATAGAGGTTCCCTCTGTCACACACACAGCCCCCTCCCCAGTACTTATATACAGATGTATATTATAGAGGTTCCCTCTGTCACACACACAGCCCCCACCCCAGTACTTATATACAGATGTATATTATAGAGGTTCCCTTTGTCACACACACAGCCCCCTCCCCAGTACATATACAGATATATATTATAGAGGTTCCCTCTGTCACACACACAGCCCCCTCCCCAGTACTTATATACAGATATATATTATACAGGTTCCCTCTGTCACACACACAGCCCCCTCCCCAGTACTTATATACAGATATATATTATATAGGTTCCCTCTGTCACACACACAGCCCCCTCCCTAGTACTTATATACAGATGTATATTAGAGAGGTTCCCTCTGTCACACACACAGCCCCCTCCCCAGTACTTATATACAGATGTATATTCTATAGGTTCCCTCTGTCACACACACAGCCCCCTCCCCAGTACTTATATACAGATGTATATTATAGAGGTTCCCTCTGTCACACACACAGCCCCCTCCCCAGTACTAATATACAGATGTATATTATAGAGGTTCCCTCTGTCACACACAAAGCCCCCTCCCCAGTACTTATATACAGATGTATATTATAGAGGTTCCCTCTGTCACACACAGCCCCCTCCCCAGTACTTATATACAGATGTATATTATAAAGTTCCCTTTGTCACACACACAGCCCCCTCCCCAGTACTTATATACCGATGTATATTATAGAGGTTCCCTTTGTCACACACACAGCCCCCTCCCCAGTACTTATATACAGATGTATATTATAGAGGTTCCCTCTGTCACACACACAGCCCCCTCCCCAGTACTTATATACAGATGTATATTATAAAGTTCCCTTTGTCACACACACAGCCCCCTCCCCAGTACTTATATACAGATGTATATTATAAAGTTCCCTTTGTCACACACACAGCCCCCTCCCCAGTACTTATATACAGATGTATATTATAGAGGTTCCCTTTGTCACACACACAGCCCCCTCCCCAGAGCTTATATACAGTCGTAGGCGCTCTTACACTGTCCCACCATTCCCGGAAGCGAGCAACAATGTCTGCTACAAAATAGCCAATGTTTCAACAGCCTGTTTTGGTTAATGGCTCTTAGTCAAAGGGCTACATCTCAGCCTGTAAACATTTCCCTTGTCGAATGAGCTGCTTTTATTAAGTATTGTCGATAGTTATTTCTGGTATACTACCACTAAATGCGGTCAACAACTTCAGAGCTGATTAGTGTACTAGTTCGAGTTTTCGGCCCTTAATAGAGTGGCTGAAAATCAAACTTTATGCTTGTTATAGCTAAGTATGGTGGCTACGGTATAGTAGTTACACTATATTTTACATTTATTTTTAAATTGCAAATAGGATATAAGTAAATTACCGCAAATGCGGTCAACAGTTCTAAAGTAATATTTTAAAAAAACATAGAGCTCCCTTTAGCTCTCAACCCCCTAACGCGTTTCGCCCGAATAGTGCTTTTTCAAAAAAATGTAGGCATGGACATTGGCTGAAGAGGAAAGTTTAGAAGTGCTGGGCACAGAAGGCAGCTAGAGTAGTGGTAAGAGAAAGGCATAGAATGTTCAGGCTGCCAGCTAGCTATGAGTGCAAAGCATCAAACTGATTATAGTTGTTGCCCATCTCCTATATCTGACAGGTAGAGTGGATCAGGCGTGGCAGAGGAGAAATGGGCCAGAGAACGCAAACTGATTACATATTACGCTGGCAAAAGTTTATAAATAAATATAGTTATATAAATAAACAAAGGTGCGCTGTCATTTGAACAAAAATATTTGTTACTTTTACTTTCAAAAATTTGGCGGCTCTCCTCTGGCTTTCTTGCTGCAAGAAACATCTGACAAGTGCCTGAGCATGTAATAAAGCTACCAAGGCACATACGGAGTGTTGTACGGGAATTGGTGGCATGATACCAAGGGGCCTATCTATCATCTCCGTACAGAGCTTGAGGCCCCGTGTTTCTGGCGAGCCTTCAGACTCCCCAGAAACACCAGTTATGAAGCAGCGGTCTAAAGACCTCTGCTCCATAACCCTGTCCACCTGCTCTGATGAGTCGGACAGGAATTGCCGGAAATCAACCTGAACAAGTACGATCGGGTTGATTGACACCCCCTGCTCTCCGCATTCAGCGATGTCTGTTGGACCTGATCCGCACTGTCAGATCAGGTCCGACAGACATTTGTTAAATAGGCCTCAAAGGTTAACCCACTCATCTTTCCCATTTGTGAGTAGAAGGGGGGGGCTGAGTCGCAGTGAATTTGTCTTACTACCACTTCAATTGTAAGCCCCCAGGACCAATATTCCCTCTAATTTATTTTTCATCTGTGCAGAGCTGATACTGCTCTGAGCAGATTTTTTTTACATGACCTGGTGACTGGGCAGCACACAG